>NC_139557.1:13909389-14324570 GCF_965112155.1 Podarcis liolepis | reverse complement strand
GTGACTGGCTAATCCCGGGATTCACCTGTAGGCCAATCAGGCTGCGGATTCACTTCCACCTGGAGCTGGATTGGGTGGTTCCTGCGGACCAATCATACTGCTGCATTGTTCTAGGGCCAATCAGACTGCTGCATTCTGAATCCTATTGTTCTAGGACCAATCAGACTACTGCATTTTGGAACCTATTGTTCTAGGACCAAGCAGACTGCTGCATTTTGGATCCTATTCAACTCAGCACATAACAATGTGGCAGACCAAGGGAAGGTATGGATCCAATGCATTCCCAATGCCCTTGTCAACCTCAACTTGCAACCCCAAAGCAGGAAATAAACTACACCTGGAGCTAGCAGTGTTTATTTCCCTCCCATCGTTTCCAGCAGCGGGGGAAATTGTAAAATAGGAGCATATAAAATCCAGGAAAGGACAGAGGGCCAAAAGAGTTAACCTCCTCATCCTCTTCTGCCCTGCCAGTAAGTGCCAAGAGGGTTTTGAATGAGACAGTCTCCAGTCCTTGCTCCCCTGTTCCATTTTAGGATTGCAGCCTAGTCATTATTCTCTGATTTGCCTAGCTTAGCCCAGCCTTGAATACACATACCCTCCAACATTTCTCCAATGAAAATAGGGACATCTTATTCCATGCTGATGATGACCCCAGCCACTCTGGGTGGCTTCCAACATTTCTCCAATGGAAAATAGAGACGCCCTACCATACACTCCCACATTTCTCTGATGAAAATAGGGATGTCCTAAGGAAAAGCAGAACAGTCCACGATCAAATCAGAAACCAGGACAGCTTCTGTAAATCTGAGACTGTCCCTGGGAAATACGGACACGTGGAGGGTCTTAATAATAATAATAATAATAATAATAATAATAATAATAATTTATTTATTTATTTATTTATTTATTTATTTATACCCTGCCCGTCTGGCTGAGTTTCCCCAGCCACTCTGGGCGGTTCCCAATCAAGCATTAAAAACAATACAGTGTTAAATATTAAAAACTTCCCTGAACAGGGCTGCCTTCAGATGTCTTTTAAAGATAGGATAGCTGCTTATTTCCTTCACATATGAAGGGAGAGCGTTCCACAGGGTGGGCGCCACTACTGAGAAGGCCCTCTGTCTGGTTCCCTGTAACCTCACTTCTCGCAATGAGGGAACTGCCAGAAGGCCCTCAGCACTGGACCTCAGTGTCCGGGCAGAACGATGGGAGTGGAGACGCTCCTTCGGGTATACTGGGCCGAGGCCGTTTAGGGCTTTAAAGGTCAGTACCAACACTTTGAATTGTGCTCAGAAACGTACTGGGAGCCAATGCAGATCTCTCAGAACTGGTGTTATGTGGTCCCGGCAGCCTGGATTAATTGCAGTTTCCGGGTCACCTTCAAAGGTAGCCCCACGTAGAGCACGTTGCAGTAGTCCAAGCGGGAGATAACCAGAGCTTGCAATCAGAGTGTATATATATATGAACTATATATCATATTCTTGTATACATAATGGAATTGAATGAGAACAGGAAAAGCAGTATATATCTATCAAAACAGAATATATAAGAGTCTGCCAATCTTTTCAGCAGAGTAGTTGACATAGTGGGTGGAGTTTGGCTTCAGCAGAAGTCTGAGCCATGTTCGTTAAGTAATGGGTACTCAACTGATTTTTTAAAACAAAAGACTCCTCAAAGCCACAGGCCCATTGACAAAATAGCTTAGCATCTGAGTTCCGATTCATCCAAGGCTCCTTAACTCTGGGGAGATCTGCTGTCAGTCATAGCTGATTCTGCTAGGCAAGTACAGTATAACACAGAACAAGGCAGCTTTATATGTTCATGATATTATTGTAACTATCCAAGCACAATTTAAGGTGCTGTTTTTGACCTCTAAGTCTAAAGATGGGGTTCATTGGATGCTTCCATATCCCCCAACTAACAGTCTATTGTTCTGTTGTTGTTGTTTAGTCGTTTAGTCGTGTCCGACTCTTCGTGACCTCATGGACCAGATCACGCCAGGCACTCCTGTCTTCCACTGCCTCCCGCAGTTTGGTCAAACTCATGCTGATAGCTTCGAGAACACTGTCCAGCCATCTCGTCCTCTGTTGTCCCCTTCTCCTTGTGCCCTCCATCTTTCCCAACATCAGGGTCTTTTCCAGGGAGTCTTCTCTTCTCATGAGGTGGCCAGAGTATTGGAGCCTCAGCTTCAGGATCTGGCCTTCCAGTGAGCACTCAGGGCTGATTTCCTTCAGAATGGATAGGTTTGATCTTCTTGCAGTCCATGGGACTGTCAAGAGTCCCCTCCAGCACCATAATTCAAACACCCTTAAAATGATGAGGAAATGCACTCGAAAGGGTGATGCAACAGTTGGTTGACCCAGCTTTTTTATAACCTCCTTGTGAACAAATCAGAATGGACATTCAAAAAATAGCCACCACTGTCTAAGCTCCCCACAATTTGTGTGCAAACTAATCAGGATGAATGCTCAAACAAAGAGGTCATGGAGGAGAGACCAAAACTGCATTTTGGTTTTATCTAGTTCTGAGGAAATTTATCAAATGTTGCCATTTTTATTTTATTTTTTATTTTTTTGCTTCTATGTAAACCACTTAAGAGGTTTTAAAATCAATAAATAAATGCCCTTATCATACGTATTAGTCCTCAAGGTGCCACAAGACTTCTTGTTTTTTGCTGCAACAGATTAACAAGGCTACTAACCCTCTGGGATTTATTAGCACAGTTGTTCCTAAGTAGTTTTTCCCTCATACTAGCTCTACAGAGGTCTTGGTTTAGCAGTGGCGATGGCAGGCCATATATTGAGAAAGTTGTTATCACTTATCTTCTTCCGCCCCATTCCCAACAGCTGTAAAATATATAAGATTCCTGTGCAAGAAGCAGAACTCATGCAGCCAACAGCTCAGAAGTAATTCTACCTTATCAAGGCATATGTGATTTTTGTAAAATATAGCTTTGGGGTTCTCTTCATGCTGTCATGTTTAATTCTGTAAAGAAGAGGCTGATGAATCTGCTACCAGCCCAGTAAAAGGCTGTTTGTGTAGCCCCACTGGCTATGAAAAATGCATGAACTTCATGTCAACAGATGGGAACATTTACACACACCACTATGTTTTGAAACAGTAATATAAACCACATGGAGAGTAAAAACACAATGCATGGATTGAAGCCTTTCATGTCAATTCACATTAAAATCAAGCTTTCTCAAGTGCCAATTGACATTCGTTTAGGACCAGAAAAGTGAGCTTGTTGCTTGCTCTGGGAACTATGAGAACTAACAAGTCCATGAACACAGAAATGGGTGAATCTGTCAATTTCAATTTCTCTCCGTTTCTCATTTTTCCCAACTTATATTAATTTCTACACATTTCCACAGCAGTTTTCGACTTAGGAAGAAAAAGTCGAAAATTCCTTTTAGTGCAAATGTCTCTGCACATTTCCACAAAGCAATTTCCTCTAATGTATCATATTTTTGTATGTTATATGTGATTCTGTGCACATTAGCTGGAGAACTGCATTGCAAAATTCAAAACAGTGTCAATTTTTAGGGATGGCTGCATTGTTCATGCGCTGTTTCAGAGTGCTCACTCCTTCTCTATCACTGTTTAGGATGCAGGGATGCAGAACATTCACCTTCTGTTGCTTACCTATGAGGGGTTACCTTATCCTTGCAGTCCCAGTTGCAGCAGTGGAGGGGAAGTTCTAGTAGGTATTTGCTCCTGGAGTCCTGAATTAAGGTACCCAGAAGAATTTAAGGAAACACAAAAGTTAGCAATCTAACCTTCCTGTATTTGCTGTTGGCATGATCTGCTTGCTGTCTTGAGCAGAGTTGATCCCTTTTTGCGTCAATGTTCTTTCAGCAAGACCTCATATTCTCTCCAGTCTCATCTGACTTTTGTTAAAAGGTAAAGGGACACCTGACCATTAGATCCAGTCGTGACCAACTCTGGGGTTGCGGCGCTCATCTTGCTTTATTGATCGAGGGAGCCGGCGTACACCTTCCGGGTCATGTGGCCAGCAGGACTAAGCCGCTTCTGGTGAACCAGAGCAGCGCACAGAAACACCGTTTACCTTCCCGCCGGAGTGGTATCTATTTATCTACTTGCACTCTTGATGTGCTTTCGAACTGCTAGGTTGGTAGGAGCAGGGACCGAGCAACAGGAGCTCACCCCGTCGCGGGGATTCGAACCGCCGACCTTCTGATCGGCAAGTCCTAGGCTCTGTGGTTTAACCCACAGCGCCACCCGCGTCCCCTGACTTTTGTTAGGTCCCTTATAATAGGAAGCTGCCTTACACTGAGCAAAACTGGCTGAGGCTGATGGGCTTTGGAGTTCACCAAAATCCGGAGAGCAGCTAGGTCAGGGAAGGCTGCTCTTGACAATATTAGGTAACAACAAGCCAAGAGTTTGAACATACAAAGAGATTTACTTTGGGGGGAAAGGAGGCATTTTATTTTGGCTGGAAATAAATTATATAAAGAGCAAATATCATTTTTGTAGCTTTTTAAAATTTAATTTTAAACCACACCATTAACTTTATTACAGTTTATAGAGGATATTTTAAAATGTCAAAAAGTACAGGCCTACATTTCATTACTAGAATTTCACTTCCCATTGTTCTTCTCTGCTGGGGTGTTTCCGTTTTGTTTCGTTTCTCCCTGAAATATAATACTTGATCAAACGTATGATTTATGAATACAGTGGTGCCCCGCAAGACGAATGCCTCGCAAGACAAAAAACTCGCTAGACGAAAGGTTTTTTCATTCGCGATTTGCTTCGCAAGATGAATTCCCCTATGGGCTTGCTTCGCAAGACGAAAACGTCTCGTGAGTTTGTTAAACCGTTTAAACCGTGCTTCGCAAGAAGAAAAATTCGCTAGACAGCAAAAATTGCGGAACGAATTAATTTCGTCTTGCGGGGCACCACTGTATGTGGTTTTGATCCTTCACAATACACGGTGGGGAAATGGTTCAATAAAAAGTTATTAAAGAAAAATCCATAATGTTTCATATGTTGTGCTCCCATCATAGAGCAAGAGACCTGAAAGACTACAATCAATCACATGGTAAGCACCTCCGAGATGAACTTGCCATTCAGCATATGTAACTAACACCAGCCTAGAAGGCCTGCGTCAGCCAAAACCCAACACTGCAAACTGTCGCCTCCATTAAATGAATGGGGAAGCCCTTGTGGGCAGCAGAGCTCTGTCTGTGGATCTTTGTAAACCTTTGACCTCAGGCAATGCATTCCAGTCTTCTACCTTGAGAGGATAAGTGTTGTTATTTGCTTGGGGTCTACAGCACATTATGTGTATTTTGATATTATTGATTAAATACTAAATGGTTAGACACAAGGTTAACTGGTAAAAATAAAAATAAAAATCATTGACCCAACCGACATGCCTATATTGGGTGAATGATAAATGCAGCACAGAGTTTTGAGTTTTAAAAATGCCATTATGGAGCGTCAGCAGAACTCCAACGATGACCTTACTGTGTCAAAATGGTATGTCTTCGTAAGAGATGTTCTGAGGCCATTTATTGGAATTCATTGTGGAGGGCCAAAAGTAGATGAGATTCTATTTGTACGCTTAGCAATTATGTCAATAGCTTTAAAAAGTAATAGCAGCCCCCTCTGATCTGATTCAGGACCTTCATACAGGAAGAAAAAGAAAAAGAGCTTCCATTAGGGCAAATGAGATCCTTTCTTTCAATGCAAGTACCAGGCATGGGTAAGGTTGAGCTGGATTGGGACTGTAAAATGAGGCAAGAGATTAAAGCCCCTTTCTCAGCACCACAGCCCCAATCCAAATTGAGTCCCCCATGCCTGCTATTTATCTTTTAAGTAATTCACAGAAGAGCTGATTGCATGAACCCTGATTAGTTTGTCGGCCCCGTTTCTGTCTCCTTTCAAGACTTTTCCCAAAGCAGGGTTTCAACATAAGGCAAAAAAGGAAAAGAGAATATTCCCCTCTGTTGAAGGACAGAGCTGTGTATGTCACACAGCTTGTCTGTAGCCGCCTAAACTTGCTGGCTGCCTTTGCTGTAGCAGAGGATGCTATCTCAATTCTAGTGTTGAAGTACGATTCGGTTGCCCAACCAGTTAGCTTCTATACATACAATGGGGAAGAGGGCGCCATTTTGTCCTTCACCCCAGATGGCAAAATATCTTCAATTAGCACTGTGTGAGGCATAGGCATCCCACTAATTTTTCAAACCAACATAGTCAGGGCTTCTTCCCCCAACTCCCCCCTTTTGCTTTCCATTTGAAGTTGTGGAAACGTATAAATTTCCTATTTACCTCAAAATAGCTTTCGTTTTGAAAAGATGTGGGATATTTCATAGAATCATAGAATCATAGAGTTGGTAGAGACCACAAGGGCCATCGAGTCCAACCCCCTGCCAAGCAGGAAACACCTAAATAACAACAACAACCGAGCATGTAATGTACTGAGCCTGGATCCTAGAACAATAGGCAAGTAGGATCCTAAAAAGCAGCAACCTGATTGGCCTGCAGGAGCCGCCCAATCCGGCTCCAGGAGGAAGTGAATCAGCAACCTGATTGGCTTGCAGGAGCAGTCCAATCAGGCTCCAGGAGGGGAATTGAATCAGCCAATCACATGGGACCCATTGTGTAAATAATGTATATATAGCCAGAGGTTTGGGGGGAAAGGACTCACTCACTGTTTACCGTGAGCTGAAATAAAGAGCATGAAATCCACACTCAATTCCGTGTATATTTCAGAGCATCTAGTTGTTATTAACAGAGTTCCAGAGGTGTTGATGTGGTAAGGGCATTTATTTATTATTTAAAGCAGCTTCTTGTATACCTGCAGTTCTCTGTGACCTTGAAAGAAGACGGTAAGAAAGCCTTCCATTTGCCATCATCTCTCAGTGATTACCTTACCTGAGATCAGCAGGGAGCAATCCTCAGGTTGGCAGCAGCCTGCGCCCAAGTGGTTGAAAACAACTAGCTGAAAAACCTCTAAACATCAGACTAGAAAGGGTACACTGGGGCTTAGCTATGTTGACAGTGTAAAACAGTTGCACATCCTCGAAGCACAAGGCCTATCTATCTTAGCAATGGCTTCAAAAATAGGCTTGCACTTTTGGATTCCACTTGTTCTAGCTCCACAGTCACGCTCATGTGCCGCTCTGTACAAGATTTGGCTTTTGATACAATACAATCAACGCTGGGTTTGGGCCAAATTCTTGATATGTGCCCATAGTCACACCCCTAACATTTCATAGTGGCTGGGCGCCAACATAGGCAAGACTTTCTCACCACCACACGCCAAAATGGTCTTACTATTGCTAAAAGAATAAGTAATAAACCCAATAAAACAAATTGACTACCAAAAAACACAGAGGGAAGAGCAATCTTGAGTAGTGTTCGATGTTGCCTGGATTTTGAATTGTGAAATAGCTGACAACCCTGCGCATTTTGTTCCTCAAAAGAAACCGAATTTTGTCCTTTGGTTTCATAGTCGAACCACTGTGGGCGATATTATCGATGGCACTGAAGTTGATCTTTTGATTGTAGCTGGTGACAGATGTGGAAAAGATACCGGTGACATCTTCCGTTTCTCTGGTAACCTCATTTGTAGAAGCCTAAAACAAGAAAAAGTTACCAATACACATTTGGGCCATATCACTATTTCATAACCAACGTACCAAAACCAAGTACAAGGAAATATAACTGCAGAGGGCAGAAGTTCACTGTGACTCTGTTGCCAACATACCATTAGTCTGGGATGTTAGAAGAATAAATAAATCCCTGGAAGTCTTTAGCAAAAGCCAAATTCTTGTTTACTGATGCTAGACCCTGAGGGACCAAAATTTAATATCCTGTCTAGGAACTTGGTGAAGACACCCTTTGATGGCTTACAGGTGGTGGTGTTTTTTGAAGTAAGTTTCCAGCCCCAATGCAAACTGATTTCCCCTCACTACTGCAGTGCCAACACTCAGAGAAACCATGCCACCATCTAGGAGATACCATATTTTCCTGTGTATAACACCCCCCCCTCGTGTATAAGATGCCCCCTATTTTGGGGGACTGTAATTTAAGAAAAAATAGGGACGCGGGTGGTGCTGTGGGTTAAACCACAGAGCCTAGGGCTTGCTGATCGGAAGGTCAGCGGTTCGAATCCCCGCGATGGGGTGAGCTCCTGTTGCTCGGTCCCTGCTCCTGCCAACCTAGCAGTTCAAAAGCACATCAAAGTGCAAGTAGATAAATACCGTATTTTTCGCCCAATAGGACGCACCGGTACATAGTACGCACCTAAATTTGGGGGGGGATAAAGGGGGGGAATTGTTTTTTTTTCCGGTGCGGGGCTGGAGGAGGGGGAAGCCCGAGCTTCCCCCGCCCCAGCCCCAAGAACGGGACCCCAAGAACGGGAGCTTGCGGGGCTGGAGGAGGGGAAGCCCTTCGCCAGCCGCCTAACCAAGTCAGGGGACAGCGGGAGAGGCGCGCTGCGCCTCTCCTGCTGTCCCCCGAGTTTGCGGGGCTGGCGACGGGGAGGAGCAGGCTTCTCCCCCCCCCCGCCGCCAGCCTTCTAACCTAGTCGGGGGACAGCGGGAAAGGCGCGCTGTGCCTCCCCGCTGTCCCTTGAGCTTGTGGGGCTGGCGGTGGGGCTCTCCTGAAGCCTGGAGAGTGAGAGGGGTCGGTGCGCACCGACCCCTCTCGCTCTCCAGGCTTCAGCGAAAGCCTGCATTCGCCCCATAGGACGCACACACATTTCCCCTTCATTTTTGGAGGGGGGAAAGTGCATCCTATAGGGCGAAAAATACGGTAGCTACCGCTCCAGCAGGAAGGTAAACGGCATTTCCGTGCGTTGCTCTGGTGAGCTCCCGTTCCTCGGTCCTTGCTCCTGCCAACCTAGCAGTTCGAAAGCACGTCAAAGTGCAAGTAGATAAATAGGTACCGCTCCGGTGGGAAGGTAAACGGCGTTTCCGTGTGCTGCTCTGGTTCGCCAGAAGCGGCTTAGTCATGCTGGCCACATGACCCGAAAGCTGTACGCCGGCTGCCTCGACCAGTAAAGCGAGATGAGCGCCTCAACCCCAGAGTCGGCCACGCCTGGACCTAATGGTCAGGGGTCCCTTTACCTTTACCTAATTTAAGAAAATGGGGGAAGATATCCTGGAGTTTTTTGGGGGGAATTGCCTAGAGTTGTTGAGCTTTTTGGGGGGAGGTGCAGCAAAGAAGCGTCTGCCCACTCGCAAACAGCAGCCGGCAATCGCACGCACAATTGCCGCAGCGGCAGCCAGTCCACAGCAGCCCTTGCAGAAGCCAAAAATCACCCACCAAATCGTGCTGACAAGCTGCAGCTCACGGCTGCAACCTATCACCTGTCCGCCCCTATACACTGTGTACAAGACGACCCCCATTTTTAAAGATTATTTTAAAGAGGGGGGGAAACTCGTCTTATACACGGAAAAGTACAGTAATTTGCAACTACGTCAGACTATGGGTTGTCATTGCTCTGCTAGGATTCTGGAAAGTGCAGTGTAGCTAAATACCACTTTTAGGACAGGCCTGAGATGATAATGATAATGATAATGATAATGATAATGATAATTTATTATTTATATATTTATACCCCGCCCATCTGGCTGAGTTTCCCCAGCCACTCTGGGCAGCTTCCAACAAAACACTAAAGTACAATAACTTATTAAACATTAAAAGCTTCCCTAAACAGGGCTGCCTTCAGATGTCTTCTACAAGTTCGGTAGTTATTTTTCTCTTTGACATCTGGTGGGAGGGCGTTCCACAGGGCGGGTGCCACTACCGAGAAGGCCCTCTGCCTGGTTCCCTGTAACTTGGCTTCTCGCAGCGAGGGAACCGCCAGAAGACCCTCGGCGCTGGACCTCAGAGATCAAATCCTGGCATCCATGGGCAACTGCCGGGACCTCCTCAGCACCCACCGTTGGTTCCCTGGTTTCTCTTTAGTGTAGGCTGGTGTTCCAAGCAGCAGTATGCAGCTGGATCTGGCTGTCACATTAATTTCCCACAATGCACCCAAAGGAAACACTGCACCAGGGGCAATATGGGAAATAAAGCAGAGGCTGGATCCATCAGCCTGATGCTTCTTGCAGCATCGTCGCCTCCAGGCAAACCCACCAGCAGAGAAGAAGGCCCACCAGAAGATGTCCTCCATCAAACCTAGAGCCTGACTTAGAATAGATACAATTTTCAAAATCCTTGATCATTTATGGCCTTATTTTGGTTTCCTGATTGTGTACTTGCTTCTCCTCTGGGAAAGTGAATGCCCAGGAGGCAAGTCACGTCCTGTTTTCAGGCACAAAGGCTAACAGAGGGGGCTAAGGAAAGAATTCACCCTCCTCCTGCCCTGTTCTTTCAGAGGCTGCTTGCTTCCATGGAGGAAGGTGACACTGTCAGATTCTGCTTTCATGGAATTGCACAAGTCCGAATCCAGCCTTCTCTACTCTCATAGATCTCCCCCTTTGCTTTAACACCTGCATCAAAACTACTGCATGTTATATTTTCAGCGAAAATGTTCGTTCATTAGGATCTCATTCACAGTCTATGGCACTTAACTTTTTCACTGCTGAAAACGGTGCAGAGCTCTATCCGCTGCTCTTCCCATTGAAAATCTAAACTATGCAATAGGCATTCTGTTGCTCTTTAAATGCAGCTTGCCAGGTAATTTAATAAACTTGAAAACAAGTCATCTTTTGCTGATCTGTAGTTTGCTCTGAATGCAATATCTGCTTCGGCTCCTTGTTTCTTTCTATTATTATTATTAATATTATTACTACTACTCCTACTCCTACTCCTACTTATACCTTGCAATTTTTCTACCCTGAGCAAATTCATCTTCTTTTTGGTTCTTATTTGCTTTCATTACCCACCTTTCCTTTTGAGACTTGGGCCTGCTTATGTCTTCCTTTGTCCAGTTGTCACGCCAACTCAATTTCCAGCTGAAAACTTGGCTTGGGAATGCTTTCCCTGAAGCATAAGTTCCCCACTTCTATACATCCTGCTCCCCAACACCTTCTCCCGTATTCATTCCTAACAGAAGGCTGCTGGGTTTATAATTGTTCATATGCAATTGTACTGGAAATGCTTATGATATGTGATATTTATTGATATAATGCTTTATAGCTTATTTGGCAATTTAAATTGTTACTAGGTTGATGCTATCCAAATAATTCATATGTAGCATTATGGTTTGAAATGATCTACTGTTTGAATAAGGGACACGGGTGGCGCTGAGGGTTAAACCACAGAGCCTAGGACTTGCCGATCAGAAGGTTGGCGGTTTGAATCCCCGCAATGGGGTGAGCTCCCGTTGCTCGGTTCCTGCTCCTGCCAACCTAGCAGTTCGAAAGCACGTCAAAGTGCAAGTAGATAAATAGATACCACTCTGGCAGGAAGGTAAACGGCATTTCCTTGCGCTGCTCTGGTTCGCCAGAAACAACTTAGTCATGCTGGCCACATGACCTGGAAGCTGTACGCCGGCTCCCTCGGCCAATAAAGCGAGATGAGCACCGCAACCCCAGAGTCGGCCGCGACTGGACCTAATGGTCAGGTGTCCCTTTACCTTTACCTTTACTGTTTGAATGTTGTGATGATGATGCATATTTCTTATGTTGTGAGCTGCTTTGGGTATATGTATAGGGGAAAGTGGCCTACAAGCTAAATAAATAAATCCTTTTGTTTACCTTTTGCGATGCGATATAGTGAGCTACTGCATATTCTACCAAGGCACCAAATATGAAGGTGAAGCAGATGCCCAGGTAAACATCAATGGCTTTTATGAAACCGTTAGTCTTCGTCACAGCGTTTCGTGAGCCCATCATCAGAGTTGTCATTGACAGCACAGTTGTTACTCCTGCGGGGGGGGGGGGAGGGAGGGAGAAAGGAACACTTTAATCAAAAGAAAAGACCAGGGCTGGCCAAAGATGGTGGTCCCCCTCACATTTCACATATCGAATCCGACTAGCCTTAACAACTGAATCCTACTTCAACAATGTTGATGGGGCACATCTGAAGGCAGCAGGCCAGCTGCTCTGGCTTCCAACAGGTGAGGCACTCAAGAAGAAGAAGAAGAAGAAGAGGAGGAGGAGGAGGAGGAGGAGGAGGAGGAGGAGTAGTTTGGATTTGATATCCCGCTTTATCACTACCCGAAGGAGTCTCAAAGCGGCTCACATTCTCCTTTCCCTTCCTCCCCCACAACAAACACTCTGTGAGGTGATTGGGGCTGAGAGACTTCAAAGAAGTCTGACTGGCCCAAGGTCACCCAGCAGCTGCATGTGGAGGAGCGGAGACGCGAACCCGGTTCCCCAGATTACGAGTCTACCGCTCTTAACCACTACACCACACTGGAATGACTTTGTGGCTGTTGCCAAGTAAAGGTACCTATACCTTACCTTAGCATGGCAGCAGAAGAACTGGGGGAGCACTGAAGTCTCACCATTTTCTTTCTGGGTCCACATGCATTTGCTCATTCTTGCTAAGCCATGGTGCTCTACCATTGAGCTATAGCCCTTCGTCATCCATTTTTCTCAGTTTAGGATGTCATCCAGAAACTAAGCTACACTAAAGGACTGATCCCCTTCTAAAGAGTTCATGCATTCCTGAAGGCAGTTTGAAAAACACACGATGTGCCAATTCATGGCTGGCATGAAATAATATTCAAAGTCTGAAAGCACATTCAGAGTTAATTCGTATTTTCCATCTGACAGTATTTGATAGATGCTGTTCAAATTAGCATTTGACAGGTGACAGTGGTTAACATGTCAAATGTTTGTGATGATTTATCCCAGCTTTGGAAACTTGGGTACCACAACATTTCAGTTTTTACATTCAACATAGCTTGTAGCACTGCACAAACAACAGGTGCTTGTATTCTCTTGCTCCCTCTCCCATCCACTGCATGAAGTATCCTACTTCAGAGAACAGCTCACCAATACATGTTCTTGCCGGAACGGAATCCAGAGTGATCCAGAAAGAAACCCAAGACAATATGACGAGGAGGGTGGATGGCACATACGTCTCCAGAATGAAATACAGGATATTTCTCTTGAGTTCAAACTGCAACACTAGTCTTGGGTAATTGCCTAGTTAGAGAAAGAAAACACATCCTACAGTGAAAAGAAACCATCCACAGAGAGAAGCCAATCCTATGCCAAGTTTTATTCAATGGATGCAGATTTTTGACGAAGTAGAGAAGTAGAGAAGAGAGCCATCATATTACTGGCCAGAAGACAGGCCTGGCATCAGAAGTGAGTCCCTTTCAACTCTACAACTCTATGATTCTACAGTGGTACCTCAGGTTAAGAACTTAATTCATTCTGGAGGTCCATTCTTAACCTGAAACTGTTCTTAACCTGAGGTACCACTTTAGCTAATGGGGCCTCCTGCTGCCACCGGAGCACGATTTCTGTTCTCATCCTGAAGCAAAGTTCTTAACCCGAGGTATTATTTCTGGGTTAGCGGAGTCTGAAACCTGAAGCGTATGTAACCTGAGGTACCACTGTATAGTTCTATGATCACATCTCCAAAGTTCTCAAAATCAGGGAAAGGTTCATAGGTGGACCTGGACCATTCAGAAGAGCTAGCATTTGTGGGCCATATTTGTTTACGTCTCTGCTTCTTCAGCTTTCGTTACCTGTTTCCTGGTGAGACATTGTTACAAGGCTGTAATAGTGCTCCACTGTGTACTGAGAAAGTCGCAGGTTCTCAAGGCCGTGGACCGAATCGTTTCCCCTCAACCAAGTGTACAGTAGATCGTTTTCATCATATCCCCCTGCAGGCAATATATTAAAAAGGCATCAAGAGGTAACTAGACAACCAGTTGAGTAAGTAGCTGAATGTTTTGCCCCTGAGTCCTGCACTGGACTCTTGAACTCCCACTGGAGCTTTTGATTTCCAGAGCCTGTTTTAATGCTCTGGGTGGCGCTGTGGGCTAAACCACAGAGCCCAGGACTTGCCTATCAGAAGGTCGGCAGTTCAAATCCCTGTGATGGGGTGAGCTCCCGTTGCTCGGTCCCTGCTCCTGCCAACCTAGCAGTTCGAAAGCACGTCAAAGTGCAAGTAGATAAATAGTTACCACTCCGGCGGGGAGGTAAACGGCGTTTCCGTGCGCTGCTCTGGTTTGCCAGAAGCAGCTTAGTCATGCTGGCCACATGACCCGGAAGCTGTATGCCGGCTCACTCAGCCAATAAAGCGAGATGAGCGCCACAACCCCAGAGTCGGCCATGACTGGACGTAATGGTTAGGGGTCCCCTTTACCTTTACCTTCAGCACTACTAGAGGGCAGATATCATGACATCCCAGCTGAACAAAGATTATGCCCATGCAACTCTAATGAGATTGAATCCATTGGGCACGTTCTTCTATGCTGCATGTTGTACTGTGATTCCTGAAGTGAGCTAATTTTACCGTTACTAAGGAAATTACCTGGCCACTCAGAGGAACCTTATGTTAAATACCTTCTTGCCGATAAAGATCTGGATATCATCAGGCCTGTTGCGAAATTCTGTTTTATAGCAACGAGGACAAGACAGGCTGTGGTGACAGTGATGGCCGGAGAATGAGTACTGATTTTAATTTCCAGAATACAGATTTTAGCTGAAGGAGTATTATTTTTAATGTAAATAAGTTTAGAGGAAAATTTTAATTACATCCGCTTCTTTATGCGGTTGTGGCGTATGTTGTTGTTGTTGTTATCTTTGCTGTCTGGTCTTTGACCGGAATAAAGATTGATTGGTTGTGTACACACCATATATTCAAAGCACATCTTACACATAGAATCCTGGGGACCATCATTTGTTAAATGTGCTGGAAACTGTTTAGTTCCCAGGATTCTTGAGGATGGAGGAATGTGTGTTTCCATTTATAACAATACAGGCAAAACATACATACAAACTGATATAAAACCATCAAAGCATTCCAAAGACCATATTGAGAGAGAGAATTATACAGGTGAACTGTGCATCTTAATTACGCACTTTGGATTTGATGGATGTCATAGGGTCTCCTGGGTTTGACCCCTGGGTCAATCATCCAGCAGACGAGTTGGTTGATATAGGTTATAACCCAATGAATAAGCCAAACCTCTTACACCTGTAATTGATGAAGTTGTGTCCTAATTTGAACCCTGCAATGGTGTCATGAGTGGCTGGGCAGTTGGCCACAGCACCTGGGCCTGCAACATCTGAAGGGACACAGCTTCCCCTCTCTACTCTCAGCATTAGGTAAAGGTAAAGGGACCCCTGACCATTAGGTCCAGTTGCGGACGAGACTGGGGTCGCGGCACTCATCTCGCTTTATTGGCCAAGGGAGCCGGCGTACAGCTTCCAGGTCATGTGGCCAGCATGACTAAGCCGCTTCTGGCGAACCAGAGCAGCTTACGGAAACGTCGTTTACCTTCCCGCCGGAGCGGTACCTATTTGTCTACTTGCACTTTGACGTGCTTTTGAACTGCTAGGTTGGCAGGAGCAGGCACCGAGCAACGGGAGCTCACCCTGTCGCGGGGATTCGAACCGCCGACCTCCTAATCGGCAAGTCCTAGGCTCTGTGGTTTAACCCACAGCGCCACCCGCGTCCCCTTTTTCTCAGCATTACAAGACTGGTTATTTGAGTCTATCCCCCATTGTTGACAGTGGAAAGGAAGCTTTGGATGAGTGAGGACTCTTGTAAATAAAGATTGCCATTTCATCAGCAGCATGGATGTAAGTTCAGCCCAACAGAAATTACGAGCCATTTCCCCCTATGAACGGAATGTACTGCAAATACAAAGAGTTATACAACTCTCCTAAAATCAGATTGCTTTCATAAACAAGCTGATAACGTTTTCCTTGGCCCAGCTATTTAATTAAAGATCTGCCACGCAGTAAAAATGGAAACACTGATATTTACCAGTTTGCCTTCACAGCAAAGAGCGAGAAATTGTGTTTTCCACTAGAAACAAATGACGGGAATCTTGCAACAGATATTACACAGAATGTGCTGATTCCCCAGGTACAAATCATCCAAATATGACTTTTCAAAGTTTGCGCCCAGTTTGTAATAATAACTGCCGTTACTAAGGGAAACTTTATAATAAATGACTGATTGTTCTTAATTCATCTGGCATATATTTAAATAGCATTAATTCCAGGCATTTATCCTAATGACATCTCCAGTTGGCAATGTGCATGTAATTTCATAATAATAATATGGCACAGGAGCTTGACATAGGACCCAATTACTCTCTTTCTCTCTTTTTAAGGCTAAACCCAGCTACATTTTAAAACAAGAGGCTAATCATTATTATTTCAGTTTCTGTGCATTGTAATAAAGTTAATCATGGCAAACTAATATGATTTTAATGTGAAAATAATAGGCCCTTCCATAGGAACTCCACTCAAGTAGCTGGCAAGTAAAACCTGGTCTTAAAATAATGAGATTTTAGACATTACTTGAATTGGTAACAACAATGAACAAAGAGTCTTCAAGATGTTCAGTCCTCGCATGCACCCAAATTGTTCTGGTTCTTCTTGCCCCCATGAGTGGCAAAAGCCCATGACTCCTTAAATCAGGAATTCCCAAACTGCGTGCAAGGGCACAGTAGCATGCCATGTTTGGATTTGATACCCCGCTTTATCACTACCTGAAGGAGTCTCAAAGCCGTTAATATTCTCCTTTCCCTTCCTTCTCCACAACAAACACTATGAGGTGAGTGAGGCTGACACTTCAGAGAAGTGTGACTAGCCCAAGGTCACCCAGCAGCTGCATGTGGAGGAGCGGGGAAGCGAACCCTGTTCACCAGATTACGAGTCCACCGCTCTTAACCACTACACCACACTGGCTCAAGGAAGGGGGTCAGTCGTAGGCCTTCCAAGATGCTGAGGCCCACGTAGCTGCCTGACGGTGCTGTGTGGATGCACCAGCTCGTGACTATTGACTCCAGGCCACAACTTACAGCATCTTTGCTTGCTTTTCCGAGATTGGGAAACACTGCATATGTCCTTATGCTCGCAGAACAGCTTCTCAGCTCCTTCCTTCCTTCCTTCCAACAGCAGCGCCCTGGAGCCCCAACCCCAGAACAGAATGACCTGAGGCTCAAGAGGCTACTGCAAATAACATAATGCCTCTTCCTCAGTGTCTGTGTGAAAGTGCTTTCCACTTACACATGAGAGTTTGGACCATAGGCAACTGTCTGATTGGTAGTAGTAAGCTGTAGATGGATTTCCCAAATAAAAAATGAGTTGAAAATGAAAAGTGAGATCAGCTCTCCATGCATATTTGTCGGTGAGGGAAATGTTCGTTTCCGAGCACAATTCAAAGTGTTCACGCTGACCTTTAAAGCCCTAAACGGCCTCAGCCCAGTATACCTGAAGGAGCGTCTCCACCTCCATCGTTCTGAGACACTGAGATCCAGCGCTGAGGGCCTTCTGGCGCTTCCCTCATTGCGAGAAGTGAGGTTACAGGGAACCAGACAGAGGGCCTTCTCGGTAGTAGCGGCCACCCTGTGGAACACCCTCCCTTCAGATCTGAAGGAAATAAGTAGCTATCCTATCTTTAAAAGACATCTGAAGGCAGCCGTGTTCAGGGAAGTTTTTAATATTTAAGGCTGTATTGTTTTTAATACTTGATTGGGAGCCACCCAGAGTGGCTGGGAAGACTCAGCCAGATGGGCGGGGTATAAATAATAAATGATGATGATGATGATGATGATACTATGGAACAAGCCTGTCTGCCTGAAAGCAGAATGTCTAGAAAAGTCAGTGGGTCAAGTAAGGTCCTTCTGAATGCCAGGATGGGCATGTGAAGCCCGTGTTGACCCCACAGTGATTTTTTTGACCTGTCCTCTGTGTTCTTTAGCTATTTGCTCGATAGCCTGGACTTTCCCCTCATCAATTCTACAGCAAGCAATAGTGGTCACCGACTATGCTTCCTGATCGTATATTTACACAACCAGATTTCTGGAAACAACAAAGGGTGCTTTATACCGAGATACGACCCTAGTTAAACCCACCATTCAACCTGAGGTAGCAAAGAGGTCAAGTTCTTATAGGAAAGCTTGCATTGTATGCTCCCATGCATTCCTTGATTCAGTTCTCGCTAGTGGCAATGGAAGTGTCTAAGCAAGTGCAGTTCTGCCCTATGTATGCTTAGGTAAAGGTAAAGGGACCCCTGACCATTAGGTCCAGTCATGGCCGACTCTGGGGTTGCAGCGCTCATCTTGCTTTATTGGCCGAGAGAGCCGGCGTACAGCTTCTGGGTCATGTGGTCAACATGACTAAGCCGCTTCTGGTGAACCAGAGCAGCACATGGAAACGCCATTTGCCTTCCCGCCGGAGTGGTACCTATTTATCTACTTGCACTCTGATGTGCTTTCAAACTGCTAGGTTGGCAGGAGCAGGGACCAAGCAACAGGAGCTCACCCCATCGCGGGGATTCGAACCGCCGACCTTCTGATCGGCAAGCCCTAGGCTCTGTGGTTTAACCCACAGCACCACCTGTGTCCGTGTATGCTTACTCAGATGCGAATCCTATGGAGCTCAATGTGGCTTGCTCCCTAGTGGCTAGTAAGTATGCTTATAATTCCATATTTATTAAATGTATTGTGAAAACGCAACTTTTCTGAGTTACAGAAAAGACACAGAGAGAGAATGCAACTGGAGGCCTATTTAAATACAAAATAATTGTATTCCATACAGTAAAGTGGCCTAGGTATTGAAAATGAGACTGTGGCCACAGCTTGTGTAGGGTGGCAATCATCCAGTTGGCAATCAGATTCAAACCTGCTCCCTAAATTGGCTTGCTCTGTTAATAAATGACAGAGCAGAGAGAAAAGGCAAGTTCAAACGATTAGGAGGAAATTCGCCTCGTCTGTTTCGTGTGCTGCGTGACAGTCTCATGTTTTTAAGAGAATCCCATCTCATGTAGGGCAAGGGAAGATACACTGTATGGTCTGTCCATAAAATCTTGCACATGTATTTCCAAAACTGTCCCAGGGTGAAGAAGATAGACATTGTAAAAGGTCGGTAGGGAAGCTGTGCCCTGCAGATGTTCTTGGGCTCCATTTCGCATCAACCTGTGCCAGCATGGCCAATAATCACAGAGGATGGGAAGTGTCATCCAGAAGCAACTGGAGGACCACAGATTCCCCCAGTTCAGTAGCACCCGCCCTGTGGAATGCCCTCCCATCAGATGTCAAAGAAATAAACAACTACCTGACATTTAGAAGACATATGAAGGCAGCCCTATTCAGGGAAGTTTCTAATGTGTGACATTTTAGTGTCTTTTTACACAGAGTGGTGCAGAGCTAACAACCTGCTCATAAATACAAGGAAGACAAAGGAGCTTGTGGTGGACTTCAGGAGACAGAAGAGCAACGTCCAGCCACTTTTGATTGATGGGGTCTGTGTGGAGAGGGTAACAACGTTCAGATTTTTGGGCATTGAATTACAAGAGGATCTGTCCTGGAGTGTCAACACAAGGGGGCTTGTGAAGAAGGCGCAGCAGAGACTGTACTTTTTGAGAATACTAAGGAAAAACCATCTTCCGCAGAAACTGCTGCTTGCCTTCTATCACTGTGCCATTGAGAGTGTGCTCACTTATGGCTTATGTGTGTGGTATGGAAGCTGTACGACCCAGGACAGGATGGGGTTGTGCAGGGTTGTAACACAGCAGAGAGCATTGTTGGCTGCCCACTCTCCACCTTAGAACAGATTTATGCCACAAGGTGCCATAGGAAGGCACTGGACATAGTAAAAGATCCATCGCATCCTGGTCACTGTCTCTTCGAGCTCCTGCCGTCGGGACGGAGATACAGGACGATGAAGACAAGAACGAGCCGTCTTAAGAACAGCTTCTTCTCCAGAGCGATCTCGGCCCTGAATGGGAAGCCCGGACTTTGAAAGTCATCTAATCTCCCTTGCTGTATTATACTGTATTGTTTAATTAGTGTTTTTATGGAGCAGTCAAGTAATTTCGTTGTCCCCGAAGGGGGCAATGACAATAAATATATTATTATTATTATTATTATTATTATTATTATTATTATTATTATTATTATTATTAATCTCTGTTGGAAGCCGCCCAGAGTGGCTGGGGAAACCCAGCCAGATGGGCGGGGTACAAATAATAAATTGTTGTTGTTGTTATTATTATTGTTATTATTATTATGCTTGTAAAGAGAACCAAGGAAGGGGAGGAGGGAAGTCTGAACAACTACAACTATGTATGTAATTGTGTTTGATAATTATTGGTGGCAATTTGAAAAACTGAAAACTGAAATGTATTAAAAGAAAGAAACCTTTTCAAGCACAAACAATATTGGGATCAGTATCACGTATAACTGCCCCAATATCATGAGTACAAACTATAAGGTTTTCAGCAAAGGCCCATTGCTAGCCTAGAAGCAATGCAGAAATATTTAAAAAGTAAAAAAGAAAAGCTATTTTATTATTAGTTGCCACAAAGACACCTTCCGTAGGTGGGATAAAAAAGTCTAGAATCTACAAAGGCTAAGTGTTCTACACCTAGAGATTTATTTTTTCATTCTTCTGGTTTCAGAATATATATAGTGAATTTCTCGTCAGCCTATTTAAAATTAATAGGATCATGTATTACTGGAAGATTAGGTGCAGCTGTTTACTTTTTGAAATGGCTCTACATTTGAAAGGGGCAGGTGGAAAATTTCAAGAGCTCCAAGACAGAAATGAAATGTTTGAACTGGTCACCTAAATATGAAGAAACAAATTCAGGAGCAGTCGGGGGTGGGATAGTTTCATCTTCTTGTAGAATGTGATACTTACAGCTTTCCATCTGCAGTTTACATGTCTGTGTGTCCAGGGGATATTTTGACAGGTCCATGTTACACGCAACTGTGGTAGTGATTCTGTAAAAAGAGAAAGTGCTGTGAAGGAATCTACAAGGAACGGCCTGTATTTTCCATAGCAGTCCGCAGGTGGCAATGTTTCTGCTTCGAAGAATAAATAACTGTTAAAACTAGCACTGAAGCTTCAGCCTGGACTTCCCTTTAGTTCAGATTGGCAGCTCTGGATCATTCCACTTATGGAAACAGGATAATGTCCGACAGCCTTTGTGAACTTGGTGTTCCCCAGATGTTTCAACCTCCCTTCAACCCCAGCCAGCAAGTCCAAAACATCTGGAGAGAACCAGGATTACAAAGGCTGCTGCAAGGCTATGTGACATAATATGCCTTGGCGTCCTCTGCTACGCCAAAATGTACACAAATATGTTGATCAGCAGAACAGCACAGAATTTGGGCCAGGTTATGCCATGGAAGTGAGAGCTGGACCATAAAGAAGGCTGATTGCCGAAGAATTGATGCTTTTGAATTGTGGTGCTGGAGGAGACTCTTGAGAGTCCCATGGACTGCAAGAAGATCAGACCTCTCCATTCTGAAGGAAATCAGCCCTGAGTGCTCACTGGAAGGACAGATCCTGAAGCTGAGGCTCCAATACTTTGGCCACCTCATGAGAAAAGAAGACTCCCTGGAAAGACCCAGATGTTGGTAAGGAGAAGGGGACGATGGAGGATGAGATGGTTGGGCAGTGTTCTCAAAGCTACCAGCATGAGTTTGACCAAACTGCGGGAGGCAGTGGAAGACAGGAGTGCCTGGCGTGCTCTGGTCCATGGGGTCACAAAGAGGTGGACACGACTAAACGATTAAACAACAACAACAACAATGCCAGTTTGAGCTGAATATTTGAGTGATGGCCATCATTCTGCAAAGCATATTCTCTCCTTTATATAAGAAGCAAGTGACTACTAAAGATTGTAGGATGTGGACTCAAATTCACCCACATCAAGTGCTATTCCTGGATACATAAAAAGTTAAATTGCAAAAAAAAAAACACCAACCACTTAACATGTATGTGTAGTCTTGCTTTAATCCAGGTGTGTCCAAAATCAGTTTAATCCAGCCCCTGTGGCAGTTTATTTCCTGGGGTAAAATCCCAAAAAAACCTAAACCTCAAACTTAAATCCTAAAAAAAAAGCTCAACAACTTCACTTCATCAAATCTGGTCCTCTTTGAAAAAAGTTTGGACACAATCCTTACAACAACAGCCCCTCTCCTGTTCTGTTTACTATCAAGCCCAGGGTTTCCCAACCTTTTAGGGCATGCCGGCACCTTTAGAAATCTAAGAAACTGTCACAAAATACCCATTTCACGGAAGGAAAAGTGATGATACTCAGAACCACCACCACCCCGAAACAACAAACAAAACACCAAAGCAAAAAAATGCAGGCAAAAGGGGGAAAAACTGGTAAACCGTGTGCCTCCCCACCCAAAACAAATGAAATGCCAAAATTTAAGAGGCGGGTGTCTTTGGGGGCACCAAGGGGAGTGTCTGAGGGTACTGTCTGAGGGTACATCACACTGGGGACCCCGTTGCTGGCCAGATGCAGAGTTCTGAAAGATGCAAAAACTTGCATGCTATTTTGTGGTATTTTTAAGGTAAGGTAAAGGAACCCCTGACCATTAGGTCCAGTCGTGACCGACTCTGGGGTTGCAGCGCTCATCTCGCTTTATTGGCCGAGGGAGCCGGTGTACAGATTCCGGGTCATGTGGCCAGCATGACTAAGCTGCTTCTGGCGAACCAGAGCAGCGCACGGAAACACCGTTTACCTTCCCGACAGAGCGGTACCTATTTATCTACTTGCACTTTGATGTGCTTTTGAACTGCTAGGTGGGCAGGAGAATGGACCAAGAAACGGGAGCTCACCCCGCTGCGGGGATTCGAACCGCCAACCTTCTGATCAGCAAGTCCTAGGCTCTGTGGTTTAACCCACAGCGCCACCCATGTCCCTGTGGTATTTTTGGTTGCCCCCCAAAAGGCTGTGTTATAGATGTTCAGTTGTATGCCTCATACATTTTTTTATCCCATACTATTTTTCCTTTAAACAGCAGCCTCAATAGTTGTTGGATATTAGTCAGTACATTCCCTGTACCTAAGTTCTCTATTGCAGCATGTCAGTGTGTTATTAAAAGCATGTGATACCTGTGATGAGTGTTTGAAGAAAGGAAGCTACAGCTGTAGAAATAATGGAATAATGAGACAATGAATTATGAGAATTATTATGAAATATGCAACTGACAAAACTACCGTATTTTTCGCTCTATAAGACGCACCAGACCACAAGACGCACCTAGTTTTTGGAGGAGGAAAACAAGAAAAAAAATATTCTGAATCTCAGAAGCCAGAACAGCAAGAGGGATCGCTGTGCAGTGAAAGCAGCAATCCCTCTTGCTGTTCTGGCTTCTGGGATAGCTATGCAGCCTGCATTCGCTCCATAAGATGCCCACACATTTCCCCTTACTTTTTAGGAGGGAAAAATTGAGTTATAGAGCAAAAAATACAGTATTTCCCCAGATATACCTGACCCTCAGAATTTAATGGTGTATTTGGGGCCTTTAATTCCTGACTGTTGCAGCCATCTGCAATCTTTCTGCTACTCAAGGGTAGCAAAGGGTAGCAAAACAGTAGGAGCACAAGCAAGACTTACCGCAAAGCATACAAGACGGTGCCGTTAGAGAACAGCCGTATAAGCCGATTCTCTGCTGTGACCTCATGCAAGAAAGACTTCTTAGACTCCACAATATACGTGTCAGGAACCCACAGGTATTTCACCAGTCGGGCATCCAGAGTGAAACTTTTGTTCCCCTGAAAAACCAGGCGAGGATCTGTCCAGCGTTGTCGCAAATATATTGTCGCCGTGTAGTCCTGGGAAAGAAGGCAGCCCATGAACAGGCATTCAGGACTTTGCTGCATGCAAAAACTCTCTAAGTTAGAGAGACTTTTGGCAGGTGGAGTTCAACTGCCTTATCCAAAGGGTGCTCTGAGCAAATATTAATTGAATGTAGTCCCTCTGTCCTAAAGGCATTTCTGATATTTGCTCATCTTGATTCTTTTAGTTCTCCACACTGCTCTATAACTCAGTACATATTTTGCTGTTTTACAGTTAATTGTTAATTGATAATAAATAAATAAATAAATAAATAAATAAATAATACTGCATTTTTCGCTCTATAAGACGCACTTTCCCCCCTTCAAAAATTAAGGTGTGTGTGCATCTTAAGGAGCGAATGCAGGCTCCTTGGCTTCAGCTATAGCAACACGAAGCCCCCAAAGCGAAGAGGGAGAACTCTACGCTCCTAAGGCTTGCAGATAGCTGCCTGAAGCCTGGAGAGCGAGAGGGGTCGGTGCACACCGATCCTTCGTGCTTTCCAGGCTTCGCTTCGCTGGAGAGGTGCTGCACAGTTTTCCCTCTCTGCCCAGCACCCCTTCAGCGAAGCGGGAGGAGAAATGAAAGGGGCTTCGTTTTTCCTGCCGCTTCACTGAAGGGGTGCTGAGCAGAGAGGGGAAGAATTTTTTTCCCCTGTTCTCCCTCTCCTATGGTCCGGTGCGTCCTATAGAGCGAAAAATACGGTAATAATAATAATTTATTTACACCCTGTCCATCTGGCTGGATTTCCCCATCCAGTCTGAGCAGCTCCCAACAGAATGTTAAAAACACACACAAAAAATCAAACATTAAAAACTTCCCTAAACAGGGTTGCCTTCAGATGGCTTCTAAAAGTCTGATACAGTGGTACCTCAGGTTAAGTACTTAATTTGTTCCGGAGGTCTGCTCTTAACCTGAAACTGTTCTTAACCTGAAGCACCACTTTAGCTAATGCCGCCTCCTGCTGCCGCTGCACCGCCGGAACACGTTTTCTGTTCTCATCCTGAAACAAAGTTCTTAACCTGAAGCACTATTTCTGGGTTAGCGGAGTCTGTAACCTGAAGCGTATATAACCTGAAGTGTATGTAACCCGAGGTACCACTGTAGTTTTCCTTGGCATCTGATGGGATGGCGCCACTACCACAGGGTAGGAGCCACTACCATGAAGGCCCTCTGCCTAGTTCCCTGTAACATTGATTCTCACAGTGAGGGAACCATCAGAAGGCCCTTGGAGCTGGACCTCAGTGTCTGGGCAGAACAATGGGGGTGGAGATGCTCCTTCAGGTGTACTGGGTCAAGACCATTAAGGGCTTTAAAGGTCCAGTCTTCAAACATTTCAGACTCAGGATCTACTTTTAACCCAAACACCCATCCATCTGGGGACCCATTTCTTAATCTTTTGCCATATACAGTGGTGCCTCGCAAGACGAAATTAATTCGTTCCGCAAGTTTTTTCGTCTAGCGAATTTTTCATCTTGCGAAGCACGGTGTCGGAAAAGTTTTGGAAAAGCTTCAAAAATCGCCAAAAACCTCAAAAAAGGCTACCACACCGCGTTCTATGAGTTGCTCCTCGAAGTCAAGTCGCAACTGTATTAACGGTGTTAAGAAAAAGGAAACAAACTTGCAAAAAACGCAAGACGTTTCCGTCTTGCGAAGCAAGCCCATAGGGAAATTCGTCTTGCGAAGCAGCTCACAAAACGCAAAACCCTTTCGTCTAGCGAGTTTTTCGTCTTGCGAGGCATTCGTCTTGCGGGGCACCACTGTATTTGCATGGTGGGAGTGTTCCTGTTGCAACCCAACTTGGATGAGGCCGCAACCCACCCACCCGTAGCTCCTTAACATAGCTTAAGTAGTTTAAATTTGCATCTGTTGCAGGTATGGCACTGTAGGTGTGTCTCTCGCCTGCCGCATTTGAACATCAGCCTTGTCCTCGGGAAATCATGGCAGGCAAAGTAGGATTCATTGCTCTCTGCATTCAGAATATCATGTTTCACTCTACTTCAGTGCTGGATGAAAGGATTCCTTTTGTGTTGAGTGCATAGACTTTAACAAGCTTTGGAATGAAAGCTGTTAACCAAAAAAAGTCATCCCAAGACTTCATGTATATCATTTCTAGCTTTCAGATTTTATTCTCATGCTGTTAGGGGGGAAATTTCTCCACCTAAATGATTGAGATGGCGCACCATTATGCATTTCAAAGCAGTGAATTATTAATCTCAGCAATGAAGGTGAAAACCCCCGGGTCATTTGTAGTTCAATTATTTATCTAGCAAAAGAGTACATCTCTATAATGTTCTGCGTGAGACCTGAAAATGTGAGTGCTATAGTGATGAGAAGACTACTGTATGAAGATAATATTTGTTGATTAATAGCTTTGGGATACCTGGAAAGTTAGCTTCATGAAAGATTGGCTCAGCTTTGCAAAGACTTCCTATGGGTTCCAAACCCCAGTAGACGGCAGCTTTCAACGGAGTTCTGCGTTTAAATGGATGCTAAAAAGCTGCGGTGTTCTATAGACCAATGACTTCGGACACCTATTTGTCATTCTCATCTCAGAGGTGCCTTATTTTCAAAAGATGCCTGCAGTGTCTCAAGTCTGGGCTTCTTTGTTTGTTTATTTTAACACCTCTTTTGGCCAGAGCAGCCCGCAAACTAAATACTATGACAACAATAAAAGGAATTTAAAAGAAACAATCCATTTGCTAAAAACGGCATCGCCATAAACAGACACTGGGGATCGGGTAGCAGGGGCTAAAGGAGCATCCCCACGGGAAGAGTTCCAGAAATTTGGTGCCACCACTGAAAAGACTCTGCTGCATGTACTCATCATCCCATATGGCAGTGGGGAGCAGGAACACAACCTCCAGATCTTAACAGGCAGGCAAAATCATATAGGAACAGGTGGTCCTTTTGATATTTCAAGGTCAAACTATGCAGGACTTTGAAATTTAACAACTACCACATTCAGCTTTGCTAGAGGTCCACAAATTATAGTGTTAGTAAGAAGGCGGAAAAAAACTTTTCTCTAGCCACTTGCAGGATTTTATACACTTCTGAAGTGTAAACAGGTAGAGGGATCTTTTTTTCATATGCGGTGGACTTGTAAGAAAGCGAGGGTATTTTGTGAAATGATATATGATGAGATGAAAAAGATGTTTAAAGTGATTATACCAAAAAACCAACAAACCCTGAAGCTTTACTCTTAGGGATTATAGGGAAAGAAGTTCTTTTAAAAAAGATGATTAAGCTGATTAAGCTAGGATTCTTTATGCACAAAAATGGAAGGAAGAAGAAGTCCCCACCAAAGAAGAATAGATAAGCAAGTGTGGAATTGGCAAAGTTAATAGCCAAAATAAGAGAATCTAATGACATTTGTTTCATGGAAGAATGGAAGTCTTTTTCGGATTACTTAAAGAAATACTCGAGTATGATGAATTTGTGAGCAGGATTTGAACCATGAGTAACAGAAGGAATTGGAGATGATAGCATTGTTGTTACGGCATAAGAGAGGGAAGGTAGGGTGCAACAGAAGGAGATTTTATATGGATTTTATAAACTTCTATCATATTGCTTCTTACTCACCTTTTCTAAAAAGTTCCAAATACTGTAACCTTCCTTTACAGGTAAAAGGTAAAGGTAAAGGACCCCTGGATGGTTAAGTCCAGTCAAAGGTGACTATGGGGTTTAAGTGCTCATCTTGCTTTCAGGTCGAAGGAGCTGGCGTTTGACCACAGACACTTTTCCGGGTCATGTGGTCAGCATGACTAAACTGCTACTGGTGCAATGGGACACTGTGATGTAAACCAGAGTGCATGGAAATGCTGTTTACCTTCCCACCGCAGTGGTACCTATTTATCTACTTGCACTGGTGTGCTTTTGAACTGCTAGGTTGGCAGGAGCTGGGACAGAGCAATGGGAGCTCACCCCTTCACGCAGACTTGGAACTGCCGACCTCATGATCAGCAAGCATGAGAGGCTCGGTGGTTTAGACCAAAGTGCCACCGGCATCCACTTCCTGTAAGCAGAGAGGCCCTGTAATAGATGGATTGCCAACTTCCGGGTTAGCGCGATCAGCTAATGGCGGATTCCCTCCGAGCTCCGGAGGGAATCGGCTCTGTGGAAGAGGGGTCCTGCCGCGGCGGCGACGCGGGGACCCTCATAAACCACAGGCGCTGAAGCCTGTGGACTTGGTGACTCGGCGGGCACCATTTGTGCCCCCTCCGACCCGCGAAGAAGCCTTTTTAAAGGCTTCGAAGTGGGGGATGGAGAGCGGCGTGGTGCTGTGAGTAGACCGCTTCTTCCACGGAGTGAAGCCGCAAGCCATGGCTGGAGAGCGCTGACTTCTTTCCTTGATCATTTGGACTACAAAAGTAACAACCCGTGAGTAATACGGAAATCGGAGTTAAATTGAATTTGGTACGACCGGGGGAGGTGTCAAAAGGAAGTCCGCCTCCCCCGCTTGCAGACAATTTAAAGCAAGAATTGGATAACTAAGGTCGAGAGACTGTCTTTCTCTCTTCGAGACAAAAAATTTTAATTTCACGACTTGGCTATATAAGTTTTCTGCTGGAGGATTAGAACTGATCGTTAGAGCCGAAGTGTAACCCCCCGGATCCGGGAGCGATCCGCGAGAGAGCCTGTGGAGGATATATACAGAGTTTGACAGCTGTCAAATGAGCTGTCAAAGTCAGGAAATTTTGTTTTTTGCTATTTTTGTCGGTTATTTTTGTTACATTGGACTTTAAGCTTTTGAAAACAAAGAAGAAATAAGAACAAAATAACCTGATTGTTGGAGAAAGAACATTAGTAACCAGAATCCCTCTAGAGGGGGTTCTGAGATATTACAATGGCTGCAGATGGAAAAATACAGGCAGAGTTGGATAGAGTGTTTCATTTCCTGGGAAAGCTGCAAGAGCAGAATGAAGTTATGGCTACAAATCTTACAACCTTGAACTTTAAAGTAAATAAATTTGCTGATGCTGTTAAGGACTTGACTCAAGAAAAGTCTGCAGCTGGAAAAGAAGAAACATGCGTTGTTTCAGAGGAGTGGGAAGGAGGAGCTGAAATGCTGCAGGTGAAAAAGGACAACCAGAGGCCTGTTAAGATGGAATATAAGGAAAGCAAGGTTTGGATGATGAAAATTTGGTTTGAAATGGAGAATGAAGATTGGGGATTTTTCCCCATGGGGAGTTCGGAAGACCTATGGATTACAAATTCGATTAAGGTGAAAACTGGAGTGTTTGGGACATTTGGGACATTTGGACTTAAAAAGAGTAAGAAGCAGGATCTGGACTCCTTCTTTGAATATGGAGGTCTGGTTGGAAAAAATATAGATCCTAATGGGTCAAAGCTGCTCCGAGACTTGCTGTTCAACATAAAGGACTGTCAACAAAACCGGCTGAGAGGGATTGAGAGAGACTTAAGGGCCTCGGACGTGAGAGATCCAGGCTGAGAACTGATAGACTGAAGGATAATTTCTGGGGATCGAAACTGGGGAAGGGGGGGGAGTTTTGGAATCCAAAGGGGTATAATTATATGCTTTTATTTGGTAGGTTGTTTTGTAATTATTATAAAAAATTGGGAAACTCGTGAAAGGGAACTTGGGTCGACCTTAGAAAAAGGGGTAAATGTTGAGTATTAAAATGAGGTCTAGAAGTTTAAAATTGGTTAATTAAGACGAATTAAGTAAAATGTTAATAAGGGATAATTTGGGGATAAGAACTTGCTGAGTTAATTATTGGAATTGGGATGCAAGAAGGGGAGGCGGGAGAAGTCTGGGAAAGTGGTTAAGAAATTAAGGATTTAAAATTATACTTGTTATTTGTGTGTAGTGTCGGTTTGTAGTTGTTGAGGTTTTTGTGTTTGTCTAAAAAAAATGTGAAAACCCTAATAAAAAATTTATTTTAAAAAAAAATGTAATAGATGGATTGCCTACTTGCCTGCTCTTTGCCTTGCCTGCTGCTTCTCTGTCCACATGCTGCTGCCCATTTCAGTGAGATGACCATGTCACTCATACTTCTGCTGGCCACCTCACTAAGAGAAGAACATCCACCATCTGCTCCCAACTAAGCCCGCCACACTGAGAAAGAGATTGTGCTGCTTTTGGCAGCTTCCACAAGAGAAATAAATATTCTGCCCACATGCTACTGCCTGCCTGAGTGGAAGAGGAACAAAGACGAATGAATGCCTCTCCCCACAAGATGATGCTCCCTGCCTGAAGGACAGGGGCTGCCCACTGTGGCCCATGCTAGCCACCTGAGGGAGAAAAACTGGCCACTGTGATCTCACGCTGATGCTGCCTATTTCACAGACTGGCCACTGTGTTCTCACACGGATGTGTCCAACCAGAAGGAGAGACACAGGGCATTGTGATGTCATGCTGATGCTGAAGGAGAGAGAAACTGGCCAATGTACCAGCCCACAACTGCTGTCCACCTGAATAACAAGGAGACACTGCCTGGCACGCCAACACATTGCTCACCATGTTCATGAGAATTATGTCCTTTGCACCTTGGAGCAGACTGGGGTTTCTTAACTTGCTTTTACTCTCCTGTTCCTGCATATTAGGTTCCCTTACCAGAGGTCTATAATAACAAAAGGTAGGTAAAGGTAAAAGGGAAAGGACCCCTGGATGGTTAAGTCCAGTCAAAGGCGAATATGGAGTTGTGGCACTCATCTCACTTTCAGACTGAAGGAGCTGGCGTTTGTCCACAGACAGCTTTCCGGATCACGTGGCCAGCATGACTTAACTGCTTCTGGTGCAATGGAACACTGTGACGGAAACCAGAGCGCATGGAAATGCTGTTTACCTTCCTGCCACAGCAGTACAGTGGTACCTCGGGTTAAGTATTTAGTTTGTTGGGGAGGTCCGTTCTTAACCTGAAACTGTTCTTAACCTGAAGCACCACTTTAGCTAATGGGGCCTCCTGCTGCCACCGCACCGCTGGAGCACAATTTCTGTTCTCATCCTGAAGCAAAGTTCTTAACCTGAAGCACTATTTCTGGGTTAGCGGAGTCTGTAACCAGAAGCGTATGTAACCTGAAGCATATGTAACCTGAGGTACCACTGTACCTATTTATCTACTTGCACTGGTGTGCTTTGGAACTGCTAGGTTGGCAGGAGCTGGGACAGAGCAACAGGAGCTCAGCTCGTCATGGGGATTCGAACCACCAACCTTCCAATCAGCAAGCCCAAGTGGCTCAGGGTTTAGACCACAGTGCCACCCTTTCCCTATATTTCCTTTATAGAGAAGTTGCTCCATGCCTTTGATCATTTTGGTTGCCCTTTCCTGAACCTTTTCCAACTCTAAAAATCTGTTCTGGAGGCCTGTTCGCAACATGAAAAGAGCGCAACAAGCAGCAACGCGTCTGCACATGCGCGGGTTGCGATTCGCCACTTCTGCGCATGCGCGTGACATCATTTTGTGCTTCTGTGCATGCACGAGCGGCAAAACCCGGATGTAACCCTTTCCGGTACTTCCGGGTCGCCGCAGGACGTAACCTGAAAGAACGTAACATGAAGCAGACGTAACATGAGGTATGACCGTATCAGAAACTGCATCTGGATTCCCGCCAACTCCCTGCTCCCCGGAGCTGCCTTAATTCCTTTTCTTCCCACTTCCAGGATTGTTTGCTTACCATATCACTCTCAGAAATGCTGGAAATGCTTGCAACGTCAAGGCTCATGGCTATTACCACAGGCTCTCCTGCAAAAGGAAAGGAAAGGGAAGTTTAAATTGCAGAATCAGTCTAGGTGGTACCAAGCTAAGGGTACCAATAGTCTAATGACTTAGCGTAAGATGAGCAGGGCTAGGTTTTCAACATCGCAATATATCACCAACATCGCAATAAATATTGTGATATACCAATATATCATGATGTCTGAAATAAGGATGAAGCTCTGACAGGGCGTTGGCTGGCTTCATGGTTTTTCCTGCATCGTGATTTGGGCCAGCGTCTGCTCTTGTGATTCGCTGCCTCTTCCAGGAGAATTGAGCTGGCAGAGTTAACTGGGGCTGCAGGAATCGAGAGACGGCTTCATGTTTTCCCCAACATCATGATTTTTGCATAGCGCACTCACACGTCATGATTTGTGATACAGTGGTGCCCCGCAAGACGAATGCCTCGCAAGACGAAAAACTCACTAGACGAAAGGGGTTTGCGTTTTTTGAGTCGTTCTGCAAGACGAATTTCCCTATGGGCTTGCTTTGCAAGACGAAACGTCTTGCGAGTTCTTGCGAGTTTGTTTCCTTTTTCTTAAAGCCGCTAAGCCGTTAATAGCCGCTAAGCCGCTAATAGCCGTGCTTCGCAAGACGAAAAAACCGCAAGACGAAGAGACTCGCGGAACGGATTAATTTCGTCTTGCGAGGCACCACTGTATATTGTCAAGTCAAAAATTATGAAACCGATATCACGATATGGACTTCAAACCAGTTTGGGACGATATGTTGATACGTCACCCAGCCCTAAAGGTGAGCTTATTGCTTTGCTATGGCTCAGTTCCCACTCTGGAAGATAGTTTTGAATGCATTCCTAAGCAGGCTGTGACATCTTTGCCTACCGAGCAAAAGACAGAAAGCATGAATGAGGACAAAATCAAAATTCCCGTTGATCTGCCAGGACATTTGGGAAGAGTAGCATTTATTATCACGCTGGGCTTACGCATTACGAATATAGCCCTCTGAGGCTGTTATTCTATATATGCTTACCTGGGAGTAAATTCCATTAACATCCTTGGGGCTTACTGCTGAGTAGACATGCCTAGGCCTTGTGGTGCAAAGCTCCTTAACTGAGGGGTGTTGGCGGGGGAGACCAGGATGTGGATAGTTCATTAATTCTGAAGCAGATGCTTTCAAAAATGTGAATGACCAGCTCCCATGTTCTACAGGAATGCGAGCCATTGAAAGAATGAAAACGACCAAGTTGAAGAAGGTCAGATTCATTATAAAATGAAGGTTACCTAAACAGTACATGGCCTTGTCATGAAGAAGCAGAATGACTGTTATGATTAATAAGCATCTTGAGGTCATTCTTGTGAGATGGTGTCGAAAATGACATCTGATGTGTTGACTCCATAGACAGGAGATTATAATGGTGTGTGAAAAGGAGATTGGACAAAAAATCCTAGTTATAATATATTCTTCCTAGAATCATAGAACAGAATCATAGAATCATAGAGCTGGAAGAGACCACAAGGGCCATCAAGTCCAACCCCCTGCCAAGCAGGAAACACCATCAGAGCACTCCTGACATATGGTTGTCAAGCCTCTGCTTAAAGACCTCCAAAGTAGGAGACTCCACCACACTCCTTGGCAGCAAATTCCACTGTCGAACAGCTCTTACTGTCAGGAAGTTCTTCCTAATGTTTAGGTGGAATCTTCTTTCTTGTAGTTTGGATCCATTGCTCCGTGTCCGCTTCTCTGGAGCAGCAGAAAACAACCTTTCTCCCTCCTCTATGTGACATCCTTTTATATATTTGAACATGGCTATCATATCACCCCTTAACCTCCTCTTCTCCAGGCTAAACATGCCCAGCTCCCTTAGCCGTTCCTCATAAGGCATCGTTTCCAGGCCTTTGACCCTTTTGGTTGCCCTCCTCTGGACACGTTCCAGTTTGTCAGTGTCCTTCTTGAATTGTGGTGCCCAGAACTGGACACAGTTCCTGTTCACTCACTTAGAACTTAGAAAGTATTTGCTTATGCCCAGACATAACCAGGCAATTCCTCTATTTTTCTTTGCTGTAAGTTGCTTGGAGACCTTTGGGTGACAACCAACTAATAAATAAAAAAGCTAAAATTATATACTAGCCCTTTCAAGGTTGCCCCATCAGGTGGGAGTTATTCCTTCTGCTGCCTTGACCACCATTCAAGTGAACTAATCACTATAATTGTTTATCTGTCCGTAAAGATATCTATATTCTTACATTTTTAAATTCTTATGCTTTTTCATTATTATTACTTTTTGGTCCAGTTCTTCTCTTTCTCCCATTCCAGCTCTTTTTATCTGCTGCATTGAAAGACTGTTTAAAGGGCCATTAGGCTGTAGTCATTTACAGACATATACCTGGCAAAAAGTGCCGTTAAACTCAATGGAGCTTACAGAGCAACGCCAAGTACAGGGATTTGCTGTGTTTAATACCTGCCAGTGATATGGCAACATAAAAACCGCTGCATCTCAAACGTTTTGTTAGCTTTTTCTGAATTCTTGGGAAAAAGTGGGATATTAAAATTACTACATAAATAAATCTGGTCCCAACATTTCAAGCTGCTTACATTGCTCTACAGCTGCTAAGGTCATATTTATTATTGCTAGGGTAGGAGGTGTCTACCATTAGGAGTACGCAAAGTACAGAAAATGTTTAGCAATAATAAGAATAATACACTAAAACTATCAAATTGCACTGTGGAAGAAGGAACATACCAGGCTTTGTGCAATGTTGGGCTATGCATGTTTACTCATAAGTAAGTCCTAATGTGTTTGTGAGGCTTGTTGTTGTTGTTTAGTCGTTTAGTCGTGTCCGACTCTTCGTGACCCCATGGACCAGAGCACGCCAGGCACTCCTGTCTTCCACTGCCTCCCACAGTTTGGTCAAACTCATGCTGGTAGCTTCGGGAACACTATCCAACCACCTCGTCCTCTGTCGTCCCCTTCTCCTTGTGCCCTCCATCTTTCCCAACATCAGGGTCTTTTCCAGGGAGTCTTCTCTTCTCATGAGGTGACCAAAGTATTGGAGCCTCAGCTTCAGGATCTGTCCTTCCAGTGAGCACTCAGGGCTGATTTCCTTCGCAATGGATAGGTTTGATCTTCTTGCAGTCCATGGGACTCTCAAGAGTCTCCTCCAGCACCACAATTCAAAAGCATCAATTCTTCAGCGATCAGCCTTCTTTATGGTCCAGCTCTCACTTCCATACATCACTACCGGGAAAACCATAGCTTTAACTATACGGACCTTTGTCGGCAAGGTGATGTCTCTGCTTTTTAAGATGGTGTCTAGGTGATGCGATAGCTGTCTTCAAATATCTAAAGGGTTGTCACACAGAAGATGGAGCAAGTTTGTTTTCTACTGCTCTGGATGGTAGGATCAACACACATTTTGAAACAGGGCAGCTAGCCATGGTTAACACTGATATAAGATATCTGATATCTATTTTATCGGGGGGCAGTTGATTCCTCAAAGAGAGCAGAGTTGATGTTCCCTCACACTTGACCATCATCCCATAAGGATGACAATTGGATTCTTCTGAGTCTGGAGTGCGGAACATTTTTCCACCTGAGGGCCACATTCTGTCATTCTGGGGGCCGCATGGTGGTTCTGGGTGGGGCCCAAAATAAAAATGGGATTCTTATCTTTGTACAGCCAAACATTGCAGCCAAACAAGAGTCAGCGCATTCCATGCACACACATCTCTACATCCAAATGATACACATTAACACAACTCAAGGATGCATTCTGGCCCGGCAAAAGCACTTGTTGAAGCCACAGAACAGGAACAGTGAAGGCCAGGGTCTAGCGAGAGCCCCATGACTTGACAGAGACCTTAAAGGCTGCATTTGACCCAAGACCCTGCTTTCAACCCACCATTCTAAGTCAAGTTGATTTAATCATTAAGAACAGTGTTTCCTGAAAGCAGGGTCTCCAGCTGTCGTTGGACTACAACTTCCATCATCCCTAGCTAGCAGAACCAGTAGTCAGGGATGATGGGAGTTGTAGTCAACAACAGCTGGAGACCCAACACAGATTTCGAAAGAAATTGTGATACAATCGCCTTATGCCAAAATCTCCGTACAGATAGAAACTGAGAACTGCTCTATATTTGTTATGTACTGAGTTGAATAGGATCCAAAATGCAGCAGTCTGATTGGTCCTAGAACAACAAGATTCAGAATGCAGCAGTCTGATTGGTCCTAGAACAATAGGATTCAGAATGCAGCAGTCTGATTGGTCCTAGAACAATAGGATTCAGAATGCAGCAGTCTGATTGGTCCACAGGAGCCACCCAATCCAGCTCCAGGTGGAAGTGAATCCGCAACCTGATTGGCCTACAGGAGAATCCTGGAATTAGCCAATCATGTGGGGCCCATTGTGTAAATAATGTATATAAAGCAGACATTCTTCCTCAACACTGGAATTAGGGTAAAGGCAACTGATCTTAAGTTAATAAAAGGATTGGGAATAGGCAAGGGTTTCTAAATTCAGCTCAAACAGGGGCATAAAGACAAAATTATAAAGACCAATAAATTATTTCCTCTCTGCAACGCTGAAAGACTTTGGCAGGTCCTACAAAACTATAAAAGATGCTGATGATGTCATACCACCAAATTTTGGCCTGAGATATCTGTTGTATCCCCGGGTGAGGTTCCCGAATCCAGGGAGGGATGTTGAGGCTCGGCTATCTGACGTGTCAGCATAATGACCCAAGATGCACTTTCTGAAAACGAAAAGTAAGAAATGTTGAATGTGGCAGTGGCTACTCATCTGTTACGCAGCTGCAGCCTTGCTCTTCTCATCACACCCAACACTCGCAAACCAAACAGAAACTTCAAACTGCATTTATGCAGCATTTAAATACTAAACGCCTGCTTGTTGTTGTGTGTGAGAAGGTAGTCGGTGTCTAATTGTCACTGGATTAAAAACAAGGGCTTGCCTACTCTCCCACATTCCTCAGATGAAAATAGGGACCCTTTTCATTCCCCGCCAACAGACCCCCACTTGGCAGGATTTAATTATCAGTCAAGAATAATTTTACAGCGCAAAGCGGGGGGGGGGGGGGGAGGAACCAAAAGAAATACTAAATGCTTGAATATTTTGGACAGCAAGTATGAGATAATCTGCTAAGTATGAGCCAAAGGAAGAGGCCCTTCCCTGTAACCGGTATAAATCATCAGCCACTTTCGGCCTCACCTCTAGAGGCTGAGAACACGGGCGCAAAACCATGTGGCAGGATATTTTCGCTATTAATAAAAAAAAAAGGCATGTAGAACACTGAACTTTGTTTCTGCTGCTGCTCCAGATAATTGCTAAACAACAAATAAGTGGCTATTATCGTATAATCAACAGGTACCAGGTAAGGAAAGCTATAACACTGTATATACACACACACACACATTCAGTGGTACCTCAGGTTAAGTACTTAATTCGTTCCAGAGGTCCGTTCTTAACCTGAAACTGTTCTTAACTTGAAGCACCACTTTAGCTAATGGGGCCTCCTGCTGCCGCTGCACTGCCAGAGCATGATTTCTGTTCTCATCCTGAAGCAAAGTTCTTAACCCGAGGTAATATTTCTGGGTTACTGGAGTCTGTAACCTGAAGCGCATGTAACCCGAGGTACCAATCTCTCTCTCTCTCTCTCTCTGTGATATATATATATATATATATATATATATATGCGCAAATATGTATTTTTTTTCCTTTTCATCATATCCTCTTTTAAAAAAAAAAGAATTGGACACTTTAGAAAGCCTATCTAAATTCCCGTCTCAGATTTTTATCTCATGCAATAGCCCCAGAAAACTATCTGGATGCTTCTATATTGCATAAACAGATTAGCTGTGCGGCAGATATTCTTAAATATTTCAGCTTACCCTTCACACAAAAGAAAAAGACAGACATGGATGGAGAAGTAACAACTGCCGCCCATTTGTGAAGATTATTTTCACCACTGGCTAAGATGGCTCACTTGTCAATGATCTGCAAAGCAAAGCAAAGCAGATAAGTATTTCACCTGTATAAGCAGGGATAAATCAATCAGTATATTTTCATATCAGCGTCACATGATCACTCACATATCTGTTTCTGCCCATTTCTGCACCAACCAGCAATTTTTTTTAAGCCCACACAAAAGTTCACATTTAAATGTGTATTTAAAAATTTATTTTAAATTCATCTTCTTTTTTTAAAAAAAATGACAAATAACGAAGTGCCTAGATCTATATCAGACCATTTAGGAGATGTGAAAGAGAGAGAGTCCACACATTAGCTCTGGAGGTGCAAATCAGGTCAAGTCAATAGGTGTTGGAATTCAAAAAGCTCAAATTCCTCAAGCAAACCTCCAGAAGCCCAACTTTGTCTCATAAAACAAACCACCCTAAAAAAATTAATACACACACACAGTTTTAAAAAAACACCACACCCTGTTTACAGCCATACATTCAGTGCTGAGCATTGTTAGGAGACGCCTCACAGAGCTACAATTCCCAACAAACTACAATTCCCAGAATTCTTTGGGGAAACGAGAAGGGAGTGACAGACCTGCGAAGATTAATGAGCAGACGCTAAGATTGTTTTTATGGAAGTGATGAAATGCGTCTGCTGTCTGAATAAGACTCTTGGATGAATGGGAAAACCCACACAGGATTATAAAAATGCTTGTTTTCAACTCGCTTGTGGAGACTATCAGAGGTCACAAAGTAAAGAAAGGAAAAATATACGAAAACAACAAGAAGAGATGAGGAAAACAACAAAGAAGGAATGGATAGAACTGTGAACATTATTTGGACAGAATTGTGAACATCAAAGCAGCAGCAATAAGATGACTGGATCCCTTTCAGAGCTCGAAACATGGGTACCCCCAACAAAAATTTAAAATTTGGCTCTGTAATTTGGAATTAATGTGATTTGATTGGTTTGTTAATAAAAAATATTTTTTAAAAAAAGAATTATTTGGGGAAAGCCATGACTATTAACATGAATTTATATCTCCTCGCAGACACAGATAAGTATGTGACCTGGCGTGTAGCACTCTTTGCAGCTGCCGCTGGGAAAATTAGAGCAAATTATATAGCCAAGGTAGCCACCAACTGTAAAGGAGATGAATTTATTTGACCCTATCTACATCAAGCTATATTCTATCTTCGTCACCAAACTCTGAGTATAATTGCACGCTGTATTAATTGACATTGTTTTTTTGATATATTAGTGGCCATGTGATGATTTTAGCTTGTGAATTTTATTGTTTAATGTCTTGATTTGTATATTGGGGTGCAGTGGTACCTCTGGTTAAGTACTTAATTGGTTCCGGAGTTCTGTTCTTAACCAGGAACTGTTCTTAACCTGAAGCACCATTTTAGCTAACGGGGCCTCCTGCTGCCGCCGCGCCGCCAGAGCCCGATTTCTGTTCTTATCCTGAAGCAAAGTTCTTAACCGGAAGCACTATTTCTGGGTTAGCGGAGTGTGTAACCTAAAGCGTATGTAACCCAAGGTACCACTGTACTTTTATAGCTCTGTTTACAGTACGTAATGTTTTGATAATATAAATGTTTTAGGTCTTTTGTATCAATCCAGTATATTTTCTTTTAATTGTTCAATGATTCTGTGTGCATTGCGGCAGCCTTTGGCTATGTGCAATAAAACTGACTGACTGACTGACTGACTGGCCATGACTATTAAAGTGATATAAGAGCGCTTTACATGTATGGAATGGATGCTGTTGGCATCCGTCTGTCTTGAGAGACAATGGAGTGCACCTCCAGGGGTGAAGTAAAAACACTGTGCTAGCAGCTCCCTGGGGTGCAAGCCTGCGCAGTGTGTATAGAGGTCCTGGGTTGCCTAGATGACAAGTCTGTCCCCCCCCCAACCTCTGGTCCAAAAAAACCAGAGCAATACATTTGGCACCAGCTTGGCTGCAGGAGTTGCAGGAAGGAGGTGTAAAAATAACGCCATCCACTCAGTCTCGATTTGTGTAGGGTTGACACCTTAGCCCAGGGGTCAGCAAACTTTTTCAGCAGGGGGCCGGTCCACTGTCCCTCAGACCTTGTGGGGGGCCAGACTATATTTTCTTTGGGGTGTGTGTGTGAACGAATTCCTATGCCCCACAAATAACCCAGAGATGCGTTTTAAATAAAAGCACACATTCTACTCATGTAAAAACACCAGGCAGGCCCCACAAATAACCCAGAGATGCATTTGAAATAAAAGGACACATTCTACTCATGTAAAAACATGCTGATTCCCAGACCGTCCACAGGCCAGATTTAGAAGGCGATTGGGCCAGATCCGGCCCCCGGGCCTTAAGTTTGCCTACCCACGCCTTAGGCTATTCTTCTCCTGAACAGATGTAACACCTGTCCAAACAGAGGAACATTATACAGTGGTACCTCAGGTTACATACGCTTCAGGTTACATACACTTCAGGTTACAGACTCTGCTAACCCAGAAATAGTGCTTCAGGTTAAGAACTTTGCTTCAGGATAAGAACAGAAATCGTGCTCCGGTGGCGCAGTGGCAGCAGGAGGCCCCATTAGCTAAAGTGGTGCTTCAGGTTAAGAACAGTTTCAAGTTAAGTATGGACCTCCGGAACGAATTAAGTACTTAACCCGAGGTACCACTGTATGTCTCACTGAATAGGCTTATAATACTTGTTCAATACTTGGAAGCAAGTATTGGTGTCGCCATATTGCATTGCTTCATTCTGAAGGGTATGGTGGTTTGGAAGGGAAGTGGGAATGTGCTATATTTTGAAGTGCTTTCGCTGACTTTCCTGGGAGTGGGCATGCCGCTGACTTCAAAGTCTGAAGTTACACAGGGCTGTGCTCACCAAAGCATGAACTGGCGGGGCAGTTAGCTTTCATCTAATGCCACCATTCTGTGCTGCCCACTGTATTATTGCTCACCAAAGCCAAACAATGAACGGCATTCGCTCAGTTGAAACACTCTCAGCGGTGCTCAAAATGTGTGCTGGGGAGCTCTGGAGTTCCTTAGAAGCTCAAGACTTCTTCCATAAGAAGATGTTTAATGATAGACACGCTCATCTGAAAGACACCCCTATTATGTACTGAAGTTCTCACCCTGGGCCAGCAGGGGGATACTGTAGATAGTTTTCACTCAGTCCACATATGCAAATAAGGGATTGAAAGTGACGTTCAGCGATTGGATAGTTACAGAAAGTGGTTACTGTTGCGTTCTAGTGGAGCTCTATATAAGCAGGCTGGCTGAACCCTTCAGTTCAGTTCTGTTCTGGCCTGTGAATAAACAAGAGCTGTTTGAAGAATCGCTGTGTCGTCTGATATGTTCACCCACAACTTAACAACCCCTGTCCTTGCAAAGTCATTGAGGGCATATAGAATGTGTTTTAAGTTCATGTAGGATGACACTGACATCAAGCAGGCTTTTTTTCAGTAAAGACATGGACTGAAGCTAAACAGTACAGTGGTACCTCGGGTTAAGTACTTAATTCGTTCCGGAGGTCCGTTCTTAACCTGAAACTGTTCTTAACCTGAAGCACCACTTTAGCTAATGGGGCCTCCTGCTGCCACCGCTCCGCCGGAGCACAATTTCTGTTCTCATCCTGAAGCAAAGTTCTTAACCCGAGGTAATATTTCTGGGTTAGTGGAGTCTGTAACCTGAAGCGAATGTAACCTGAGGTACCACTGTATCTCGATCAAACTTTTTCAGCAGGGGGCTGGTCCACTGTCCCTCAGACCTTGCGGGGGCCGGACTATATTTTTTTTTGGGGGGGGGGTGAACGAATTCCTATGCCCCACAAATAACCCATCGATGCATTTTAAATAAAAGGACACATTCTACTCGTGTAAAAACACGCTGATTCCTGGACCGTCCGTGGGCTGGATTTAGAAGGCGATTGGGCCGGATCTGGCCCCCAGGCCTTAGTTTGCCTACCCATGGTCTGGATGTATGATTGTCTGGGAATCCCATATATGCCATCTTGGGGTTCATGATGGAAGAATATGACATCAGATCTCCTTCTCCAACACTGGACACCCAATATATCCTAAGGCCCTGGAACTCCATTCTAGAGGCCATTGGATTGCAGTCTAAGGCTACTTCCAGATTGCTGTTATTTCGTGGGTGGGAATCAACTGCATACTGGCAAATTTGGGATGTGCATTTGAAGGGGAAGTTGACCACCTGGACGCATGTCAGTATAGATTCAGGTCCCACATCTGAAACAGAAACTGCTGTGCCCATTCCAGTGGAGAATCTCCACCAAGGTGTGACCCTCCAGATTCTTTAGGAGCTCTCAATCAGTTGCATTCGGAACCAACGGTCGTGGTTTACTTCTGAGCCAGCCAGAGGTGGCAGCCAGGAGCGTGGTGTTACATTGGCTTTGTTCCCATTTGGTGGAGAGACTGAATAAGATTTCTTCTCCACCCCGTGGAACTTGTTCTGCGGGATTCTATAAAGCTGAGGTGCATATCCCCTGTTCTACCTGAAAGACCACCTGATTTTAGGCTGCATTTTTCTCCTTCACGTATATTGCTTTTATATTGTAGATTTCTGGGAAAATATCAAGCGCTTTCTTTTCTTTAAAGAAAATAAAATGTTTAGCTTTGAGAAACTACACTGAGTTTCATTGTCATCAATACACCTATTGGAGATACCCTGTGAAATGTGGAGAGCCAGTGTGGTGCAGTGGTTAAGAGCGGTAGACTCGTAATCTGGGGAACTGGGTTCGTGTCTTCGCTCCTCCACATGCAGCTGCTGGGTGACCTTGGGCTAGTCACACTTCTCTGAAGTCTCTCAGCCCCACTCACCTCACAGAGTGTTTGTTGTGGGGGAGGAAGGGAAAGGAGAATGTTAGCCGCTTTGAGACTCCTTCGGGTAGTGATAAAGTGGGATATCAAATTCCAAACTACTACTGTGAAATAAGTCTGCTAGACATCATTGTAAAGGTAAAGGGACCCCTGACCATTAGGTCCAGTCGTGGCCGACTCTGGGGTTGCGGCTCTCATCTCACTTTACTGGCCAAGGGAGCCGGTGTACAGCTTCCGGGTCATGTTGCCAGCATGACTAAGCTGCTTCTGGCAAAACAGAGCAGTGCACGGAAACGCCATTTACCTTCCCGCCAGAGCGGTACCTATTTATTTACTTGCACTTTGACAGGCTTTCGAATTCCTAGGTTGGCAGGAGCAGGGACCGAGCAACGGGAGGGGAGCTCACTCCGTCGTGGGGATTCAAACTGCTGACCTTCTAATAAAAAGCATATTTTTTAAAAAAAAAAAGAGATGCATTTTAAATAAAAGGACACATTCTACTCATGTAAAAACAGGCTGATTCCCGGACCGTCCGCGGGCCGGATTGAGAAGGCCATTGGGCTGCATCCGGCCCCCGGGCCTTAATTTGCCTACCTCTGCCTTAACCAGTCAGCTTTGGCATGAGTCAAATGCCAACTGAACTCTGGTCTTCTCTCTTTCATGTCCCCTTTAACTCACATCTTCTGCAAAGCAGGGGACCTGTGGCAGTGAAAAATAATGCCCAGATGGGGGAACCATCATGAAAAATACCAACCTATCCATCCCTAGCCATGATGAATCTGTAATAACAAAAATGTGATCTCATCTTGAATCAAGGCACAGATGACAAAGATTCCTCATTGGGCCAGCATTAGACACCAGGAACGGAATCAGAGCTCAGTGCCAAAACATCTGAAGACAACATTCACCTTACCTCCATCACCACATTGGATTTCCCTGCCCTGTGTACCTTCCATGATCCCAGCTGCACCCCTCCCATTCAGCTAACAAGAAGAAGGAACTACGGCACACTTTAGTAAAAAATTAATTCGGAACGTTGTGCCCATGGAAAGCCCTTCAAGAAATGGCCATTAAGCTGCCCTCCATGGTATATCTCGCTCCCTGCCCCAACCCCAACCCCGCAAAAACAGTATGCCTCTATTAAACTACCAAAGAAAAGATAAGGAGGAGGAAAAAGGATTGTCAGCATTTACTTACATTTAGTATATTATCCGTCACAAAATGACCAGTGCTGGCTCCCGGTTTTGTCGGCACGAAACCAAAGCGGCAGAAACTAACAGTTGAAGCCTGTGCGTGCAAATAAGTGAAAGTTAGAAGCTGTATAAGTCGATCCACTTGTCAAGGTGTTACACAAGCCGAGTTCCCTCAATGAAAGTCTGAGAGACTCACCGTCCGGAGTCAACATTCATTCAGCTGCAACTAATAATCCTGCCTGAGATCAATCATGCTGGGCGTCTGTTCTGGGGCTGTGATTATTCACTCAGTCAAGTGAACGTGTTTTCTCAGCTGACCTCTGCAGGTAGAAATCCCCTCTCCTCCCACGGACACAAACTGCAGGTAAATCCTCCGTGGGCTTTCCCAGGACTTTACCTGTAATGTGATTTGCATGGCCCGTCCCCCTCAGCCGTTGTCCCAACCCAACCCATGCCATCATTTATGTTCCAGCATTTTCAGTGAGACCATTTTTCCACAATTAGATCATCACAAACTGTACCTACTGCATGCACACAGATGTAAGTTCCATTTAAGTTACGTTCTGAGGCATGGAAATGGCCCTTCTCTCTCATTCATATATATATATATATATATATATACGAAAGCAAATATATATATATATATATATATATATATATATATATATGAGAAAAACTGGTAGAGATGTAATAAAAGATGTGGCTGATTAATCAAAACAACATGGTTCCCACCAGGATGCAGGCCCCAGAGAATAAGGGACATAAGTGAAAAAAGATATAAATGCAGTCTTTTGTCCCAAATAAATATTTATGCTTCCTCATTAATGATTTTAATTCTTTCTTTTTTGTGCATTCATCCTCACTTAACTGGTTTCAACAAGCTGAATTTTATTGTTTCGGAACCTGGATGCCAGGGCATAAGTGCAATCAATTAATCAATTAATCAAAGCTGCCTCTCAAAATAATTTATTTAATTTTATAAGTACTTTAAGAATCACAACCTATATCAATTGCATCATTACAGCGCACTCTCTTTTGGAGTGGGGTTTACATTAAATGTACGATTTCTAATGAAAGAATGACTTGCTAAAAAAAACAACACGACTTACAATTCCTATACAGTGGTACCTCGGGTTAAGTACTTAATTCGTTCCGGAGGTCCGTACTTAACCTGAAACTGTTCTTAACCTGAAGCACCACTTTAGCTAATGGGGCCTCCTGCTGCCGCCGCACTGCCAGAGCCCGGTTTCTGTTCTCATCCTGAAGCAAAGTTCTTAACCTGAAGCACTATTTCTGGGTTAGCGGAGTCTGTAATCTGAAGCGTATGTAACCTGAAGCATATGTAACCCGAGGTACCACTGTAAGTTGGAACAAAGGGTGGTCAAAAGTGTTAAGTTGTGGGTGAACATATCAGATGACACAGCGATTCTTCAAACAGCTCTTGTTTATTCACAGGCCAGAACAGAACTGAACTGAAGGGTTCAGCCAGCCTGCTTATATAGAGCTCCAGTACAATGCAACTGTAACAATTTTCTGTAACTATCCAGTCACTGAACGTCACTTTCAATCCCTTATTTGCATATGTGGACCTGAGTGAAAACTATCTACAGTATCCCCCTGATGGCCCACAGTGAGAACTTCAGTACAGAACAAAAAGTGCTCTTTTTCCATTTGCATGGAAAAATGAAATATTACTAGTCTTGCACCATACATACCGAAAATATGTCAGGGAGGGGCACAAGAAAGTTAAGGATCTTGCAATGGAGAAGGAGAAGCTGGAGATTTACTTCAATAAACAAGTAATCAAGTGTGATTCTAGACTGTTGCTGTTTTGGGGTCAGATTCAAACCCATGCCAGCAAATTCAGGCTGTGTCCATAGCTTTTGAAAAGGGAAGGGTTGGTTCATGTTGCCTGCTAACAAGATGAACATGGAGTGAAAATGTTTTTGGAGCTTCAAAACAACTGACTTGGGGGCAAAAACTAGGAAGCTTAGACATGACCTAAGTCAAATATTTTGTCTCGAATCTTAGTTGAAACTCATTGTTTAAGAAATGCTAACATGCAGATGATAAATCTGGACTTTAGACAGTTCATTATTTAAGAGTGATGAGCCAAGACTTTTTAAAACCAAAAGATGATTGCTGCTGACCTGTATGAGTTTAAGAGAATGTACCGAGGGGATATAAGAGTCAGTTCAAAGAAAACATAATCATGGCATTTCTTCCCTGCTTTGGGGGAAATGCATAAAGATCCTTTGGGTGAGTCATTTTAAAGGAAAGGGGTGCTTAGAAAGCTTACTTAGAAATCTCCTGAAATGTGCTTATTGTTACATTTGTGCTTTTTGTTTGTCTTCTATGCTCTCATACCATATCTTGTTATCTTCTAAATACTGTTTGGTATTTTAAAGTAAACTTAAAAGTAAACTACTGTATTTAAAAAAACCTTTCTCAAGCAATTGGGTTCTTATTTAATGTTTGGGTGATATTTGTCAGACATTGTGCAGGTGTACTGATCATATGCTGGTTTTGACCTACAAAGTCCTACATGCCTTAGGACCATGTTATTTAAAAGACCGCGTTCTCCCATACAAACCTACCCAGGTTCCTTGGGAGAAACCCTTCTGCCTATAATGCCAACATGTTTGGTGGGAACTCCAGAGATCAGGGGCTTGTCACAAGCTCTGGAACTCCATGCTAAGTGAGACAGACCTTGGTAGGCTGATCTCTGATGACGTTCCAAAGACAGGGTGCCACCAATGAAAAGACCCTGTCTGCTCTGGTCAGACCTCACCTGGAGTACTGTGTCCAGTTCTGGGCACCACAGTTCAAGAAGGACACTGACAAACTGGAACGTGTCCAGAGGAGGGCAACCAAAATGGTCAAAGGCCTGGAAACGATGCCTTATGAGGAACGGCTAAGGGAGCTGGGCATGTTTAGCCTGGAGAAGAGGAGGTTAAGGGGTGATATGATAGTCATGTTCAAATATATAAAAGGATGTCACATAGAGGAGGGAGAAAGGTTGTTTTCTGCTGCTCCAGAGAAGCGGACACGGAGCAATGGATCCAAACTACAAGAAAGAAGATTCCACCTAAACATTAGGAAGAACTTCCTGACAGTAAGAGCTGTTTGACAGTGGAATTTGCTGCCAAGGAGTGTGGTGGAGTCTCCTTCTTTGGAGGTCTTTAAGCAGAGGCTTGACAACCATATGTCAGGAGTGCTCTGATGGTGTTTCCTGCTTGGCAGGGGGTTGGACTCGATGGCCCTTGTGGTCTCTTCCAACTCTATGATTCTATGATTCTATGATTCTAGGACACCACTTTCCTCAGCTTCAGAACACCACTTTCCTCAGCTTCAACAGCCAAAGGACAAAGAAGGGTCCCTGAGGAAAATCTTAGTTCCTAGACATGTTCATCCAGGAACAAGTGGACCTCGACTGAGATCTGTGGTCCCTGGATTCTGTGAATTACGAATCGGAAATTGTTGGTAAGAAGGAATGGACAGTCAGTGGCAGAGGAAGCTGCTTGGGCGCCTGGGGCGGCGTGCCCAGGGGTGGGGCAAGCCACGAGGCCGCCGGAGTCTGCCTGCCTCCTCTCACTCAGCCGCCCTACAGCTAGGGCGGAGGCAGCAGGCGGACTGTTTGGGCAGCACGGAGCCTGCATGCGCCCAAGCCACCGCGTGTCAGGTGTGTGTGCAGGAGCCAGGCCCTGTGACCAATAGGACTTTGCAGGACTGGGGCCTTCCTAAGTTTGTTCTGAGGAGGCAAGGCACAGGTGAGGCCGATTGGTAACTCACTGCACCTGGTGACAGGAGCCAGGAAGGGATATAAGGTCAGCATTTCCCTTTGGCTCTTTGCCACAGCAACACACTTCCTGCCTTGCTGCGTTTGGCTTCTTGTTTCCTGATCCTTGAACCTCGACTTCTTGACTCCTTACTTCCTGATCCTCAGACCCTTGGCTCCTTGCTTCTTGACTCTCGGACCCCTGACTTCATGACTCCTTGCTTCTTGACCCTCAGACCCCTGACTTCGTGACGCCTTGCTTCCTGACCCTCGGACCCTTGGCTTCTTGACTCCTTGCTTCTTGACCCTCAGACCCCTGACTTTGTGACTCCTTGCTTCTTGACCCTCAGACCCCTGACTTCGTGACTCCTTGCTTCTTGATCCTCGGACCCCTGACTTTGTGACGCTTTGCTTCTTGACCCTCAGACCCCTGACTTCGTGACTCCTTGCTTCTTGATCCTTGGACCCCTGACTTTGTGACTCCTTGCTTCTTGACCCTCAGACCCCTGACTTCGTGACTCCTTGCTTCTTGATCCTCGGACCCCTGTCTTCGTGACGCCTTGCTTCTTGATCCTCAGACCCCTGACTTTGTGATGCCTTGCTTCTTGATCCTCGGACCCCTGACTTTGTGACGCCTTGCTTCTTGACCCTCAGACCCCTGACTTCATGACTCCTTGCTTCTTGATCCTCGGACCCCTGACTTTGTGACTCCTTGCTTCTTGATCCTCGGACCCCTGACTTCATGACGCCTTGCTTCTTGATCCTCAGACCCCTGACTTTGTGACTCCTTGCTTCTTGATCCTCGGACCCCTGACTTCGTTCGTGACTCCTTGCTTCCTGACCCTCGGACCCTTGGCTTCTTGACTCCCAGCTCTCTGACCCTCAGACCCTTGGCTTCCTGGCTTCTGGACTCCCATTCCTGCTTCCACCCCATCTTGCCCCCGGTCCCAACGTCCCCAGCCGGGACTTTGATCGCCCGTGAACCAGACCGTGACACCACGTCTCTCCCAGGAGAGACGCATGGCTCGGGCACACTCCAGCCCCCGTGGTGAGTGCCACCCGGCATTTTGTCACCCCCTCGTTGGTGACACCTGGGGTGACCCACACCCACCGCACTCCCCTTCCTCCACCCCTATGGACAGTCTTCTAGTTATTCTAAATAGTAACATTATGCAACAAGGCCGTATGTGGGATGTGTAGTTCAAATAAGGACCAGACAGCTGTCTTAAGTTGATGGGGATTTCTCTGCTAGTAAAATGTGAAATCCAAACGTAACAGGCTTGTTGTAATATTACAGCATCTAGCTGTCCCCACCCCCGTATCACAACAGGGGGCAAAACTGCCAGCTCAGAACACGTTGATCAATTAGTTAGAAGCACACTGTTTATTTTCTCTAACTACACTTTGTCCCGCAAGAGCACTTTCCTCCTAGAACACAAGCTACTCCCACACTTTCGGCTACAGGCTGCAGTGAAACTCAGCCTCTTGCCAACATCCATCAGTTGTCTGGGTTCTTCTATTGTTTGCCCTTGTGAGCATAGTTAGTGCATCCCAGCGTAAAACCAGTTCAAGCCAGAGGATGATCTGCAGCTGAAATTCAAAGTGAGATATGGGGTGCTGATAGCGTCTCTGAAACCTTGCAGGATGTTTTGAAGGCTTCAGAGGAGTCAGTGTGATTTTTATTTTTTGCAAGTAAAAGCCAAACATGCCAGACTATGTACTACACGTCGTTGTGCCATTCTTGTTTTCAGTGGGGATTCTAAGGAAAAGTGCCCAGGGGGAAGCTGGAATCACTGGGGGCATGGCAGAGGTTGCTTAATCCCTTCCCTGCTAGGGAAGAAATAAAGACCTTGTTTTTGATCCCCACCTGCAGCCCTGGTTATTCATTTATTTATGACCTGGAAGGCTTGACTTTACCAGTTTTCTGTACAGCTGTATGGAATATTCATGCTGGCATACAGTTGGGTTTTCCAAATTAATTTTACATTAAGAAAACCAGTTGAAAGGCTTTCTGGGAAACGATATATAATGAGTTAAAGAAAATGTTTAAAAACACCAGAAGCCTTTTTACTGGGTATAGTAGGCGAAGAGATACCAAGAAAAGATAAAAGATTGTTAATGTATGCAACAACAGCGGCAAAAACCCTTTTAGCCCAAAAATGGAAATAACAAGAAGTACCAACGAAAGAAGAGTGGCAGATGAAAATGATGGACTTTGCGGAACTGGCGAAGCTGATGGGAAAAATTCGAAACCAGCACAAAAGTATTCCAAAAAGACTGGAATAAATTTATACAATATTTGAAAGATCACTGTAAGCAATTAACAACACTAGTAGGGTTAACTGAAGACTTGTAATGAGGATTTTTTTTACCTTTCTACATTTATTAGTTTTATTAGAACTGGAAAATATATAAAATGCTGTGATATAAAGGTTAATTTTGAAAGCCAAGTGGTGGGAGGGAAGGAAGTCGATAGGCTCTAAAGCAGGGGTCAGCAAACTTACCGCACCTCGGGCCGGTGTCTCCAACGCCGATCGCGCGGCGGGCCGGAGGGCGGGGGAGTGTGTGCCCATACGCATGCGCACACGCTATTTCTGGCACACTTCCAGGTCAGAGGAGCACCGGAAATAGCTTGTTCGCATGTGCACGGGCCTCCTCCGACCCGGATGTGCACCAGAAATAATGCTTGTGCATGCGCAAATAACGCTTGCACATGCGCATGAGCTATTTCTGGTGCTCCTCTGACCCGAAAGTGTGCAGCTGCGCAGCGCAGCGCCGGTAAGAGTGGGCGGCGGCGGAGGGCAGCCGGGGTTGCCGCGGGCCGGATAAACAAGTCCCTTGGGCCTTATCCGGCCCAAGGGCCTTAGTTTGGGGGCCCCTACTCTAAAGAGCCAAAGAGGTAAAGTGGATATTAATGATGTGATTATTTATGATTAAATTGAAAATTAATAAAAATTATTATTTTAAAAAAATAAAACCAGTTGGCACATGTCATTGACAATTGTGATTAGGTCCAGAAGTGGACTGGTTCAATGAACTTCCAGGTGTTGTCTCAGCAGGACATGCACCCTGTATCTGTATCTTTATAAATAATCTCCATAAGGACAATACACAAAAGACCAGTGTGAGAGCTACTGAGCCAGCATGAAAGCAGGAGCTAAAAGACACTCCTGCCTACTGCTCTCTGTGCAGGCAGGAGAGGAGAGGACTGTTAAGTTGTGGGTGAACATATCAGACGACACAGCGATTCTTCAAACAGCTCTTGTTTATTCACAGGCCAGGACAGAACTGAACTGAAGGGCTCAGTCAGCCTGCTTATACAGAGCTCCAGTACCACGTTACTGAAACAACTTTCTAAAACTATCCAATCACTGAACGTCACTTTCGATCCTTCATTTGCATAACTATCTACAGTATCCCCCTGCTGGCCCAGGGTGAGAACTTCAGTACATAACAAGGACTATAGCCAGGTTTTGGGGTCTGCTGCTCAACGACTTAGTGCTCAAAAATATGATGGGTCACTTTATGCTGAAGACCACATTACCTCAAGGACTGCTTCTCCCCATATGAACTGTCGCAGAGCCTACAATCATCATTTCGGGCCCTTCTTCGTGTGCCTCCTCCACGAGAGATCTGGAGAGTGGCAACACGAGAATGGACCTTTTCTGTGATGGGTCTCCGCTTGTGGAATGCTTTCCCAAGAGAGACTCACCAGACACCTTCATTGTGTATCTTTAGGCACCAGGCTAAAACGTCCCTCTTTTCCCAGGCCTTTGCCTAATTAAACAATTGATGGACTTTTAAACTGTTTTTTTAAACTGTTTATAAAATGGAGGTTTAATTGTTTTTGTGTGTTATTGTGCCATGTATTTTTGCATTTTTATATTCAAGGCCCAATCCAAGGTAGGTCACAACAGGAGCACTACTACCATACAAATATATGGTTAAAGAGAAAGAAAGGGGAATAGGTGCCTGAATATAGGTTTGGTGAATCTGAGTCTGAAAAGGCAGCAATAGGTGGATACAGTTAATTAAGAATACTCAGCCAAAAGAGTACTATCGTTTTCGGAGTGAGTCTGTGTTTTTGCATTTGTTAGCTAAGTTGCCATTGTCACACACCTGATCGAGAGTGCGTTTCTTGGCCGATCAACTTTTAGATTCTCTGGACCGTTCAGCAGTCCACCCTATAAGCCAACAAATCTTATTTCTCTCTTGCGTGTTTTGCTAAGGTAGAGTACAAGAAGTTTGCTAAAGGCAGTCTGTCAATGCACTTGACAAGAATGTGTGTAATCCGTAGCAAATCAGTAAAACTTTACAGAGCACGGTGTGTATGTGTGTGTGTGTGTGTGTGTGTGTGTGTGTGTGTGTGTAGACAATTGTTCTTCTCACTCAACAGAGCAGCCACAGCAAGAGCGGCAAACAGAAATAAGCAAAGTGTGACAGTTACAAAAAAATAAAAAATAGCCCAACCAAAGACAGTAATAAGAGTCCAGTATTTCATAGGGTGAAGCAACATTGGCAGACGCACGGTGTACCGTTTCTTACAAAACATGTCTCTCTTGATTTCAAGAATTTCTTAAAGGGAGTGTGCAGGAAGGTTAAAGAATTTTAGAAAGAATTACTAATGAGATTGCAAAACTTTAATTACAGGGTGCTTTAAATGCTTCCAAAGATTATGTATGGCGATTTTTCTATGTAGCAGATGTTTCAGGAGAATAAATTAAGTGGGAAAATGCAATCCGTATCAGTTTTTCTTTGAAATGGAAGAAGCTTATATATACTTGCGTTCGTCAAAACGACACCCAGAAGTTCCACTTTCTGGCAATAATGATATTTGCATTGTCAGCCTTGCTGAGCAAGGGTTAATGACTTATAGGGTGAGCAGAGCACATTGCTTCCTTTAGGTAGCATCGCCTTCCTATGTACAATTATGAGTGAGGCATTAACCTTAAGTGAATTCAGGCCAGTGTTTGCCTTATCTTAGTGGTATCAGCTGCTCCAGAAACATATGCCATGGGTCTTTCTTTGGCGATCACTCATATCCAAGTAAGATTGATTTCCATAAACACAGTTTTAACAGTGAGTCCGTAGGTGACTGTAGAGGCCAATTCTGGATCCACACGTCCTTCTACAGTGGGGACATATGTTTCCAGCTGGAAATTGATCACGGTGAGGGTTTGCCAAGCATGCCTTCCCCTTAGTACATTTCTCCCCTTTGTCCTGAGTTCAAGTGTCTTCAAAACCCATGACACCTTTGGTAAAGGCTGTTCTCCAATTGGAGTGGTCACAAGCCTATGTTTCCCAGTTGTTGGTGTTTATACTACATTTTTAAAGATTTGCCTTCAGAGAGTCTTTAAACCTCTTTTGTTGACCACCAGCATTACGCTTTCCATTTTTAAGTTTGGAATAGAGTAGTTGCTTTGGAAGATGCTCATCAGGCATCCACAAAACCAACAAAGTTGATGTTGAAGAATCATTGCTTCGACATTGGTGATCTTTGCTTCTTCCAGTTCACTGGCATTAGTTCACCTGCCTTCCCAAGGGATGTGTAGAATTTTTCAGAGACACCATTGATGGAATTTTTCAAGGAGTTGGAGATGGCGTTTATAAGTGGTCCACATTTCACAAGCATATGGTAAGTTTGTTAGTACATGGGTAAGATTATATTAGAGGGGTTTACAATGTAATGACACTGAATTTTGTATTTCCTGGCTCAGAAATACAAAACTTGGCAGCTGGTAATGCTCACCTCAAATACAAGACAAAGGTTGACCCTGTGAGGTGCTTGGCTTTTCCTTCTAGTGCTGAGCAACTACATATTGCCCTATAAGAAAATTCGCCTGCAAGGTGAGTCACATCAGGACCAGCCCATTCAGACAGTAGACTGAAGCAGTCGCCTCGGGTGGTGGAATCTCATAGCGTGGTGTCCCCATGGGCACCTTACAAGACCCTGCTGTCACCATGCGACCCCAGTAAGCGAGGGATTGGAGAGGCATGCTAGGGTTTGGGGACTGGTTGACTAATATGGGACTTGGGAAAACTGTTCTTCAATTATTTGGTTCCTAGATCACATTGGTGGGGAACCAAAAACATGGGGGACAAATATGGACCTCCATAGCTATCTGAATTCCTGGGATTCTCCCTAAACAACGCTCTATTCCCCAGGACACACCCACCAGCAGCCATGTTCTGGACTCTAATCAAGTGCTTTAGTGTCCTTCAACTGCCTCTTGCTTGCTCGGATAAAGAATAGAGAAGTAGAGGGTGTTTGTGTGTAGGAACCTCTGATTTTTCATGGCTCAATGTAGCTTACTATACAATGTTCTTCCCACTGTTGTCTCAGGCCCTCTTCTATCTGACTGGTTTCATGTTGCCCCATGACACTTGGGCTGTCAGGTTTTGCGGTCTCTTGACCTCCTATGCTGTTCAACGTCAACACGAAATCACTGGGAAAGGAATGTACCCTAACAGTACCTCATATCATCTGACTCATTTCCCAGAATGTTCCCCCAACAACATTTACCCAAGGGAATCATAGTGGGGAAAACATTTGGCAATAGTTAAGCATAATTTGGCTTTTATTACCCAAGAAACTCTGTCAACAATATTCTCTAAATTATTTGAAGCACTATGAGTAACAAAGAACCAATATGGTCTAGGACACGGACAGGCTCAAATTTGGGAAATCTGAGTTCAAGAATGATGTCCGTCATGGACTAACAGTGAGGTCCTGGCCAGGTTATTACCTCCGTTCACCACTTGAAAGTGACCTACTCCACATAGTTGTTGTGGTGCCTATCAGGGCTGCTGGAAGTTGTCTCAGACCTAGTGTCGAGGTAGACTTAATGTTGAGTACCTCAGGGGGACTTCATGGCCACTATGATAATCATGGAACTGTCTGTCAATTCAAGCCTACTGGAAGAGGAAGGTCTTCATTTCATTATGCTGAAAATGGTCACCATTGGGACTGAAGCTTACAGACAGATAATGTCTCCATGAAAGAAGAGATGACCTTGGCTGCCCTGGAGGCATATATCATGAGCCCACTCATTTAGCAACCAACCATTGGCTCCTGATTATTTTGCCTACTTTTGCCTCACCATAAACATTCCTTTTTGGGGGAAGGGGTGCAAGCAGGTGCTGCTCAGACAACTCCAGAGATTTCTAGATAACGCAGATTAATTTGGCCCATTTCAGCCCAACTTCCAGCCTGTGTTTGTGACAGAGGTGGCATTGGACGTCCTCCTGAATGACCCAAAAGAACCTGAGAGGAATGCATCCCTGTTGATTCTCTTGAACCTTTCAGTGGCTTTTTGTACCATCAACATGGTATACTTTGAGGTTGTCTGGTGCATTTAGGAAGCCCACAGAAAGCAGCAACCCTCCCCAGCAATGGGTAATCTGAGGTCCTATTTACCACCCATAGTTAATATACGCTGATAGAGTTACCTGCTTGGAACTGATGCTGGGAAAAGGAGTATATAGATGTCTTGTGCCAAACATAAAACAAATGTATTATCTCCTTCCCACGTCTATCCAAGGTAAGCAGATTATACATGCATAGTCACTGCTTGACATTTTTCACAATAACATTGCTATGTCTGTTATAGCTGGAGATATGCCAGATCACCACATACAGGAACACACACCCCGAGGGAAGACTATGTGACAGCTTGAATAGATCACCTAGTAAACACCATGGAAACCACAAAACACCCACACAACAACAGCACCCTTGATCACAGAATGATCAGAAGGAAGCTTCCTTGAGTGAAAACACCAAAACTGAGCTGTGTTGTACTTTCTGCAAAAAGGCAACATCTCAAAAAAAATGTTTTGGAGTGGAGTGAAGGGCAGCTAAAACCAGTTTCATCCATTCTTTCCAGTCACGTAGGCTTAATTTTGTTCACCCAAAACTTTCATTTTCATGCCAAGAGTTTATTTTATTTTGCCTTCCAAAATAGACTTATGATGTTTCCTAGAAGCCTTTTTTTAATGCCAAGTTCTGCATCATGCATAAAACAACCTGCAGCCTTTCGGATGTTGTTGGACTCAAAATCCCATCATCCCTGATGGGGGTGGTAGAGGCTGACAGGAGTTGGAGTCCAACCACACGCAGACAACCGGAGATTCCCCATTCCTAATATATACCAATAGCAAGCTCAGGTGTTGAGTTATGATGGCTACAGACCCCAAACAAGAGAAACCAAAGGAGTAAATCATCGTGCTTCGGGGGGGGGGAGGACTCAAGAATTGAAGAAGTACAAGGGGGGGGGTGAAGGCAGGGCATAACAACTCAAACACAACTTGATGAGAGGACTGAGCACACTCATTTGTCACAAAATGCTGAATGTCATCTCTGTGCGGGGTGAGGTGGAGGAACAACATGCAACTTCTCCGCTCCCAGTAATTTTTATTTATTTCATTTGTGAATCACTTCACCTGAGGCATCCTAAAGTGATATATAAAAAGCACACATAAGTACAGTTAATTTGTGTATGTGTGTGTGTGTGTGTGTTTAAAGTAAGGTAAAGGTAAAGGGACCCCTGACCATTAGGTCCAGTTGTCACCGACTCTGGGGTTACGGCGCTCATCTTGCTTTACTGGCTGAGAGAGCCGGCGTACAGCTTCCGGGTCATGTGGCCAGCATGACTAAGCCACTTCTGGCAAACCAGAGCAGCGCACAGAAATGCTGTTTACCTTCCCGCCGGAGCGGTACCTATTTATCTACTTGCACTTTGACGGGCTTTCGAACTGCTAGGTTGGCAGGAGCAGGGACCGAGCAACAGTAGCTCACCCCATTGCAGGGATTCGAACCGCGACCTTCTGATCGGCAAGTCCTGGGCTCTGTGGTTTAACCCACAGCGCCACCCGCGTCCCTATTTAAAGTAAACATAAATGTAAAAACAGTTTTAAACAGCAGGACATACATAAAATCTGTTCAATTGCAAGACAGATACCTCCTGGATAAAGTTTTTAGAACGCTTGTTGAAAGAGGCACTTAGCAGGTGCTGAAAAGACAACAGAGAAGGTGGATATGCAGTGGGAGGGAGTTCCAAAGGGTGGTTAATATTTTATATTAACATGCATAGAACCAAACCTAACAGACAAATAATTCCATATACATAAAGGGTGCAAAGATGGATTTTTGGCTGGAGGGGGTGTTTCAAAATAAATTTCCATTCTAATTGTGTGGGGTTTTTTTTTCCAGGTGTGTCCAGCAGTAATACATATCTGTTCAATGTCTGGATTGGCAAACAGTCAAGAATTCTAGATGAGAGCATATTGTGCTAGTGGCTCTCTTGTCGTTGCCCTTTTTATTAACAGAGGTAATCAAATCATACCAATCTTAGACAAATTTATTGGATGTTCTTTTAACTTTGGGCCACTCTTAATCTAGACCTGAGTTTCTCTACCAACAGAATGGTATTTCCCAAACCTTCTAGGAAACCCAGCAGCATTCTGAGGCAGGTTCTGCTTTGTGGAAATTCTGATGCTCAGTACAAGGAGGAAAATTTCCTGGATGCAAACCTAGAAGTCTCAAAAAAATAAAACTTTGGACATGTAAGTTCATCCACAATCATGCCCAGTGAGGTGGCCTTCCTCTTAACGTTTTCCCAGTTAAAAATGAGATGTCCTAGACGTACAAAAGCTAGTTCAGGTCAGAGCTGAAGGCCGGAGAAAGAGGTGGAGAAAATTAAGCCTGGAGTAGCGGCAGGAGATTCTCTTTCCTTCTCTTTGACTTCATGACAAACAACAGCATCACCAACAGGGAGGAGAGACAAGAACCTGAAGGGCAGAACATTGTGTGGCCTTGAAAAGCTTGTTCCCCAGCTCTGATCTAAACTAAGGCATGCAGACAGACCACGTGCCAACAAGCATATCATACTCATTTATCTGTGTTGGCTTAGCTCAGGGGTCAGCAAACTTTTTCAGCAGGGGGCCGGCCCACTGTCCGTCAGACCTTGTGGAGGGCCGGACTATATTTTTTTGTGGGGTAGGGAATGAACGAATTCCTGTGCCCCACAAATAACCCAGAGATGCATTTTAAATAAAAGGACGCATTCTACTCATGTAAAAACACGCTGATTCCTGGACTGTCCATGGCCAGATTTAGAAAGTGATTGGGCCTCATCCAGCCCCTGGGCCTTAGTTTGCCTAGCCCAACGATTCTCAACCTTTTTTCCCTGAGCCACAATTTCAGAATAAAAATTTGCTCGCGCACCAAATTTTTTATTGACAAGAAATACATTGGAAAATACTCCTGCCAACCTAGCAGTTCGAAAGCACGTCAAAGTGCAAGTAGATAAACAGGTACCGCTCCGGCAGGAAGGTAAACGGTGTTTCCGTGCACTGCTCTGGTTCGACAGAAGCGGCTTAGTCATGCTGGCCACATGACCCAGAAGCTGTACACTGGCTCCCTCGGCCATAAAGCGAGATGAGCGCCACAACCCCAGAGTTGGCCACGACTGGACCTAATGGTCAGGGATCCCTTTACCTTTACCTTACACTGGAAAACGAAAAGAAAGAACTTCTAACAGGGCTTGATTGATAACATAAAACACAGCTGTTTACAATATGATCGTGGGGTGGAACAGCCAGACAGTATAAAACAATGCATAAGAACAAGAATCACTCCCAAAATATAATTATAAATTAGCCTCTTACGTAACATATGTACCTTGAGTATGTATACAAATTCAATGAGACGTTTGAGCTTCCTTTGGCTGTGTAATCTTGTTTCTATTAGGTCTAATTTAAGGCAAGCAAACTTTTATCTCCTCATCACGGCTTTGCCCCTTCGACTGAAGGCCAGTTAGTGTGACTCCAGGCGAAGAACTCCATGCAAAGCAGATGAGCCAAGCCACAGGCAGATGAGCCAAGCCATAGAGATAACTTAAAGCTCATGATCACTCAAGGAGGGCCATCTCTACCATCTCTACATGTTCCCCTTTCTTGTATCCACCCCATCTTCTCTCTGAGAGCCAGTGTGGTGTAGTCAGTAAGAGCTGTAGACTCGTAATCTGGTGAACTGGGTTCGCTTCCCTGCTCCTCCACATGCAGCTGCTGGGTGACCTTGGGCCAGTCACACTTCTTTGAAGTCTCTCAGCCCCACTCACCTCACAGAGTGTTTGTTGTGGGGGAGGAAGGGAAAGGAGAATGTTAGCCGCTTTGAGATTCCATAGGCTAGTGATAAAGCGGGATATCAAATCCAAACTCTTCTTCTTCTTCTTCCATGCACCCACCTATTGCACACCCCATATTTTCTCCCTCTCAGTCCTTCTTTCTCACCCCTCCATATATTCCCCACCTTACAACACGGGAAGCTGCCATATAAGAAGCCAGATCATTGTCCCATCTAGCTCATTGTTTTCCATACTGGCAGAAGCTCTTTGGGACCCCATTAGCTGCAAAAACCGGGTAGTGAACATTTGACCCTCTCCACGCAAAATATGTCCTCTGCCACCCTTGTACACCTCACCTTTCCTCTTTCTGTCTCATTCCTACCCACACCCAACCTTCCCTTTCCTGCCTCATTCGTGCGCACCCACGTGCCAGATACTTAATCAGCCTGGGCACATGTCTCTCCTTCCCTCTCTCAGTCTCTCTCTCTCTCACACACACACTGGTCACACTCCTCTTCTCCCCAAGCCATTTGGCCGTTGGGGAAGGCTTGGAGTTGGTAAGTCAGCACACACCTGGCTAGGGTGGCAGGTGAAAGGGAGGCAGAGCTCGGCCCAGGCTCTTCTATCTTGGCCTTCAATCACTGTTCCAGGCTCAGGTATCCAGACTCCAGGTTGAGCACAGGAGCTGACAAGGCTCATGCCCAGCTAAGAAGGTATGGAGGCAGCCAACTCCATCATATCCTGTGTTCATCACAATCAGCACTGTTTCCGTTCTGCTACCAATCATCTGCCGGGCTGCCTCTAAGGCACACAACAGCTCCTGCATTTGAGGGTCTCTGTGTCCCCACAGGAAAGGAAAGGAAAACACCACAACTGGAAGAGTCTGCATGTATTGTTTAAATGGTCAGTAGTTTCCCAACATGAAGAAAAACATCTTCATGTATGCGACAACGGCCGCGAGAGTTCTGGTAGCACAAGGATGGAAGACTGAAGAAACCCCAACTAAAGAATCATGGCAAGAAAAATGGATGGACTATGCAGAACTGGCAAAACTGACATACCAACTATGGGACAAGGATAACTGACTTTAAGGATGAATGGGAACCCTTTACAAAGTATCTGAAGACGCAACAAAGCGAACTGGACTCCTCGGCAGGTTTTGAATAAACATTCACAAACTTTTTATTGATAAGAATCAGTTAAATAGTTTGAGGATCTATACAACTTTGTAACATGCAGAAAACAGCATTCTTAGAGAAACCAAAGACTGGAACTGAGGGAAGTCGGGGGGTGGGTGGGTTTTGTGTGGGAGGGAGGGAAAATGGGGGGGGCAAGGATGATATGTTTTTGGATAATATGTCTTGTTATAATTTTGAATATTATTTTTTTAAAAGTAGTTTCCCAACTTCTTGGGTCCTGCCAGCCTTCTGCCTTCTTCCACGCGTTCCTGAAGCTTCTCCCCCTTGCCTTCCATTGTTGATCAGTGGCTCACGTTTTATGGCAGGGCCTTTTAGCTGCATCACTGCAGACACAAAATCAACAGGTGCAGCCTTCCCAGGTTTGGAGCTGCCAGTCACCCAGCTGTGAAAGGTACAGAAAACCTATCAAGGAAATGCTGTGGAGGGTGTGCAAGTAATCATTTACCTGCTGGTCACAAAAGCACCTTGCACCACCCTCTTCAACGGCACCTTTTGCCAAGTGAGGCAGAGCAGTGGCGTAGCGTGGGTTGTCAGCACCCGGGGCAAGGCAAGTAATTTGCGCCCCCTAACCCGTGGATTTGCACCCCCTAACCCGTGGATTTGCGCCCCCTAACCCCCAGATGTTGCGCCCGGTGCGGCCGGCCCCCCCTGCACCCCCCACGCTACGCCACTGAGGCAGAGGGTGTCGGCAGAGGTTGCCAGTTTTAACCCTGCTCTTTGTGTATGGTCAACCCTGAGGAGCCAAAGAGGCTTGCAGCGTTTCATTCATAACCCACCTTCCAAAAGGTTTTAGTGACATCTGGTGGTGTGATTGGGAAACCATAGCTATTGTAGCATTCTCCTTCAGGGATGCAATTTCTCCTGTCCGCTGGGGAGCTGGCACGATTTTCAGGAAGCCTGATCAGAAAGAGAAAGAGATGGGGACTTGAACATACTTGAGGGCTTAAATTTAGTGGCACTAGAGGTCAACTCCCTCCCCCTTCATGGATCACTGCCTTGCCGTGGTGAAGGGGCTTGAATAACTCAGAGAAGCTATGAGCTATACCATGCAGGGCCACCCAAGATGGACAGGTTTTGGTGGAGAGTTTTGACCAAACGTGATCCACCTGGAGCAGGAACCGGCAAGCCACTCCAGTATCCCTGCCAAGAAAACTCCATGGACAAAGACAACAGGCATACAAAAGTTATGACGCTGGAAAATGAGCCCCTCAGGACGGAAGGCGTCCCACATGCTACTGAGGAAGAGAGGAGGACAAGTACAAGTAGATTCAGAGCTGATGAAGCGGCTGGGCCAAAGCCAAAAGGTCGCTCAGTTGCGGATATGCCTGGAAGCAAAAGGAAAGTCCCATGCTGTAAAGAAAAATATTGCATACCAGCATGAGTTTGACCAAACTGTGGGAGGCAGTGGAAGACAAGAGTGCCTGGCATGCTCTGGTCCATGAGGTCACGAAGAGACGGACACGACTAAACAACAACAACAACAACAAGAGCTCAACCCTACCTGGCTTGACTTCCCTCCAGATGCAAATAGCAGAGGGAGGGCAACTTAATCCTCTACTCCCCACACCTTTCTTGCTGTTTCATCTAGCATTCTTTTATTATTAAGAGGATCCACAGAACTACAAGTGATATATTTGGCATCTTGAGCAGTTTGGGAGGGCTTCCTGTAAATGAGTGGCTGTTGGCTGCGCGGACTCAGTGCTGCTGAAAGACCAACAATATTATTTTCTTTTAAAAGAAACCTTGCCTACAGTTGTAGCTTGGAAGTCGAACGGAATCTGTCCATTCGACTTTTAAAACGTTCAGAAACCAAAGCGCAGCTTCTAATTCGCTGCAGGAAGCTCTTGCAGCCATTCTGAAGCCGTGGAAGTCCCATCGACATTTGGGTTCCAAAGAACATTTGAAACCAGAACACTCACTTCCGGGTTTGCGGCGTTCGGGAGCCAAAATGTCCAGGTACCAAGGTGTTTGGGATCCAAGGTACGACTGTATACTCAAAGCGGCTTACTAGTTTTATTATTGAAATATACTCAGAGTCGAGTGTGGATTTCATGCTCTTTATTCAGCTCATAGTAGTAAGGAATGGAAGTTCCCCTCAAATGTCTGCTTTATATACATTATTTACACAATGGGCCCCACATGATTGGCTAATTCAGGGATTCTCCTGTAGCCCAATCAGGTTGCGGATTCACTTCCACCTGGAGTTGGATTGGGTGGCTCCTGCGGACCAATCAGACTGCTGCATTCTGGATCCTATTGTTCTAGGACCAATCAGTCTGCTGCATTTTGGATCCTATTCAACTCAGTACATAACAATTATCGATTTCTTTACTTATTTAAGAATTTAGGAATGCCTCTACATCCAAAACTTACTGCAGCTCTGTATTCAAGTGCTTTGACCATGATATCCTCCTGGACCAGCTCTCAGTTAGCGGTGGGAACTGTTTTATCCTTCCCTTCCTCCCTGTGTCCAGAGAATATCACTGGGGGTTTGTGTCCTGGTCCTGTGGTCCTAGTGCTTTGGGGCCCTGCAAAGGCGCCGTCCTGTCACCAACTCTGCTTAACATTGCTTATTGGAAGCAGTCGTTATGTAGCAAAGTCTCATCAATACACAGGGAAGCAGGAAGGGCCTTCTCAGTGGTGGCGCCCTTCCTGTGGAACGCTCTCCCGTCAGATGTCAAGGAGATAAAGAACTACAACTTTCAGAAGACATCTGGAGGCAGTCCTGTATCAGCAAGTTTTTAATGTTTGACTTTTTATTAGGCTTTTATATTTGTTGGAAGCTGCCCAAAGTGACTGGGGCAACCCAGCCAGATGGGCGGGGTACAAATAATAACATTATTATTATTTCTGATGCGTTCAGTGGGCGAACCCTGTGGAACTGCCTCTCAGAGATTAAACAGGCACCCTCCTTGTTGACACATCCAGACTTGAGGGTAGTCAAGTCCATGATTACGACTTTCCTGTTCATAGAATAATGGTTGGAAGGGACTTTGGGGTCATCTAGTCCAACCCCCTGCAATGCAGGAATATTAACGTAGTCCCAGCAGGCATTTTAACGTAGTGCTTGGTTTAATGTTACTATTTCCTGGTTTTATCGTCCCATTTTCTGTTACTGTTTTTTATGCACAATGCTTAGAAATGCAAGCAATTAAGTGATTGAGTGGTATGTAAATGTCTGAAATAAATAAAATTATTGTGTTACGTGCTTGTGAATGGTTAACACCGGACAGAGGTCCGCATGTTTGCTGGCCTTCAGGATGAATTGGCACCAGGCTGCTCTCATCATCACAAGACTTTGGCCGGCTAACTTTGTTTGATGGCCAACGAGATTGTGTTACCATAAGACCGGTTCTGAGAGATCTGCATTGGCTCCCAGTACGTTTCCGAGCACAATTCAAAGTGTTGGTGCTGACCTTTAAATCCCTAAACAGCCTCGGTCCAGTATACCTGAAGGAGCATCTCCACCCCCATCGTTCAGCCCGGACACTGAGATCCAGCACCAAGGGCCTTCTGGCAGTTCCCTCATTGTGAGAAGTGAGGTTACAGGGAACCAGACAGAGGGCCTTCTTGGTAGTGGCGCCCACCCTGTGGAACACCCTCCCTTCAGATGTGAAGGAAATAAGCAGCTATCCTATCTTTAAAAGACATCTGAAGGCAGCCCTGTTCAGGGAAGTTTTTAATATTTAATGCTGTATTGTTTTTAACACTTGATTGGAAGCCGCCCAGAGTGGCTGGGGAAACTCAGCCAGATGGGCGGGGTATAAATTATTATTATTATTATTATTATTATTATTATTATTATTATTATTATTAACACGCTTCCAGACAGCCTGCTTGCTGAGGATTAAGTGCTGTTGATTAGTCAGTGAGCACTGACTTTGGTTTGTTTGCGGAGAGGCTAGGCAACGTTGCATCAAAGCAAGGACTCAGCTACATTAGTAAAAAAAATTAAGATGTTTTAAATGCGTTATAACATTGTGACACCAGATGGTGGTGTAGAGCTCCGTCTTTCGGCAACGTGATTCCCCATTATGAGGTTTACAATGCGTTTTCCTGAAATGTTTTTTTTTATGTGTTTAGATCCAGTCCAGGGCCTATTCTATACTGTCCATAGTGTTTCCCCATTAGTTTCCTTGCTGCAAAACGTCTGATCTTTGGGTGGTGACACAGGAGCACCAAATGAGCTTTGATTGTAGATCCTGAGTTGGATGGTGTTTGCTTGAATCCTACCTCAAAATAGTGGCAATCTGGATGCCCACAGACAAGTCCCATCTGTAATTTTAGTTAAACGTGTAATATAGATATGTGTGTGTGTATATCACTAAAGTGTTGCTTCGGCACATTTCATAAATCAAACTAAATAAATAGCAACTTCACTTTGCAAAGAATAAGAACCCTAATACTGTTACATAAGCATGAATGTTTTATGGGCTCTTGCCAGTAAGAAATACTGCATTCTATCGCCTTGGCGGCTCAGTTGGGAATGGTCCCTGAATTTTCATTAAAACAGACAAAGCCTTATATTTTAACTAAACATATTCATGGCAAATTATTTAACAGCAGTTGTTGGTCCGTCCCCCCTTTCTTCCAGATGTAATTCATAGCATGCATTGCGTCTCCTCGGTCTCCCTCTTTAATTTCTGAGCATCTCCTTTCGTCCTTGCTTTGCTTGAAAATGAGCACATGTCTTGCCCACCTCCTACCCCTTGAAAAGGAACCCAAAAGTGTTTTACATTTCTCCAAGCCTCCGACAGTGGAGGAAAATATCTTTATGTAAATCTCAGCATAACCTCGTTTCGTCCAGCTGGATGCCTATGTTTTGACAGCATAACATGGAGACTACTGCTTCTTCGTGATTTAAACAACAGCATCAGCCAAAGGGCTGAAATAAACATGGTTTGCCATTATGTACCTAGCTTCAAAGCGGGCATAGGAAATCATTTTGAGTCTGAGGGGCACTTTCCCTTCTAGGCAATCTTCTGAGAGCCTGGTGTGGTGTAGTGGTTAAGAGCAGTAGTCTCGTAATCTGGGGAACCGGGTTCACGTCTCTGCTCCCCCACATGCAGCTGCTGGGTGACCTTGGGCTAGTCACACTTCTCTGAAGTCTCTCAGCCCCACTCACCTCACAGAGTGTTTGTTGTGGGGGAGGAAGGGAAAGGAGAATGTTAGCCGCTTTGAGACTCCTTAAAAGGGGTGAAAGGCGGGATATCAAATCCAAACTCTTCTTCTTCTTCTTCTTCTTCTGAGGGCCACATGCCATAAGTGGCAAAAGTGGGTGGGGTAACGGATCTTAATTTTAACTTTCTAAAAGGTAAAGGTAAAGGAGCCCTGACGGTTAAGTCCAGTCAAATGCGACGATGGGGTCGCAGCGCTCATCTCACTCTCAGGCCGAGGGAACTGGTGTTTGTTGACAGACAGCTTTCCAGGTCATGTGGCCAGCATGACTAAACCGCTTCTGGCGCAACGGGACACCGTGATAAAAACCAGAGTGCACGGAAACGCCGTTTACCTTCTTGCCGCAGTGGTACCGATTTATCTACTTGCACTGGCGTGCTTTCAAACTGTTAGGTTGGCAGGAGCTGGGACAGAGCAATGGGAGCTCACCCCGTCGCGGGGATTCGAACCGCCAACCTTCTGATCGGTAAGCCCAAGAGGCTCAGTGGTTTAGACCACAGCGCCACCCGCGTCCCCCCCTACCCAAGCAAGCAAAAATCATGCATTGGAGGACATGTTCAAAGAAGGCAAAAGCATTCAAGAAGGATGCAGAGGTCACCTGGTGAAGATTGTGGTGTGACCAAAGGAAAGTCCTTAGGGCCAGAGAGAGAGGCTTGGAGGGTCGCATTCAGACCCCAGGCCTGAGGTTACCCATCCCTGCTTTAAAGCAATCTTTAAAGGGCACCTTCACACAGCACATAGCTAAATGATAGGATTTGCTACCGCAAGATGTAACAACTGGCCGCCATCTTAAGTAAAGGTAAAGGGACCCCTGACCATTAGGTCCAGTCGTGGCCGACTCTGGGGTTGCGGCGCTCATCTCGCTTTATCGGCCGAGGGAGCTTCCGGGTCATGTGGCCAGGTTGACTAAGCCGCTTCTGGCGAACCAGAGCAGCGCACAGAAACGCCGTTTACCTTCCCGCCGGAGCGGTACCTATTTATCTACTTGCACTTTGACGTGCTTTTGAACTGCTAGGTTGGCAGGAGCAGGGACCGAGCAACGGGAGCTCACCCTGTCGCAGGGATTCGAACTGCCAACCTTCTGATCGGCAAGTCCTAGGCTCTGTGGTTTAACCCACAGCGCCACCCGCGTCCCAGTCAGCCACCATCTTAGTCAGCTTTAACAGGGGATTGGAGTAATTCATGGAGGAAATTCAATAGCCCTCAGTGTCTAATGGCTTCAGGATCAAAATCAGCATGTTTCTGAATAAGTCACCAAGGAACACAAGGGCTGTTTTCCTCATGTTCTACTTAACCTCTTCCCATAAGTACCCGGTTATGGTGGGTGCAAGAGATGCTAGCCTAAACAGGCCTTTGGTCTGTTCCAGATGGGCTCCTCTTGCAATTATTACATATCTCCCATGGTTATTTGAACCCCAAATCACACAAATATCATACCATTTCCTGGTTCGCTACAGACGCCAACAGGAGGAAGAGCTCACTAATTATGAGGTGGGAGAGAAACGAAGATTCCAACGTGCAACGCTTTTCATGCTAAGGCTGCCTGAGAAGTTCAACACGCCGTTTAACATTGTGTGTATATTCTCTCTCTCTCTCTTCACTGTAAATTTGCAGTGGATTGTAAAAGTGCCACGTGGTTTATAAATGCAGTGGTGCCTCGCAAGACGAAATTAATCCGTTCCGCGAGTCTCTTCGTCTAGCGGTTTTTTCGTCTTGCGAAGCAACCCTATTAGCGGATTAGCGGATTAGCGCTTTTAGCGGCTTTAGCGGCTTAGCAGCTATTAAAGGCTTAGCGGCTTAGCAGCTAAAAGGCTATTAGCAGCTTAGCGGCTTAGAAAAGGGGGGGGAGCAAAAAAAAATCGCAACACTCGCAAGACGTTTTCGTCTTGCAAAGCAAGCCCATAGGGAAATTCGTCTTGCGAAGCAGCTCAAAAACGGAAAACCCTTTCGTCTAGCGGGTTATCCGTCTTGCGAGGCATTCGTCTTGCGGGGCACCACCGTGCTTCCAAAACAGTGCTTTTTTCCCCTTAAAAAAACAGGTGCCGGTAGACACCATGAAGTTGTTACAGTAACTGCCACACTTTTTAACAACAAAAAGAGGTGCCAGGACCGTGTACCCTTGAGTACTGTTAAGTTGTGGATGAACATATCAGACAACACAGCGATTCTTCAAACAGCTCTTGTTTATTCACAGGCCAGAACAGAACTGAACTGAAGGGTTCAGCCAACCTGCTTATACAGTGGTACCTCGGGTTACATATGCTTCAGGTTACAGACTCCGCTAACCCAGAAATAGTGCTTCAGGTTAAGAACTTTGCTTCAGGATGAGAACAGAAATTGTGCTCCGGTGGTGTGGCTGCAGCGGGAGGCCCCATTAGCTAAAGTGGTACCTCAGGTTAAGAACAGACCTCTGGAACGAATTAAGTACTTAACCCGAGGTACCACTGTATAGAGCGCCACTACAAAAGCAACAGTAACAACTTTCTGTAACTATCCAATCACTGAACGTCACTTTCAATTCCTTATTTGCATATGTGGACCTGAGTGAAAACTATCTACAGTATCCCCCTGCTGGCCCAGGGTGAGAACTTCAGTACATAACAAGTACCCCCTGGAAAAGGGGGGGGGGGATCACTGCATCCAAGTAAGTAAATAGCAGCTGCTGGTTCCCTACCCTTCTAATCAGGATTCGGACCACTGTGCATGGGGAAGGGAGAAACTATCCTGCCCTTGGGTGGGTATGCGAAAGCAGCTATTTGGTCTCTGTTTTCTCTATGAGAACAGAAATTGTGCTCCGGTTTTAAAAGGTTTTAAAATAAGGTTAGGTACAATTTACAAAGGCTGATGAAAGATAAAAGACACACTTGCTTTCAAACAACAGGGCAGCTGGGAATTAATAGTAGCAGGATGCACTCAATCTTCCTTGCTCCTGTTCCCTTAATCTTCCATAATTCCTCGTTCCTACTCTCCATCATTGCTTTTTGGACCTCCAGGAATTTACAAATGGCAACATCCTTTAGGAAATGGGAATGCGTGCTATTGCATTCAAGTAACCGATGTGTACCAAGCACGGATCACTTCCACCTCTTTCTTTCTTTGGCTGGGTTTCTACATTTACCATTCCTCTGACAGGCAGCATCTTAGCAGGCAAGGAGGATGTGAGCCATTGAAATGAATGTGTCTTGCTAACCCATAAATTGTATTGGGTCTGCTCTGTATTGGAAACGACCCATCGGAATGGATTGTTTCGAAGTCGTTTCACTCTGCACCAGGTAAAGCGATTTTTAGGTTGCTGCCACATTCCTCCCTGACTTGTGCCTTATTTTACCTGACCAAAGGTGGCAGCCCTTTGGTATCCATGGGTTTTGACGGGTGGCACTGTGGGTTAAACCACAGACGCTAGGGCTTGCTGATCAGAAGGTTAGTGGTTTGAATCCCCGCAACAGGGTGAGCTCCCGTTGCTGGCCCCTGCTCCTGCCAACCTAGCAGTTCAAAAGCACGTCAAAGTGCAAGTAGATAAATAGGTACCGCTCCGGTGGGAAGGTAAACGGCGTTTCTGTGCGCTGCTCTGGTTCACCAGAAGCGGCTTAGTCATGCTGGCCACATGACCTGGAAGCTGTACGCCAGCTCCCTCGGCCAATAAAGCGAGATGAGTGCTGCAACCCCAGTGTAGGCCACGACTGGACCTAATGGTCAGGGGTCCCTTTACCTTTAATTTAGCATTTTACTTTTTTCCCACGCTTAATTATGCAACGGTTTGCTCCAGCAACGATAGCAACACACACACACACACACACACACACACACATTTAAATGTTTATAGCTGTGGTATTTCCCAGGTGTCAAAAAAGGTTATTTATGTACACCGCTACTGTGGTCCATGGAATTTGTGAAGCTTGCAGACCTAACATATACAATAAGAGAACAAGAAGAACATACGTTTAAAGAAGATTGGAAAATATTTATTGAATATATGGGGGGGGGGGAATACTTGAAAGCGTTAAGATAAATTCAACAGTGTAAATAAGTTTTGATGGAAGGAATAATGGAATACTGAATGGTTTTGTTGTTGTTTAGTCATTTAGTTGTGTCTGACTCTTTGTGACCCCATGGACCAGAGCACGCCAGGCACTCCTGTCTTCCACTGCCTCCCGCAGTTTGGTCAAACTCATGCTGGTAGCTTCGAGAACACTGTCCAACCATCTCGTCCTCTGTCGTCCCCTTCTCCTTGTGCCCTCCATCTTTCCCAACATCAGGGTCTTTTCCAGGGAGTCTTCTCTTCTCATGAGGTGGCCAAAGTCTTGGAGCCTCAGCTTCAGGATCTGTCCTTCCAATGAGCACTCAGGGCTGATTTCCTTCAGAATGGATAGGTTTGATCTTCTTGCAGTCCATGGGACTCTCAAGAGTCTCCTCCAGCACCATAATTCAAAAGCATCAATTCTTCGGCCACCAGCCTTCTTTATGGTCCATAAAGTTTTGATGGAAGGAATAATGGAATACTGAATGGTTTTAGTTTATGTAAAATATGCAACTTTTTATGTTATGCAAAATGAACCATGGAAAGAGAAGGGAAGTCACTGACATTTTAAGGTTTTTTAAATGAATACCCTGAATTGTAAAACAGAAAACTGAATAAAATTATATATAAAAAATAAATAGATGTTTCTAACCAACTTCTCCGTAGCCCAGGCTGCATTTCCCCCCAACGCTATCAAAGAAACTCTCCCCACGTGACGTTTCTCCTCCAATTACTTCCCTTCCGCGGCAGCGTGGGCGGAAAAGGCTGCTGCCAGCACCAAAAATGGCTCCGGCGGCGTCACTTTCCCGGCGAGAAATATGTCGGGTGGGGCGTGCGCTGTCTTTGCAGTTCCTGCCTTGCCTTGCTACGGTGGCCGCCGAGGGTCACGCGGAGCGTTTTCCTTCCCCGCTTTGAGGGATGCTGCAAAAAGGAAAAGAAAGGTCCGCTTAGTTTCAGCTCCGCTTCCTTCTCTCCGCCCCGGGAAAGGCAGCAGCGCTTGGCTGTCATAATTCAAAAGGTATTCTGCCCCTGGAAGTGGAGGTTCCACTGGTAGAGCTCATTGCATGTTGCTGGGGGGGGCAGAGGGGGGGGGATACGTCCTTGCAATTTTGATGCCCTTCCAAGGTACCAGCTTTCGGCAACGAACTCGGACCTGGGCTGGTTCAGTCGGTAGAGTATGATCTTTCTTAATCTCAGGGTCGTGGGTTCGAGTTTTGCACGTTGGGCAAAAGATTCCTGCACGGCAGGGGGTTGGACTAGATGACCCTTGGGTCCCTTCTACAGTTCTATGATTCTAACGGTTTGAAGTTGCACCAAGAGCCCAGGCGCTTAGTGCAGCGGTGCCTAGCACATCCAGCCTGTTGAGATCATCCAGGGGCCTTCGGTGTGCTCTTTTTGACACCTGCTAAAATAAAAACACCCCACTCCCAGTCTCCCCAGATGCTTAGAAAGTTTTAATCTGCTTTTTTTGTATTTTTACTTTTGCATGTTTTGAAGTAAGGGTTGTAATTCCCTCTCCCCTTGATTTTACTGTGCTATCTTTTGTAAACCGCTTTGAGGGATTTCAAACAACAACAACAACAATCAAGCGGTGTATAAATCTTAGGAAATAAATAAGTGTTTGGTGCTAAGAAGTAATTTGTTTTGTTTGGGCTGAATCTTCTGCCTATCAGTTTCACTGGATGACTCCCAAATCCTCGTTTTAGCAGAGAACTTTTCTCGCTCTCTGCTTCCCTACACCTCTCTTCCTTCAAACATTTCGGTTTTCCCTCATAGGGTGATGTTTTCAATGCAAAATTTCCAGAATTGCATGAAAGTGTCTAAGTGTGCCTGCCGACTCTTTTGCGTTCCATGTTTCTCATCATGGGTAGGTGTCTTCTCAGTTTTGCACAAGGCAGCAAGTAGAGAGTAGAGCCTGGAATATAATAAATTTCCACCAAGGCTTCCTACTAGGCTGGAAAATGAAACTAGGCTTAATACTGCAAGTTTATTCCACACTTTATTCAGTTTTCTTAGGCTGTCCTCGTGTTTATTTACCAGGAAGTAAGTTCTCTTGAACTCAATGAGACTTCCTTCTGAGTTGGCATGATAGGATTGCACTGTTAGTTTGTCTCCCTCTACAGAAGGAGAACTGGTCATACAGTCCTTTGAATTCCATAAATTTTGTCTTCAGTTATTAATGTGTGACATTCTGTGTTAACTGTGAATTGACGGAGAAAGTGAATTTATTCGTTTATTTATTTTGAAAGTGGGGGATTTATACAAGCCAATGTATCACCATTCTTTGACGCACTTCCTTTTGATAGGATGGAGAAAAAGAAAATTGTAATGAAATCCAACACGGCTGCTTCCAACCTACTGAGAACCTTACATTCTCTCTATCAGTTTGGCCACTTCTGTGATGCAATAATATACACAGACCAGTTTGGCATCCAGGAGGAGTTTTTCGTTCACAAAGTCGTATTGGCTGCTTCCAGCAATTACTTTAGAAGCCTGTTCCTCACCGATGAGATGCTGAAAGCCAGAGATTGTCGGGTGACTCTCCAGGGTGTTCACACTGAAGAATTTGTCTGCTTCCTAAAGTTTGCCTACACAACAGAAGTAGAAATTGAAGCGGACAAACTGCACCGAATAAAGGAGGTAGCCGAAAGACTTGAATGCCAAGATCTGCTTGATTTTTTTGAAGAAATGAAGGCTGCAGGAGAAGATTTGGATCTGGGTGTTCATTCAGAAAGACAGGAAGGCAGTAGGTCTGTCTGCAGTAAAACAAAACAAGTAGAAAACAAGGAACAGAGTGCTTCGTCCCGAATTTTGGCAGCGCCCATGAAGAGACAGCTTTGGGACCGAAAGAAGCACACAAAACTACCTGCCGTCTATGATGGTAGTGAAGGTAAACCTGGCCGTTCTGGCAAATATGGTGTTGTGTTTGAGGGGCCCAAAGACAGCACAGCAGCGTCAACTGGATGTAATGAAATAGACATGCACGGCGCTCATACTATGAAAAATGTCAGCCCGCCGGAAAATAAGGCCAGCCACCTGTCACTAAATCAGGTGGACTCCAAGGAAGCCTGCATTGATACAAGCAAGATACTACCCGGCCAGGAGGAGGGTGAAAACATTTTGAATCTTAGCGAAACCAAACTCAGGAAATCGCAGCGCAATATATCGAAAGTCTTGCCCCAAATATACACGTGTGACAAGTGTTGTCATTCCTTCCATTTTGCCAAGCAGTACCGGTCGCACATGGAACAAGAACATGACGCAGATCTGGTGGTTCAATATAGCTGCGATATGTGTGGCCAACTCTTTCCCAGTTGCCAGGAGCTAAGGCAACATAGGCTCACCGTTCACGACGACGAAAAGCAGTTCCCCTGCTTGTTGTGCGACAAAAGGTTTAAGTGCCAGAAAGACATCAGCCATCATATGCGGAGAGTGCATGAGAAGAAGAAGAATCCTCAGAGGTGTCCGTACTGTGACAAGGTGATCAGCTCCAAATGTGGCTTGACAGTTCACATTCGAACACATACGGGAGAGAAGCCTTATAAGTGCGGAGGCTGCGCGGCAAGTTTTGCTCAGAGATCTGCCTTCACTACTCATGTAAGGTAAAGTCTTTGTGCATTTCAGAATATTGGGAGATAGTTTTCTGTCTTCATCTCTTTGCTGTTAGAAATTTTATCCAGAAGCAAATGGAAGTCTGCCAGCTTTAGAGGATTTGCTATAGGATTTGCTTTAGAGCCAGCGTGGTGTAGTGGTTAAGAGCGGTAGACTCGTAATCTGGTGAACTGGGTTCGCTTCCCTGCTCCTCCACATGCAGCTGCTGGGTGACCTTGGACTAGTCACACTTCTCTGACGTCTCTCAGCCCCACTCACCTCACAGAGTGTTTGTAGTGAGGGAGGAAGGGAAAGGAGATTGTTAGCCACGTTGAGACTCCTTAAGGGGAGTGAAAGGCAGGGTATCAAGTCCAAACTCTTCTTCTTTTTCTTAAAAGAAAAGGTAAAGGACCCCTGACAGTTAAGTCCAGTCGCGAATGACTCTGGGGTTACAGCGCTCATCTCGCTTTACTGGCCGAGGGAGCCGACGTTTGTCTGCAGACAGTTTTTCAGGGTCTGGTGACCAGAATGATTAAGCCGCTTCTGGTGAAACCAGAGCAGTGCATGGAAACACCATTTACCTTCCTGCCGGAGTGGTACCTATTTATCTACTTGCACTTTGACGTGCTTTTGAACTGCTAGGTTGGCAGTCGCGGGGATTCGAACCGCCGACCTTCCGATCGGCAAGCCCAAGGCTCAGTGGTTTACACCACAGCGCCACCCGCATTCTTCTTGTTATTGCAGTGCTATTATACAAATGTATTCAAAGTTACATTTAGACAGTTCTATCAGTGTAAAAGTATTTGCTGCATGGCTTCCACAGCTAGTCTGTGAAGCCTACGGGCAGCACAATAAACTTTTCTTTCTTCCTTTTATAGCCAGGACAACATGTGGCTCAGCAAACCAAACAGCCACAGTCAGACAAACAAAGGTGCTGTGCTACTCAGTCTGTAAGCCAGTTCATACAAACTGCCTTGGAGTCTTTATGCCCTGTGCGTTGCTAGGGGTGATTATTATTGTCAGACTTTATACTTGGCTGCTGCTGCTCAGGACAAGATTATGAAATGCTGCTTTACATCACAGTCCAATGCATTTTTTACTCAGAAGCAAACCCCACTACGATCTTACTCCCAGGAATGTGTTCTAGAATTGCAGGCTCTGTCTTTAACTTTGCCTTCATGATGTGTATTTGTCAATTTCCATTTTATTTTACTAAGCATTTCTATCCCACCTTTCTAGAAAAAGAAACATATTCAATGCAGCAGACAGGTCCAACCAATACATAAAAACTTACCACTTTTTAAAACGAAAACAAAGTTAAGATGGTAGCAAACAGTAATTAAATATCATACCTGGAAATGCCTGCTGGGAAAAAACAATCTTAGAATAGCACCTAGTGATGGGGGCATCAATGTCCTATGCAGTTTGACTTAGAAGCACGTCCTACTTAGGTCACTGGGGCTTACCCCATAGAAAGGATGTTAGGATTGTGGCCTTAGATGCTTTTCAATTGAATTTGCCCTTGTATGAATATATGGATTATTTGTGTATCTAGTATAGCCTGTGGAAAATTGTGTCTAATTTACAGGTGGCATTACTTTTTTCCCCCAACAGAAAAATACATGAATCAGGACAAGACAGGAAACTCAGTCCAGATTACTGGATGATAGCCCCGCCAACAAAAAAAGCAGATGTTATAGATAGCAAAGTTGACAAGAATAGCAAAACATACCCAAAGGTACCAAACAGCGACTTGCAAAGAGAACCTGTGGATGAAAAAACTCGGGAGCTTGAGGGAGAATCCAAGAATCCTCCTCTGTTGGAAGCAGAGTCTGAGAGGAAAGCGGAAAGTCAAGAGCAATGTGGTGATGCTGATATTCAAAGAGAAAAACCAGATGGACGCAGGACTTTGGTTGCAGAGGACTGTGTAAAAGGAGAAAGGGACAGTGAAACAGAAGGCAGGGGCAGGGAAGAGAATGAGGCAGTCTCTTCCGAAGACATCGATGAGAATTCAAATGATCAAGACGCTGAAGAAAGCAAATCGGACGCCGGTTGCAAAGCGAGGGGCGTTGTGAACAAAAACAAGGGCGCCAAAAAATCGGCCTACGTTATAACATGTACCAAATGTGCAGAGAAGTTCGTCTCGAGGAAGAAATACACTGACCACTGCAAAAACGTCCACCATTCTGTGCCTGGTAAAATTTATCAGTGTGACGTCTGTAGCAAGTCCTTCGCGAGTTACAACAGCTGGAAGGAGCACAGGGCGAGCGTCCACACGGACGACAGGCAGTTTTCCTGCACCCTCTGCAACGCCACTTTTAAAAGGAAAAGGGATGTGAGGACCCACTATATGCGGAAGCACGAAGGAAGAGTGAAGCGTCCCCTTTGCTCTGTCTGCGGGAAGATCTTGAGCTCAAGAACGGCGCTAGTGTTTCACATGAGGACCCACACAGGCGAGAAGCCATACCAGTGCAGCATTTGTTGCTCAAGATTTGCGCAGCCATCGCAGCTCAAGATTCACACCAGGTAAGCCTGTTCTCTCTCCCTCTCTCTCTCTCTCTCTCTCTCTCTCTCTCTCTGTCTTTTCTATCTTCTATCTTTAATTTTGCAAATTCTGCATGCACCAGAATTGGGTACTTACTTCTAACTCATCATATTGGCCATGCGTACAGTGGTACCTCAGGTTACATACGCTTCAGGTTACATACGCTTCAGGTTACAGACTCCGCTAACCCAGAAAAAGTGCTTCAGGTTAAGAACTTCGCTTCAGGATGAGAACAGAAATCGTGCTCCGGCGGCGCAGCAGCAGCGGGAGGCCCCATTAGCTACAGCGGTGCTTCAGGTTAAGAACAGTTTCAGGTTAAGTATGGACCTCCGGAACGAGTTAAGAACTTAACCCGAGGTACCACTGTATTAACAAACAGTAAATGCTCCAATGAGTGTAGGTGGGGGGGTGGAAGAGTGTGTAGCTGGCAACCTTCAGTAGTAGTTGGGTGGTAATACAACTAGAACTAAATAGTTCTAGCATTTTTTAAAAAGGTGACACACTGCTTAAACACACTAATATAGAAAACAGCTCTTGGAGCCGCTCTAAACGGGAGCAGAGGTGGGGACTGACTTTCTGTGCTTCAAAATTTCTGGTAATGTTCCATGATTTCTCTTGCTACCTCAGTGGGGGCAAGTTTAAAAACCTGTTTCCTTGAGCTGGGGCTCCCTTCTTTATTTGTTCTCAGGAGGTCTTAAATCAGGAGAACTTCCAGGTGTTGCTGGACTTACAACTTCTGATTGTAATTTTGTCTGGCGCATGCCATTTTGTTGTATTTTTACAAAAGTGTGGTTTATATTTATCTAAATAAATAAAGACTAAAATCCCTCAGCATTCCAGCAGAGGGCTAGTGGAAGTTGGCATCCAAGAATACTTGGAGACTCGAAAGTTCTCCCATTCCATCTCAGATTATCCTGTACTGCTTTTAAAAATCTTAATTTAATTAAGTCTGCTGTTATTGGTTGTGTTCTAGAGCAGACATAGGCAAACTCCAGCCCTCCGGATGTTTGGGACTACAATTCCCATCATCCCTGACCACTGGTCCTGTTAGCTAGGGGTGATGGGAATTGTAGTCCCAAACATCTGGAGGGCCGGAGTTTGCCTAAGCCTGCTCTAGAGGAATGAGAAATCTGACTTTTTATTTTCTTATTTGACAACTCTATCTTTGATACTTTATTTGCTGTAGCCATAGAATCGTATAGCCAGAAAGTGCCTGAAGATCATTTAGTCCAAGTCCCCAGGCTATGGCAGGAGTCATTTCCCGAGAAGTTCTCTGCCGCTTGCCTTGGGTGGTGGCAGGGAGGTGAGGGAGAGGGGTGGAATACTGGCAAACTATCTGTAATATTTACTAAGCAGGACATGTCACTCTTAACATGTTTTGTCAGCGTTTTCATATTTCTTTGACTGCAGGTCCCATACAGGTGAAAAGCCATACATCTGTGAGGATTGTGGAGCTTGCTTTGTAGATAAAGGCAAGCTTACTGGCCACAAGAGGACACATACAGGTATAATAATAATAATAATAATAATAATTACTTATACCCCGCCCATCTGGCTGAGTTTCCCCAGCCACTCTGGGCGGCTCCCAATCAAATGTTAAAAACAGTACAGCATTAAATATTAAAAACTTCCCTGTACAGGGCTGCCTTCAGATGTCCTTTAAAGATAGGATAGCTGCTTATTTCCTTCACATCTGAAGGGAGGGCGTTCCATAGGGTGGGCGCCACTACCGAGAAGGCCCTCTGTCTGGTTCCCAGTAACCTCACTTCTTGCAATGAGGGAACCGCCAGAAGGCCCTTGGCGCTGGATCTCAGTGTCCGGGCTGAACGATGGGGGTGGAGACGCTCCTTCAGGTGTACAGGTAAGCGTTTAAATCCAGCCCTTGGATGTGGCAGAGGTTAATGCCTATCGGTGCATATTGATTTATTCTGATTACAATCCTGCATTGGCGGGGGTTGGGATAGATGACCGTTGGGGTCCCTTCCAACTCTGCAATTCGATGACTTTTCATAAATTACAGATAAGGAGTTGAAAAGGATGATGGTGGGGGAGGTTAGCAGATTTCCTGTGAGGCATAACTCTTAAGCTCCCTCTCATTCACTTAAAGGTAAAGGGACCCCTGACCATTAGGTCCAGTCGTGACCGACTCTGGGGTTGCGGCGCTCATCTTGCTTTATTGGCCGAGGGAGCCGGCGTACAGCTTCCGGGTCATGTGGCCAGCATGACTAAGCCGCTTCTGGCGAACCAGAGCAGCGCACGGAAACGCCGTTTACCTTCCCGCCAGAGCGGTACCTATTTATCTACTTGCACGTTGATGTGCTTTTGAACTGCTAGGTTGGCAGGAGCAGGGACCGAGCAACGGGAGCTCACCCCGTCACTGGGATTCGAACCGCCGACCTTCTGATCGGCAAGTCCTAGGCTCTGTGGTTTAACCCACAGCGCCTCGCACTTACTCCAGCCTTTTCTCTTGGGGCGAACTACATGTTACACTGTGATCAGGAATGAGGCAGCACACACATTTCTTCACTCTCCAGCACTGCTACAAATGACCACCTGCCCAGGGCTTCTGTGGAATTGACAACACAGAAAAAGATGTGTAACTGTTGCAGCAGAGGCTTAAAGGATCATATACCCCAGGAGCAGAAAGAGAGGCAACTATCCGTTGGAAGGTAGAGAGTGTAGAAGAGATCTCCTGGACCAGGGAAGGGGAATATGAGGCCCATCAACAGGAGTAGATCGCAAATGTGTGTCTAAAATATCAGCACTGTGCGACGACAACCACATGGATGCTCCTAGCCTAGAGATGGAAACAAGACAAAGTCCCTACCAGAGAGGAGTGGCAAACTAAGCTGTTGGAGTACGCCGAAATGGCAAAACTGACCAGAAAGCTCGGGAACCAAAAAGACCAAATCTTTAATAAAGAATGGGGAAAATTTATAATTTACCTGGGAGAGCACTGTAAGAAGGTGAAAAAATTAGCAGGGTTGTAATAATAATAATAATAATAATAATAATAATAATAATAATAATAATAATAATAATTTATTTGTACCCCACCCATCTGGCTGGGTTTCCCCAGCACTTCCAACAAAGATTAAAAATACATCAAAATGTCACACATTAAAAGCTTCCCTGAACAGGGCTGCCTTCAGATGTATTCTAAATGTCAGGTAGTTGTAATGTAGCAAATATAGCAAATTTTATGGACAAAATGGAGAGACATAAAATATGGATTACTAAACAATATGCAGTTGAAAAGGTTGACAGTAGGACCCATGGAGGGGAAGTCCAGAGATTCAGAGAAATCTCTAAATATGGATATGTATTTTGTATTGTTATAATTCTATACTTCTAAATTCAAATAAAAATTCTCTCTCTTTCTCTCTCTCTCTCTCTCTCTCTCTCTCTCTCTCACACACACACACACACACACACACACTGGCCTTTCTAGTGTCCCACTGAATACGTGGCTGTTCAAAGGCTGTTGGACTCCCAACTGCTGTCCCGGGCCCAAAGGAGGAGTGGGGTAAAAAGTAAATAAACAAATGGCATCCCCAGGCGGCCTAGCCAATGCTCAGGGATGATGGGAATTGTAGTCCAACAACATCTGGAGAGGCTTCCCATCCCTGGACGTTCTTTGGACGTCTCCTGTGGGTGATCATCAGCGTAGGTAACGGTCAGTAACATAATTCTACCACCATTCATTTCCTTTGCAGGAGAGCGTCTGTTCAAGTGTGATGTCTGTGGAAAACATTTTTCTACCAACGAATACTTGAAATGCCATAAGCGCTGCCACATGGGAGCCAAGCCGTACAAGTGTGATGTGTGTGGGAAAACGTTTGGACTGAGGGCCTCATTAGCCCAACACAGTAACGTTCATGCAGGTAAAAAATCCCTTCCCAGTGGGGGTGGAGGAGATGGATCGTGTTGATGAAAGTCTCTGCCACATGCAGCGTTCATTCTGTGCAAGTACATCATAAGAATCCAGAATCTGTCCCAGACCACAGTTGGCAATGTGCCTCGCATATTTATTTAAATATGATGCAAGAATCGTCATGTGGAAATACTACCGTATTTTTCGCTCTATAAGACGCACCAGACCACAAGACGCAGCTAGTTTATGGAGGAGGAAAACAAGGGAAAAAATATTCTGAATCTCAGAAGCCAGAACAGCAAGAGGGATCGCTGCGCAGTGAAAGCAGCAATCCCTCTTGCTGTTCTGGCTTCTGGGATAGCTGCGCAGCCTGCATTCGCTCCATAAGACGCACACACATTTCCCCTTGCTTTTTAGGAGGGAAAAAGTGAGTCTTATAGAGCAAAAAATACATATTTAAATATGATACAAGAATTGTCATGTGGAAATACTTCGTTAGTTAAATACTTTCAGTACAATTTATGTTCTAAGCAGGAGATCGTTACATGTGTACATGAGCTAGGGTGCTCTGGGCTAAATTTCAAACTTTATTTCATTCCAGGCAAAGGGGGACAATGTATTTCCTTGAGAGTCATTGAAAATTAAATAGATCTGTGTGCTCTAGCTTCCCCGAATGCTCACCTTTCAGAACCTTGAATTCTTGTTGGGTATTTGTAAAACGTTGACAACCGCAAAAAACTTGGGTTTTCCGTTTTCCCTACTTGGCAATATCTTTCCTTGATGAAAGCCAAGTTGTGTAGAGTCCGTGGGCAAGCAGCTTCACCACTCCACAGATCTCCCATTGCTTAAGAGGGACATATTCACAGTCTTCTCTGATGAGAACCTGCAGTGTTCAGAAATAGCATGGGGGGGGGATGAGGCCTATTTCCAGCAGCAGAGGGTAGTTCTGTAAGTAGAACTGATCATGTGAAAACCACAAAGAGGAACACAGCTTTTCCCTGTGTTGTTCTCCTGCCATAGTAGTGCCCTCAAGGCATCAGTCGCATTCATGCCTTACATGAAAATCACTCTTATCCCAGTCATGGTTGTGAATCCTGGGAACTGTAGCGCTGAGAGTTGGAAATCCCTTACAGAGTTATGATTCTCAGCTTTGCATTTAACAGCTGCAGTGTCTGTTGGCTTCTGTCTCTCTCCTGTTTCAAACTTACCATATTTTCGCTCCATAAGATGCACCTGACCATAAGACGCACCTAGTTTTTAGAGGAGGAAAACAAGAAAAAAATATTCTGAATGAAACAGTGGATGTATGGTTTTTGTGGTTCATGCTGTGGCCACAGACATGTGATTTGACAGTGAATTTGGGGTGATCCAATGCAAAAATCCTGAGAATCCATGTTGATCTGTGCTTTGTAACCACGTTTTTGCGCCATTGCGGCCCCACAAAACAGTGGATGCGTGTGTGTTTTTGGTGCAGGCTGTAGCCATGGACATGCTATATGATCTGATGGTGAATTTGGGGCGACCCAATGCAAAAATCCTGAGGATCCATGGGCTTTTACCTTCCCCCTCCCAGGCAGCCTCCTTTATCTCTACGTCCTTATCTCTCTCCCTGATCGCTTGCCGATCAGCTGCTTCCTTTCAACACCCCCTTGCCTCTTGTTTGCCTTAGTGTCTTTTCCTTAGCTGGAGCAGTTTTCTGCTCCTCCTTTTCTTCTAATTTCTCTCCTTATTGCTTTAGCCTCCCTGTTTCCCCCCTTTGCAAGTTTGATGTCTTTACCTCCCCCCTCCCAGGCAGCCTCCTTTATCGCTAGCGTCCCTTATCTCGCTGCCAATTGCTTGCCGATCAGCGGCTTTGTTTCAACACCCACTTCCCTCTTTCAAAAAGAAAAAAAGAAAAAAGCATGATCTGCTTTTTGCCCCTGGGCAATTTGGCTCCAGGGACCACGCATTCGCTCCAGAAGACACACAGTGTGTCTTATGGAGCAAAAAATACGGTACTTTGTTTTCTGATACCAGTCTGTGTTTACCTTACAAGCCACTAAGTAGACCCAAAATGGGTCTAAAGATGAGAGAGAAATAGATTTTGTAAATACACCCTCAACATTGGTGAGGTCTGTTTTGTTTTCTCAGAGACTCCTCCTTATTTCTGTGAGCAGTGCGGAAAGACCTTTACTCAGCAAGGAGCCCTGAGGCGTCACCAGCGTATTCACACTGGAGAAAAACCCTACAAGTGCAGGGCCTGTGAAAGGACCTTCACAGATCTGTCTACCTTGAGGAGACATGTCCTGGTATGTTCTCCAGTTTGCCCCATTCATTTTAATAGGGCTGGCCAGGCAAACAAGCTTAATACTCTTTGAGTATAAAAAAAATTTGCAATGACCTTTAAAAAGCTTAGAACACCCATGTACAGTGGGGCCTCGCAAGACGAAAAGAATCCGTTCTGTGATTCTCTTCGTCTAGCGGTTTTTTCGTCTTGCGAAGCAAGCCCATTGACGGATTAGCGGATTAGCGCTTTTAGCGGCTTTTAGCGGCTTATCTGCTAATCGGATCAGCTGATAAGCGGCTTAGAAAAAGGGGGGAAGGAAAAAAAACCAGCAGGAACTCGCAAGACATTGTCGTCTTGCGAAGCAAGCCCATAGGAAATTCATTTTGCAAAGCACCTCCAAAACGGAAAACTCTTTCGTCTAGCAAGTTTTCCGTCTTGCGAGGCATTCATCTTGCGGGGCACCACTGTAGTTAATTGCTTTGGTGTCTGTCTAGGGGCGAATTTACTATCAGAGCCCTTAATCCCAGAGGGGCCTATAGTCCACATTGCTTTGTTTTTTAAAAATGGGTCTAGTTAGGCACAGTTTAAGTTGCATGACTCAAATTGATTATTTTTTTGTTTTGTTTTAGAAGGTCTTTATGATTGCTCTAATCAGGTCAGAACTTAAATAACAACAGTATTTTTTGTATTGTTTTCTTCCCCTGCTATAGGTACACGATCGGAATGCTCACTGGAGGACTTTCTTAATAGATCTTACCATCAAAAAGGATCACAACTGGTCCAAAATAGAGCCTTTTTCTAATATCCGTACGGGAGAGGACTCTAATCCAATTTGGTCCGACGGCCAAAGTAAACTTTATAAACCAGAGAGCACCAGTGTAAAAAAAGCGGAACACGTATCCTGTGGTAGTAATGCCAGAGATCCTGACCATTCCCTTACGTATTTATAACTCTGTACAGTGAAGGCAAAATGCAGGCGTAAAACATTTTGCATCTCTCTCATGTGCCCCTTATGGGGGAGCATCCTCCATCTGCCTACAAGTTCTACAGAGAAGACACACTAGGAGTTCAGCACCTTCAGAGCTGAGAGGCAGCCACTGGGCAGCACAGTTGTGGAATTGCTTGTGAATTTCTTAGTAGCTTAGATGCTGGCTTCGCTAGTAGCTATTTAGGAGTCAGGAGAGATGCTTTCAGAGCTCAAAATGAGTAGATATGGTGAGATATGCAGAACTAGCACAGCTGGCTTCAGCAGCACTACAGGAGCATCTTCATAAGTTTTAAAAAATTCAAGACCCTTTTTCAGGCTGCTTTTATAAGCCAGTGTGGTGTAGTGGTTAAGAGCGCCATCTCGTAATCTGGGGAACCGGGTTCGCGTCTCCGCTCCTCCACATGCAGCTGCTGGGTGACCTTGGGCCAGTCACACTTCTCTGAAGTCTCTCAGCCCCACTCACCTCACAGAGTGTTTGTTGTGGGGGAGGAAGGGAAAGGAGAATGTTAGCCGCTTTGAGACTCCTTAAAGGGAGTGAAAGGCGGGATATCAAATCTAAACTCTTCTTCTTCTTCTTCTTCTTCTTATAATGCTGCCAAGGAGGCTGTGGGTCGTGTTCGATTCCAATAAAGAGAGATCTTTGCAATGTACCTATGTGGGGACAGGCTCCGTGGTTCTGGTGCCGAGGGGAATAGCTCTGCACTACTAGAAGTGCTCTTTATTATTCTCATTTCAGTTTTTAAAGAAATGGCATGGGCAAAGATGGGAATGAGCTATGCTTAATGCGGGTGGTTAAAGCCGGGAGTTGCAGAGGATAAGACAAGGCCAATAAGGTCCCTTCCAAACTGGTAAAACAAAATGTTAAAATAACAAAAGCAGTTTAGTGCATGTAAGTATAGGGTGATGCGCGCTGAGGCAAAACACTTCACATTGCACTTATGGGGTGTGATCTGGTGTTGACTGACCAGAAATGAGATACTGGTGGATAAACTCAATGAAAAGCTTGACTCGGTGTGTAGCAGCAGGGAGGCAAATAGAATAGAAACAGCCAATATCATTCAGGTATTTTATACAAATCTTTGGGGCAGGCACACTTGGAATACTGTGTACAGTTCTGCATTGTGAAAAGAATATTGTGGAACCAGAGAACATGCAGAAAAGGGCAACCCAAATGATCATGAGGCTGGAGCAGCTCCTCTGTAAGGAAACTTTGCAATATTTGGGCCTTTTTTGTTCAGAAAACAGGTTAGGGGGCATATGAAAGAGGGGCATGTGGAGAATAATACTAGAGCCATTCCATGAAGATGCAGGACAGACTAAAAGTGGGTATTTCTTCACACAGCACATCGTTAAATTACGGATTTCTCTCAAGTTGTAGCAAAAGCCACCAAATTAGATGGTTTTAAAGGGGATTGGACCATTTTATGGAGGATAAGTCTGCAACCTAGACAGCATCTTAAAAAGCAGAGACATCACCTTGCCAACAAAGGTCCGTATAGTTAAAGCCATGGTTTTCCCAGTAGTGATGCATGGAAGTGAGAGCTGGACCATAAAGAAGGCTGATCGCCAAAGAATTGATGCTTTTGAATTATGGAGGAGACTCTTGAGAGTCTCATGGACTACAAGAAGATGAAACCTCTCCATTCTGAAGGAAATCAGCCCTGAGTGCTCACTGGAAGGACAGATCCTGAAGCTGAGGCTCCAATACTTTGGCCACCTCATGAGAAGAGAAGACTCCCTGGAAAAGACCCTGATGTTGGGAAAGATGGAGGGCACAAGGAGAAGGGGACGACAGAGGACGAGATGGTTGGACAGTGTTCTCGAAGCTACCAGCATGAGTTTGACCAAACTGCGGGAGGCAGTGGAAGACAGGAGTGCCTGGCGTGCTCTGGTCCATGGGGTCACGAAGAATTGGACACGACTAAACGACTAAACAACAACAAAGTCTGCAAGTGGCTACTAGTCATGATGGCTGTGTGCCATCTCCATGTCTTTGAATACCAGCTGCTGAGGAAACAAGATAAGAAAATAACTTATGTCCTGGTTGTGGGCTTCCCAGGGTTTGACACTGTGGCAAACAGGATGTTAGGTGGGTTCCTGGTCTTACCTAGCAGTGCTCTTTTCTTAATAGATGAAATTGCTTTCTACTTGTACTGTTACTCTTTGAACTTAACAGTGATTGGATCCAGTATGAAAAAGGGCAATTGCCCTCAAATGTGAGGCAGGGAAATAAAGTGAGGTTGTGGGGAAGTAACTGTATTGTAGGGGAGGTATTTGATGTGGAGCAGACGCACACCGTGTTTACAACACATTCCTTCCCTGCCAAGAATCCCAGAAACTGTAGTAGCAGAGCTACAATTCCCAGCACCCCTTATAAACTTATGGTTCCCTGGATATTGGAGGGTGGGGATATGCTTTAAATGTATGGTGTGTATACAAAACCAGAGAAAGGGCTGGATTCCGTCAGGTTCATTGAATGTTACCTTCAGCCTTCTCAGTTTCAGAGAAGGAAAAGAGGAGCTGCAGGAAAAGCCGCTCAGAACATTTCACATTGGTGTGTGGGAAATCCAGACTGCATGGACCGTTAGCACTTGCTAATATGCTGAACAGAAAAAGTTTAATTTTTAAAAAGACCACGTGTAAAGATTTGCTAGAGGGACACTCAGAAACGGCCTGAGACCAACAGACTCGAAAACTGTCCATCTCTTAAGTGTATTTGCTATTTTATAACTGTAGCTGAGGATAAAATTTCACACCTGTTTAGGGATGTTTTTAATGTTTGATGTTTTATCGTGTTTTTAATATTCTGTTGGAAGCCACCCAGAGTGGCTGGGGAAACCCAGCCAGATGGGCAGGGTATAAATTACTATTATTATTATCCTGTTATCATTTATGCTACCTGTTTATAGGCCTGCTGCTTTGTAAATGTCGTAGCTTTCCACAATAAATAGTCATTTCATACGGTTTGCTCTGAAATGTATATATGCCTTTTTGTACTGAAGATAATGGCCCTCCCTGCATGACCAAATGGTGCGACTTGAGCTGTGAAACTGGAGCTTATAGCTCAAAATCCAACTGGAGAGCATGTTGGCCCCCTGGTTTTAGCTGGATTATTTTTATTTTATCGGTTTTAGCTGATTTATTTTATTATTATATTAGATTTAGCTGGATTATTATTATAGTCATACCTTGGGTTGAATGTGCTTCAGGTTGAGTGCTTTTGGGTTGCGCTCCCCGGCAACCTGGAAGTAACAGAGTGCGTTACTTCTGGGTTTTGCCGCTTGCGCATGTGCAGACGCTCAAAATGACATCACGCACGTGCGCAGAAGCAGCAAAATGCGACCCACGCAATCACGTCTTACGTTTTATTCAGGATGCGAACGGGGCTCCGGAATGGATCCCGTTCGCATCCTGAGGTACCACTGTAGTTTACAGTGGTGCCTTGGGTAAGAACTTAATTCATTCCGGAGGTCCATTCTTAACCTGAAACTGTTCTTAACCTGAAGCACCACTTTAGCTAATGGGGCCTCTCACTGCCGCTGCACCACCATGCAATTTCTGTTCTCATCCTGAAGCAAAGTTCTTAACCCAAGGTACTATTTCTGGGTTAGCAGAGTCTGTAACCTGAAGCGTATGTAACCTGAAGCGTACCACTGTATTGGTTTTAGCTGAATCATTATTATTTTTATTATATTATGTTGGTTGTAACTGGATTCTATTCTATTCTATTCTATTCTATTGGTTTTAGCTGTATTATTATTATTATTATAGTTTATTGGTTTTAGCTGGATCATTATTTTTATTATATTGGTTTTAACTGGATTATTATTATTTTTATTTATTTTATTTTGTATTATATCAGTTTTAGCTGCATTATCATTATTTTATTTATCAGTTTTTGCTGCATTATTTTATTATTATTATTATTATTATTATTATTATTATTATTATTATTATTATTATTATCTCAAACCCCCCCCACCCTCCAATATCTCTCCTTTTGCCTCCGTTTCCCAAACCTCCCCCAATCCTGCCCCCGCCTTCTCCTTCCGCCCCATCTCGGCCTCCAAAGGTCCTCTTTTTTTTTTTTTTTTTTGAGCGAGCACCAACCAGCGGTGTCCCCGCCTCATCCCTCCGCGGTGCCCCGCGCAAAGCCTTCCCCCCGGCAACCGCGTCCGCCTCCCCTTCCCTTCCTGCCCGCCTGGCGTTCCCCCTCGCTCCGCCTCCTCTCGGCGTCGCCCTGACCCGCCGTGGAAGATGGCGCTGAGCGGCCAGGTCGGTGCCTATGGGGGGTGGGGGGTGGAGAAAGACTTTGAACCCGGCCTCCTGCCGGCGTGGGGAGGGGTGGTCCCTAGGGGAGAAGGAAGGGGGTCGTGCCTGGGGGGCAGCAGCAGCACAGCCCCGTGGGGAGCGAGGGTGGGTTTGTGGGTGTCTTGTGGGGTGGGGTGGGGGGAGGAAGGGAAGTGTTGCCCCCCCAACCGACCGACCACGTCCCTGTGGGATGCTTCAAAGGGGTCTGAAGGCAGGGCTTGGCTATGGGGGGTGGGAAGGCCGGGGGTGGGGTTTGGGGGCACGACCCCTGGGTGGCTATAGGGTGCGTTGCAAGGGAGGGGGTGGGGGCCAGGTGAGCCAAGGGGGGGGGAGGGTAATGGTGGTTTGGCCAGGTAAGGTGTTGCACAAGGAAGGGGGGGGGGGTCTGAAGATCAGGGGGAAAGACAGGGTAGCTTTTGTTAAAAATCAATCCATCAACTTGAGAGGCAGCTTTCTTATATGGTTATCATGTATTTAATTATACCCCGGCTTCCCACCCCCGGCATAACTCAGGGCAGGTTACAGATTTTAAAAAATTATATTGCACCCCTAAGAAAATAGGAAAAACAGGAATTGAAAGACCACGAAGCATGATATTGCTAAGGGAATCGATTTTGCTATTTGTACGTCACATAGGAACACTGTTAGATACTCAGGTAAAGGTAAAGAGTCATGGGTTCAAATTCCCCGTGAAGCTTGCTATCTGCTACGTGACCTGAGACCCAGACCACATCCATAGATAAAGGTACCCCTGACCGTTAGGTCCAGTCGCGGACGACTCTGGGGTTGCGGCGCTCATCTCGCTTTATTGGCCGAGGGAGCCGGCGTACAGCTTCCGGGACATGTGGCCAGCATGACTAAGCCACTTCTGGCGAGCCAGAGCAGCGCATGGAAACGCTGTTTACTTTCCCGCTGGAGCGGTACCTATTTATCTACGTGCACTTTGACGTGCTTTCGAACTGCTAGGTTGGCAGGAGCAGGGACCGAGCAATGGGAGCTCACCCTGTCGCGGGGATTTGAACCGCCGACCTTCTGGTGGGCAAGTCCTAGGCTCTGTGATTTAACCCACAGCGCCACCTGCATCCCAGAAACTCAGGTATATAAGCTAATCACCAAACGGCACTTCAAACCTAGGTGACGGTAGCCACAATGGTATGTCTACGTGCCATTTCCCCACCACCGATGGAGTTTGTTATGATTATTTTATTTCTATACCATTTTGTGTTTTAAAGAAAAAACTCAAAGCTGTTTGCAACACATTGAAACGTCAGATAAAACAATCCAGAGTAAAACAAATTCAAGGAAAATATTTGAGACCCTTCTCTTAAGTGACATTTTGCTTTCCCCATATTTATTTACCACTTAATTTATATGGCTGCCCCATAGCAGAAGTACTCTAGGAAGCCAGTGTGGTGTAGTGGTTTGAGTGTCAGACTAGGACCTGGGAGATCGGGGTTCAAATCCCCACTCGGTCATGAGGAGGGCAAACCATGTACTGTTTGGAGGAAAAGGCAACATATAAGCTCTTCTGCTTATCTGCTTAGGAAAGCTGGAGGGCCCAGCCAGATGGAGATGTCAGTCGCCAGACTGGCATCTAGAGATCTCTACGTGGTTGCAGTTGGACCCGTGCCAGTCGCAAAACACATTTGGTGTCTGGCTAATTTCTAACATTAGCCAGGGTGGAAAATCCTGTAGTGAATAGGAAGCTATCAGGATCGGATGCGGGGGAAGATATTCGAATGCTGGCCTCCGGGGGAAGAGATATAGTTAGAATTTTGTGCTGTGCATAAGCAGATTTTGTCACTGCTAGTACAGTGGTGCCCCGCAAGACGAATGCCTCGCAAGACGGAAAACTCGCTAGACGAAAGAGTTTTCCGTTTTGGAGGTGCTTCGCAAAACGTATGGGCTTGCTTCGCAAGACGACAATGTCTTGCGAGTTCCTGCTGGTTTTTCCCCCTCCCCCCCTTTTTCTAAGCCGCTAAGCCGCTTATCAGCTGATCCGATCAGCAGATAAGCCGCTAATAGCGCTAATCCGCTAATCCGTCAATGGGCTTGCTTCGCAAGACGAAAAAACCGCTAGACGAAGAGAATCACAGAACGGATTCTTTTCGTCTTGCGAGGCACCACTGTATGTTCAACTTCAGTAGTTATCAGTGTCAGCTCCAGCCTGCCTTACCTAGAGCAGAGGTGCTGAAACAGTTTTCCGGTGGTCTACAAGATCTATTCAGCTGGTCTGTGGAAAGGTTGTGGAACAGCTGGGAATAGCTGTACTTGGTTCTGCACTGATTTCTCCCTCATTTGACCAGGGTCTGGTTTTAAAACAGGGCCCTGATCCAGGGCCTGTGATTTTTTTAATAATAGCTTTGACTATGGTACCAGTAGCTGAAGGAATATGTTTTATATTTCTTTATCCATCACATTAGAAAGGCAAGACTACAGTTATTAAAATACAAGCTGAGTTAGGGATGTGCTTTGATTTATAGAACAAAAAATGTTTATTAAGCAGTCAACTGAGAACCCCCCCTTCTAGTGATCAATGGAAAAAATAAGCTCATGATCCACTAATCTAGAGACAACTCTGCCTCCTTTTAATAGCCACAATTCTTTCATTTGTGCAGTCTCAAGAACATACCCTTCAGGGTGTGAACATGGCTCTGTGATCTTCATTTTTTGTCTTTAAGAAACAGCCAGACTGCTTTGGACAAAATTACAGGAGGCATAAGTATCTTGAGCAATCGCCCCACCACAGGATACAAAATAAAGATAGAATGAATCTTTGATTCTTAGTTTGGTGCACTAGATATTCCAACAGAACCGCTATCCAGCGATGGGGAAAAAGTGCCATTGAGATTGTCAAAGACAAAAATACATGATTGATCATTTATGTAGATTCCTAAGGCAGCGTACAAGGTAGCATTTACTAGATGCTTTGCTTTATTTCTTAAGCCAACACTGAAGTTCCCTAACTGCTGCATCTCAGGACTTCTTGGCTGTCATGAATGTCCCACAGTGTTTTTGGCCAAATAAGCAAAGCAGGCCACACATTGATATGATTTCTACAATGGTTAGGAAGGAGGTGATGGGGGAGGGAATTAATGGTGTCTCCTTTGTTACTGGTGACTCATTCTTTGTTAGCCAGCCTGTTAAGCTGCTCTTCCCCCAACAGCTGATGGATCCTGCTGGCGTCATATCAACCCTACAGATAACTTTTGCTGGTATGACCAGCTACTTTACTGAAGACCTAGTCATTTCTTTGAATAGGGAATTGGCGTGTGTGGTTGACACAATAACACCGATGTAAAACTGACAGCTGAAAAGGGGTGCCTAGAAGCATGAAGTCAATTAAAAGCGAAAGATAAGAAGCTCAGCTGAAAGGTTTTTTTTAATTATTATTTATTAGCAGATTTATACCCATCCCTTCTAATGCCTTTACATTGCTCAGGGCAACTAACAGCAAGCCAATAAAAACACAAAATCATCTTAAAAGCTAACAACATGCAGTTATTGCATGCTCTAAATTGTACCTTTATTTAGCTTTTTACTGTGCTTCGAAACATAATATTGATGCTTCTTTCATTCTACTGGATGTGCTTGTATTGGAGCAGAAGTTAAAATGTGGCTCATCTGTATTGCTTGCTGATATCCTTGCTAAGAGTATAGGATGAGCTTATTTACATTCTTAAGCAGGAGTGCCTTCAAGATTGCCGAACAGAGATTAGTTATATGTTAATTATTTAGAGATCCAAAGTAAGTGCTCTTGATTTGTAAATATAAAATGCATCAGTGGACTAAGAAGATTGTAATGTATTTTTAACTGATTAGCAAGTCTGGAATCCCTACATTAATTGCTTTATATTAAAAATGTATAAATTGTACTTTATCCAGAAATGAATAACACAGACGTAACAATGCGGCAAAAATAGGGGGATAAAGCTAGTCAACCATCTAAAAATATAATCTAAAATGCCGTGGCATAGAAAAAAAGTTTTTGCCTGGCGCTGAAACCCAATATTGCATTGGTTCTATGTGTCCTTCGCATGGGAGGGTATTCCATGGTTGGCATGCCACTGCAGAGAAGGCAGTGGAGTGAATTCTCTCTTTTTTTCAAAGATTTTATTGATTTTCCACATTTTTAAACAAACAAACAAACACAAATCCTAACTAAACTTAGTCCAATATTAATATCATAGTTAAATGACTTCCTCAAATTCCCTTGACTGAATTCCATTATATATCATTGTAACAGTTTTCCAAAACAGTTTCTCATAAAATTAACTTACTCCTTAACATCTTTGTCTCTTTTCATCTTAACTTTAAACATATTGTTTTGAAATTTCACATATTTAAATCCTTAGCCTATCTGTTATTTGGCAAGTGTTTCTATTTAATTTATCTTAGCATATTTAGATAAATAGTCTTTGAATTTTTTCCATTCTTCCTGCTCCTCCTCCTGGTCACGGATTCTTCCGGTCAGGTTGGCTAGCTCCGAAAAGTCCATCATCTTCATCTGCAAATTCCTCCACTGTTCCCCGCGTTTTCCCATTTTTGGCTAATAAAATTCGAGCTGCAGTTGTGGCATACAAAAACAGTCTAACATCTTTTTTGGGCAATTCCAAACCTATTATTCCAAGAAGAAAGGCCTCTGGTTTCTTAACAAATGTATATTTCAACATTTTTTTCAACTCATTATAAATCTTCTCTGAGAAGTCTTTCACCTTGGGACAGGTCCACCACATATGATAGAAGGTACCCTCCTTTTGGAGTGAATTCTCAGTGGAGGGCTGTGCTGTTTTCTCTTCTGCTTAATGTTGGGTTTTTGCATGAAGCACCTGCACTAGAGAGCAATAGGAAGGGGAAGGGAAACCCGGCGTAAGAGTAATACCGCCCTCTACTTCCCCGGGTTCTTTGCATTGGCCGCAGAACTCTGCAAAGCGAGGAATCAGTGGCTAACAAGTAAAATCAGAATTTATGGACCCTTGCTAAAGGATCAGAAAAAACTGAATATCTTTCCTTCCAAATATCTAAGAGGCTAAAATACTACTATTTTTCATTAGCAGGGACATGGGGGAGGGTTGGCTGGAAAAGGCAGAAAGCTTCCCCCACCCTGCTAGATACTGCCTAGTTAAGAAATACAGTCAAACCTTGGTTGTCAAATGTAATCCATTTCGGAAGACGATTTGACTTCCGAAATGTTCAAAAACTGAAAGCAGAAGCCTCAATACAATAGAGAAACTCAAAACAGAAGCGGCATCGGACATTCGGTTTCCAAAAATCTTTCAAAAACCAGAGCAGTTACTTCCGGGTTTTCAGCATTTGGGAGCCGGAAGGTACGATAACAGAGGCGCTTGGGAACCGAGGTTTGACTGTACAGTGATACCTCTGGTTAAGTACTTAATTCATTCCGGAGGTCTGTTCTTAACCTGAAACTGTTCTTAACCTGAAGCACCACTTTAGCTAATGGGGCCTCCTGCTGCCGCTGCACTGTCGCTGCATGATTTCTGTAACCTGAAGCGTATGTAACCCGAGGTACCACTGTATTACTGAAGGTCGTCGTGTTTTTATGTAAACTGCTTATGTTTATTACAGTAAGTAGTATAATAAAATAGAACTAACTAAATAAAAAACCTGCCTAATGCCAACATTTTTGAACTCTTGCTATTAATGAAAAATGCTAGATCCACACAGTCTAGCTTACAGTAATGGAGAGAGTTCTATGTGCTTTATAGTTTTTACAGAGCAGGATTATTTTGTCATTTAAATGATAATTAGGGTATTCATTTCCCATTACCTTTGATATCCTTTTCCCGGCAGGCAATTAACGTGCGGTTATGTTCTTCATAGGTTTCGGAAAGGAAGAAGATGCCCAGTAATGCTGTTCTCTTGGAATCCAAATCCTCACCCATCAACCTTCTAAATGAAATGCAACAGCTGCGTCTCCTAGGACACCTTTGTGATGTGACTGTCAGCGTGGAATATCAAGGGGTCAAGGCAGACTTTGTTGCTCACAAAGCTGTCCTGGCGGCAACCAGCAAGTTTTTTAAAGAGGTGTTTCTCAATGAAAAGTGCATGGACGGACTAAGGACAAATGTACTATTGAACGAGGTCCAGGTAGCGGACTTTGCATCTTTTCTGGAGTTTGTGTATACTGCCAGGGTAGAGGTAGAAGAAGACCGGGTTCAACGCATGCTGGAAATGGCCGAGAAGCTAAAGTGCTTGGACTTGTCGGAAACCTGCTTTCAGCTCAAGAAGCAGATGCTGGAATCAGTGTTGTTGGAGTTGCAGAATTTTTCCGAGTCGCAGGATGCGGCGGAGGACAGCGGTTCCCAGCCAGGCAGCTTGCTTGAGCCAAGGGCAGTCGCTGAGACGCCGGGGGACAACACGGAGCGTGTTGCAGATTCTCCTCTCGGCAGACCCAGGGACGGCGAGGGCCTTGAGGCTCCCGCCGCTAAATTAAAGGAGAAGTTAGACAAGAAGAAAGAAGCCTTGAAGACGTCCTGCGCCAAGATCAGGAGAGCCAGTGGAAGACTGGCTGGCAGAAAGGTGTTTGTGGAGATCCCCAAGAAAAAGTACACGAGGCGTCTTCGAGAGCAGCAAAAGTACGCGGAGGCTGTGGCCGAGGAGAGTCGGCTCTCCAAAGACCACGGCATCCCTAAGGAAGGGGAGGAGAAGAAAGATGAAGAAGAAGAGGAGAAAGGACAAGTGGTGAGCGTCGTGAAATCTGAAAGCAAAGGGTGCGATGGCGCCGACGACCTGGAGGAAAACCTGACTAAACTGGAGGACGATAAAAAGAACCGTGGCGGCAACTTCACCTGCAGCACCTGCGAGAGAGAGTTCCTGTACGAGAAGAGCTTTCTGAAGCACATCAGGCACAGCCACGGGATCGCGGCCGAAGTCATTTACCGTTGCGAAACCTGCAGCCAGACTTTTGCCAACCGGTGCAACCTCAAAAGCCACGAGCGCCACGTCCACAGCAGCGAGCGCCACTTCCCTTGCGAGCTCTGTGGTAAGAAGTTCAAGAGGAAGAAGGACGTCAAGAGGCACATTCTGCAGGTTCATGAGGGTGGTGGGGAGCGTCATCACTGCCTACAATGTGGAAAGGGTTTGAGCTCCAAAACGGCCTTGCGGCTTCATGAAAGGACACATACAGGCGACAAGCCTTATGGGTGCACAGAGTGTGAGGCTAAGTTTTCTCAGCCTTCGGCACTTAAAACACACATGAGGTATGGACACACTTAACTGGCCTTCTTAGTTAAATCTCTGGGCAAAGAAAGGAAAAGGTAGCGTTCCTCCAAGGCTGCTTGCCGGTGGTCAAATAAGAAAGCAGGGTTTTATGAGTAGAGTTTACCATATTTTTTGCTCTATAAGACTCACTTTTTCCCTCCTAAAAAGTAAAGGGAAATGTATGGAGCGAATGCAGGCTGCGCAGCTATCCCAGAAGCCAGAACAGCAGGAGGGATTGCTGCTTTCACTGCGCAGCGATCCCTCTTGCTGTTCTGGCTTCTGAGATTCAGAATATTTTTTTTCTTGTTTTCCTCCTCCAAAAACTAGGTGCATCTTGTGGTCTGGTGCGTCTTATAGAGCGAAAAATACGGTACTCGTGAAATGTTTGGTGGTGTTTGCTCTTTGCTTTCGAAGAAAAAGTTTGAGACTGTCGTGCAGATGGCACCAAATCACAGGCTCGGACTCCTATTGAGTTGCCTTTAAAAGAGTTGGGAGTAAATTGAAGCCTTTAGAGGAGAACTGGGAAAGATAGTCTTGATTTCATCACACCGATACTCAGAATTGTAGTTAAAACAAGTGGCAAAAAAGACTTCAAACAATCCAGTCTGACCTTTGCCAGCTAATTTGGATAAAACGCATTACAGTGGTTCATGATATGAGTCCTTGAGAGTAATAATGGTAACTTGAATGCTTTCTACCTCCACATATAGAGCATTCAAATTCAATGGGAGGTGGCAGGTTCTGGGAATTGAAATTGAATTCTGCAGTCATTGTTTCAGGTGTTACTTGAGCACAAACAGTAGCATAATCCTTTGGTTCCAGACAGGACCTCTCTTTCTCCCACTCATCTTCTGAAACTTTTTGCGATACACTTGACAGCAAAACTTCATCGCTGTTGCTGGGTCAGTTTGCCCCTTGAAAAATTCAACGCCATGTGTGCTCTTCAGCTGGGAATGTCATGGGCAAATATTTTCTCTTGATGAAAGCCAAAGGTCTCCTGAAGCTTTCTCAGGGCTACTTTCAGTGCCCAGCATCATCAAGAAAAGAGCCACAGGGACCTTTGCGGTCTCAAATATCCGGTAGTAGAAGTGGCACTTCTTTGCTAGACAAGAACTTTGAATTCTTTGACTCTATTATTGTTCACTAGATGGGCTTACTGCTTTCAATTCTCCCCACTGTGAAACAGCTTTTGAAACCTGCAGAGTGAGGAATTGAGTCCTTCCCTATGACTTATCTTTCTTTTTAGATAGAACCTGCTGAAAAATATCTTTTGTGTGTGTGTATCTGTGGGGTGGGGAGTCTCTATAAAACACAGAAAAGAAACTATGGGCTTGCAGGGCCCCTAGATACTTCAGGTTCAATTCTTAGTTCAGATATTTGGGATGGAATTCATGTTTGATTAGTAGGGTGAAGTTCCTTCATTGTTATCGTGCATCATGCGACAGTAATATTTTTAGTGGTATGTTTTGTAAAAACTGTATGGGCTTGTAGAGGGTGATCTCTAGCCCATCTTTTGGTATGTTGAAAAATTTTGCTGTCTCCTTGAGGAGCCAGGAATATCAACAATTATAGAGCGGTGTTTGGTCCTAGCAGGAAAAAAACCCAGGGTGTGCAGGTAAGGACATAAGCTTGTGATTAATTTTATATGTGTTAGTGTTTTAAGTTGAGGGAATGAAATCCAAAAGGTAACTGTTCTAAGGCTTCCACAAGCAAAACATCTCTCTCCTCTGCACACACAGTTTTGAAAGCCAAAATATTTGTGATCCAGGGAAACACTTCTGGATCCCTCTCCCCGCCCCGGGGGATCCAGTTTTACTGGAAATACGTTGTCGTTCCTGTTGATCTAAGATTGTAGGTAGCTTTACACAAAACAAGAAAAAAATACATTCTTTAGTATAAATAAGTACAAATAGTATCTGAAAATTACAGCTTTTTTGTTTTAGTCTAATTTAAAGCATCTAATTTTTTGGTTCTGCTTCTATTTTACCTTACTTTCCATTGCCTTACCATTATTGCTGGCTGGGCCCAAAAGACAGCAAACATGCAGGAGACTGCTTCTGTTCAGCTGGGAGCCCCATACACTAGCATATGCTGTGCACTTGGCTTTCGGGGGGGGGGGCAGGGGAGAGAGAAAGAGTCCCATCCATAGATAGGCAAAGACATCCTCAAGAAAGAAAGTGCCCACCACTAGTTACTGCTTAGTAAAGAGGCAGAACAAGTGACTATGATGAAGTGCTGTAGTTGTGTTGATTTGTATTATTTTCTCATTTCAGAATCCATACTGGCGAAAAGCCTTTCGTTTGTGGCGATTGTGGAGCAAAATTCACGCAGAATCACATGCTGATCTATCATAAAAGATGCCACACAGGTATAAAAGTATTGCTCTTTTTGTGCTTTGTACTCTTTCACTCAGTGTGTCTGATTTCCTGTACATCTGAGAGTTTGGCCACATTGTTCCCAAAGAGCAAGTAATTTGGGACAGGTGAGCAGTTTCTGTCTTCGCTCCAAAGTGTTGCAGGTTTATTCTGTGATGCTACACTGGTGCAAGGTATCCCCTTAGACAATTATTGCTGGACCAGTAGCTGTTAAAAAGAAGCGAGGGGAGAGTTAAAACTGCCAATGCACTGTTTGGCTGAAGTGTATCTTGGCTCTCTAGATCCCTAGCCTTGTTCCAAATCTTATTGTTAGCGGCTTAAACTAACCTCTTCACCTTTATTGTGTCCTCTAGGGGAACGACCTTTCATGTGTGAAACGTGTGGGAAGAGCTTTGCCTCTAAGGAGTATCTGAAACACCACAACCGAATCCACACAGGGTCTAAGCCATTTAAATGTGAAGTTTGCTTCCGAACATTTGCACAGAGGAATTCGCTGTATCAGCACATAAAAGTTCATACAGGTAGGAAGGCAAAAGGGTCAAGCTGAGGGCGGGACAGGGAGCCTCCTGCTTGCAAAATTTTGGTGTGAACGCGGGTGGCGCTATGGGTTAAACCACAGAGCCTAGGACTTGCCGATCAGAAGGTCGGCGGTTCAAATCCCTGCTCCTGCCAACCTAGCAGTTCGAAAGCACGTCAAAGTGCAAGTAGATAAATAGGTACCACTCCAGCGGGAAGGTAAACGGCATTTCCGTGCGCTGCTCTGGTTCGCCAGAAGTGGCTTAGTCATGCTGGCCACATAACCTGGAAGCTGTGCACCGGCTCCCTCGGCCAATAAAGCAAGATGAGCGCCGCAACCCAAGTCTGTCACGACTGGACCTAATGGTCAGGGGTCCCTTTAACTTTAAAAAGAGGGGCTCTTACCAGTTCACTGTATACAGTGGTACCTCGGGTTAAGTACTTAATTCGTTCCGGAGGTCCGTACTTAACCTGAAACTGTTCTCAACCTGAAGCACCACTTTAGCTAATGGGGCCTTCTGCTGCTGCCGCGCCACCAGAGCACGATTTCTGTTCTTATCCTGAAGCAAAGTTCTTAACCTGAAGCACTATTTCTGGGTTAGCGGAGTCTGTAACCTGAAGCGTATGTAACCTGAGGTACCACTGTACAAACGTTTAGTTTCGCTGGTGATTCTGTTTTATAAAACATATGGCAAAAGCTGATTCGAGAAAGGATTATAACAGATCTCTGCTGAAATACACCCCCTGGCTCAGTCATTCTCTTGCACTCAGATTTGTTTTTTGGTCATGTGTTTCATCACTAAGGAGACGTTGCTAACTCTCCTCACCTTTAGTAATCTTGTCACTAAACTCTGTTTCCTCCAGTTGGTTTGCCGTGTTTAGCTTTGACTTCCCCACCCAATTCTTTCCTGAGGAAATTTTACTCTTTGGAACAGCACCTTCAAGTATATTACCGGGGGTGGGGGTGACCTGAAAGTGAGCATTTTCCACCATTGTCCCTGCACTCTTGAAAGCCCATCCCTCTGCCATATGTGATAGATCATGCAGCAGTTGTTCCAGGTGTCTTCTAAAGACATATCTTTTCCCCAGGCTTTTCCTAACCTATAAAATATTGGAACCTGTTATTACGGAATTACAGTGGTACCTCGGAAGTCGAACGGAATTGGTTCCGGAAGTCTGTTGGACTTCCGAAACATTTGGAAACCCAGGCGCAGCTTCCGGTTGGCTGCAGGAAGCTCCTGCAGCCAATCGGAAGCCGCGTCGGACATTCGGGTTCCAAAGAACGTTCGAAAACCGGAACGTTCACCTCCGGTTCTGCAACGTTTGGGGACCAAGGTACAACAGTACTGTTTTTCAAAATACAGACATAAAGACAGTGAAACAGTCTCTCTCTCTTTAGGATATTGTACTTTTGTGTACCACTTTTTAAAATATTAAGCGGTTCAGAAATGCTTCCGATTACATCATTGTGCTTTCCGATTATCCTCTTCCCTGGCCTTCTCTGATCAGAGTAAGGACATCCAAGTTTCTGTTTGCCAGGTCGCCAGCCTGTAGGAAACTTTCTGCTTTAGCCATGCCCATGTCGTGTTATTCTTGGGCCTTTCCTAAGCAAGGCTTCCGTGTCAGCGTCCAGTTAGAAACTGGTATCTAACGACATTGTTCAGATCCTACATAAACCAGCTTCAGCCTGCAAAGTGCCTTGCAGACTCGAATTCATTTCATGTTTTTGAGGACGGTTGTTTATACCTGGGGAAACCTGCCTGCACCAGTGAGTTGTCTGTTGGCCTTTGACCTATAATTTAAAATCCCAAGTCTGGGAGTTCCTGAGGCCACACTGAAACCCTCTATGTCAGGTCTTCATCTTTACAATAGGAATAAGAGAGGATTGGACGTTATTCTGCATGTTGCTAATGCAGTTAGGATCACGATTAGTAATTAAAGATTTCTTTCCAGTTAGTGCTTTCAGCTCTGGTGAAAATAATTCTTTCCTTGAGCTATTTGCGTCTACCATCATAATGACTTTTTAGTTGGTCTTTCCTATTCTTAGCTTAAGCCTCTTGTTTGTTTTCATATTCCATCTCCCTCTTTCTTTTCCTTCCAGGTTAATATTAATATTTCTCTGCTTTTGTTTTCTCTTCACTTGCTACATTTTCCTCTTTATGATTTCTTTTACCTACTTTCAAATGTATTCCTTCTCTACCTCCTGTTTATTTTTCATCTCTGATTTTTCCATTTTGTCCCCTGTTGGTTGTTAAACCCTGTGTCTTTCTCTATTCTATTCTATTCTATTCTATTCTATTCTATTCTATTCTATTCTATTCTATTCTATTCTATGTTGTGCTTTTTTTTCTTTATTGCTCCTTAACTATGGAACTCTCTACTAGCTAATGTTTGTGTAGTTCATTCTCCTTTTTTAAAAGCACAGCATACTAATTTATTTTAGCAGGCCTATGCTTAATCATTCTTGACCTCTAAATTTCTAGCATTATTTTTAGTTTAAATTAGATTGTATTCCTGCTCAGTAAGGCTTGTCGTCCTATGTGTTTTGAACAATACTTAGTTCCCACAGGTACTTCACAAATAAAGTATAATAATGCCGTTCATTTTACAAACGTATCTGACAGTAAATTCTGCTGGAGGACAGAATAACTGTCTGTTTGGTGTACCAGTAGATAGATTTAAAAAACAAAGTATAATTGATTCCAGGCTTTTATTAATACAAAAGCATGAAAACATTTTATCCCATGTTCAGCTCAGTTCAGTGTTAAGTTGGGAATACACAATTGAAGTTCATGACACATTCCTATCATCAGAAGTTCTGACTTGTACTCTTGAGGTCATTGTATTCTGGCTGATCTTAAGTTGTATTTGGTGCAGCTACAAAGGGACGCAGGTGGCACTGTGGTCTAGGGCTTGCCAATCGGAAGGTCGGCAGTTTGAATCCCCGCGATGGGGTGAGCTCCTGTTGCTCGGTCCCAGCTCTTGCCAAATTAGCAGTTTGAAAGCACATCAAAGTGCAAGTAGATAAATAGGTGCCGCTCCAGTGGGAAGGTAAACAGCGTTTCCGTGCGCTGCTCTGGTTCGCCAGAAGCGGCTTAGTCATGCTGGCCATATGACCCAGAAGCTGTACACTGGCTCCCTCGGCCAGTAAAGCGAGATGAGTGCTGCAACCCCAGAGTTGTCCACGACTGGACCTAATGGTCAGGGGTACATTTACCTTTACCTTACAAAGGTGAAGATCTTGCAGGTATTCCTTAGTGGTTTCTTCCTTCACTTAAAGGTAAAGTTAAAGGGACCTCTGACCAATAGGTCCAGTTGTGGCCGACTCTGGGGTTGCAGTGCTCATCTCGTTTTACTGGCCGAGGGAGCCGGCGTACAGCTTCCAGGTCATGCGGCCAGCATGACTAAGCCACTTCTGGCAAACCAGAGCAGCACACGGAAGCGCCGTTTACCTTCCTGCCGGAGCGATACCTATTTATCTACTTGCACTTTGACGTGCTTTCGAACTGCTAGGTTGGCAGGAGCAGGGACCGAGCAACGGGAGCTCACCCCGTCGCGGGGATTCGAACCACGACCTTCTGATTGGCAAGTCCTAGGCTCTGTGGTTTAACCCACTGCCACCTGCGTCCCTCTTCCTTCACTTGGTTGCTGTCAAAGTCTGCAAGAGCAGCCCTTTTGCATGCAGTCAAATAGCAATAGTAACCATGTGCTCTGCTTATAGGTGAGCGTCCCTACTGTTGTGATCAGTGCGGCAAACAGTTCACCCAGCTCAATGCCCTGCAACGCCACCATCGGATTCACACAGGGGAGAAACCGTTTATGTGCAATGCTTGTGGCCGGACATTTACCGACAAATCTACTCTTCGGCGGCACACCTCTGTAAGGAAATTTTGATTTTCTGTTTCCTAACAAGCCATGTAACTTAAGGGTGCGGCGGGTTTAGCCCTCCAGATGTTGCTGACTACAACTCCCATCATCCCAGGCTGTTGGGTCACGCTGGCTGCAGCTGGTGAATGATTTGAGTCCCACAGCACCTAGAAGGCCAGAGGTTCTCTATCCCCAATGTAAATGTGGTAGTTACTGGCAGAGATGGAAAACATTGTGTAAACCCCACATAGCATGGCTCCACCTGAAGTTGGAGCATTGAATTGGGGCAGGTGTCCTCAAACTTGGCCCTCCAGGCCTACAACTCCCATGATCCCTAGCTAGCAGGACTAGTGGTCAGGGATGATGGGAATTGTAGTCTCAAAACATCTGGAGGGTTGAGGTTGAGGAAGCCTGAATTAGAGCCTTAGGTGGCTGGCTGTTTTATTCATAGGGAGTGAGCAGAAAAATTCTTTGGCTAATCCTAAGCTAGGACCGTTCCCATTTTCCTGCATTTAAGAACTGAATTATTGAGTATGGGGTGTTGGAGATGGCTACCAAATCAGATTTCATGAATGCCTTGGCAGTTTAGACCTCTGTGCCCTTGCAGAGTTTCAGCATTGACACATTCAAGCAAATACCTGAACATGCCTGTGGCTGCGTGTCAGTTTTTCCATGGTACTCAAGCGGCTGGGAAGTGATTCCTATTAGGGCCTCAGTTGTACACTCTAATTTGTGCAGCCAGAAAGCCCAAACGCTGTTCCTTGCCTTTATTAAACAGTGAAAACAAGTTACTAATATATAATGAGAAAATGCAGGTTTGGTCTTGCATTTTTGATCTTATTATAAACTCTTCTTGTACTTGTGGTTTTTTTAAAAAATTCCCTCACAACTTCATAACTTGCAAGGGCTACATCCTCTATTCTGCCTACATTTTAATTGCTCCCAGCCATTGTTTATAAGAGAAACAGGTTTAGGTTGTTGGAGCTAGTAATAATAATAATTTATAATTGTAATAATTTATTTGTACCGCGCCCATTTAGCTGGGTTTTCCCTCATTGCTGAATATGAACTTGCAAGAGTCCTCTAATGCTATAGCAGGCCAAGAAATAGCATGTGCAGTTTTAGATAAAATAAACAAAAATAAAATAAGTCTGAAATGCCTCTCAACTTCATTGGAGGCGCAGAGGTGGCTTCTTCCCTGCCTGAGTCCTGGGCAGTGTGGGCTCTGAAGCCTTAGACAGCAGTTTGAGAAGCGGCTCAGGATCGCAATACCTCAAGGACTGCCTCTTTCCATATGAATCTACCTGGACCCTGAGATCATCTTCTGAGGCCCTCCTTCATGTGCCTCCTCCTCGAGGGGTTTGGAGGGTAGCAACACGAGAACGGGGCCTTCTCTGCAGTGGCTCCCCGTCTGTGGAATGCTCTCCTCAGGGAGGTTTGCCTGGTGCCTTCACTATACATCTTTAGGCGCCAGACAAAAATGTTTTAACCAGGCCTTTGCCGAACTTGATCTACATCAAGGGTCAGCAAACTTTTTCAGCAGGGGGCCAGTCCACTGTCCTTCAGACCTTGTGGGGTGGCGGACTATACAGTGGTGCCCCGCAAGACGAATGCCTCGCAAGACGGAAAACTCGCTAGACGAAAGGGTTTTCCGTTTTGGAGGTGCTTCGCAAAACGAATTTCCTATGGGCTTGCTTCGCAAGACGACAATGTCTTGCGAGTTCCTGCTGGGTTTTTTTGCCTCCCCCCCTTTTTCTAAGCCGCTAAACCGCTTATCAGCTGATCCGATCAGCAGATAAGCTGCTAAAAGCCGCTAATCCGCTAATCCTTCAATGGGCTTGCTTCGCAAGACGAAAAAACCGCTAGACGAAGAGAATCACAGAACGGATTCTTTTCGTCTTGCGAGGCACCACTGTATTTTGGGAAAAAAATATGAACTAAATCCTAGGCCCCATAAATAACCCAGAGATGCATTTTAAATAAAAGGACACATTCTACTCCTGTAAAAACACCAGGCAGGCCCCACAAATAATGCAGAGATGCATTTTATATAAAAGCACACATTCAACTCATCTAAAAACACACTGATTCCCGGACTGTCCATGGGCCAGATTTAGAAGGTGATTGGGCTGGATCCGGCCCCTGGGCCTTAGTTTGCCTACCCATGATTCTTATACCTTTTTTAAAATGCTGGCTTTTTGGGGGGGGGGAGGGTTATCGGGTTATTGTTGTTTTGATTTTATGTATTTTATATTTTATGTGAACCGCCCTGAGACCTTTGGGTATAGGGCGGTATTGAAATTAAATAAATAAGAGGAAGAAGAATCAGTATTCAGAGCAAATTGAAGTTGCTGTAGACTGTAATGTGTGCCAGTGGTGAATTTTTCATGTTTGTGGTCCCCCCCCCCCCCCAGATTCATGATAAAAACACACCTTGGAAGTCTTTCCTTGTGGTTGTTGAAGGAGCGTCTAAGAATGATGAGGATCATAAAACAGAGGCAGACTATAACGTGGCTCGTTCCAAAATATCCGAGAAGCTGCTGTCGTTCTCTGAAAACGGGCACTATCAGGGACTGACGGCTATCCAAGGAAACATGACTGCGCTGCATGAAAATGGAACGTCCGCAGTGACGGACTGCAAATCAAAGGGCGCTGCAGGGTCTCCGGAAACCGCCGTAGCTACAACTTTGCATGATCTCACAGTGTTGCACACCCAGACTGACTCATTTCAGCCTCCACTTTACACCTTGGTGACTATAGAATAGCACTTGCTACAAAGAAGGAAACTCCAGCTGGGGATAATCTCTGAAATACTGTAGTACGCAGTATCCATGATCCATGTAAAGAAGAAGAAAGGGTTACTATGATCTTAATATCCTGGATTCTCTCAAAACCATTACGTCTCGAGTTGTCTTTCAACTGAAGGATTCTGTCTCATCCCATTTGTTAAAGAGAAAATTATTCTCTCTTTCGTATGCCGTCTCTGTAATTTTGAAGTAGATTTCAGATTACAGAGTCAGTGCAAAAAAGCGAAGTTTTAATCCAGATTTCTCCTTTCCTTCAGCAGAATGGTTTCTTTGGAGAGATTGTTTTCCCTCTGAAAGGAGACTCGTTCTGTGCTGGTGGTGTTTAAAATCTCTTAATCGACACTGATTTTACATTGTATGGAAACGAACATGAGATCGTGTAGCACAATCTCTCTGGGCCCAATAGGAAATGCAGTTTTAATAAATTGCTGGTGCTGTGTTTTTAAACATTGGGGCATGCCTGACCCTGTTCTTTCAAGCTCTTGGATAAGTTATTTTGGGAGATGTTTGGAAAACCAGGTTGGTAAAAGTGCTGGAGCGCCACTTCAGTTCATATGCTAAATCCGTACATCAGATAGATTGTTCTACACAACTTGGAAGTGGATTTCAGAGTAGCGTTGCTGGATTTTGTTCAGAATTTGTGGAGGGATTTCACAAGCTTTTTAAAGTTACTCCATGGTCCAACCTTCCTCCTAAGTACCTGGCACTTGGTGAATCTTTTCTCTGTACTCCTTCCTGTCTCCTCAGTCCCACCTACAAACTCACTGTCTTTTAATGGTCTCACCAGTCTATTCTGTCATATGCACACACACCCAAAGCCACACGTGTATCTTCAGCTTCAGTTATAGAAATACCCTCATTTCCATACATTCCCTGTACAGATAGGGTCTTCACAAAGTGTTGCATTTCTAAATTTCTCTTCTTTGCCCAGAGGACCTTAGTATTTTCCCCAGCCTCTTGTGATCCCAGTGCCCCACATATGGAGGTTGTGTGCTGGCCACGAGACAAGGAGTTCTGCCACTTTATAAATTTATTGGCAGCATACTTCTAAAACAAATTGCTCCAAAGTAAAGAATGCGGGGCTGCAAATCACCTGTTGTGGCTCCCCAGTCCTCTTCCTCTTTGTGCTACAGCTGGTAAAATATTCTTTGTTCAGGTTTCCGGCAACGGTTTCATTATCTGGGTGAGTACGCTTCTGGTTTTTGTACTTGCTATAATGTTTGTCCCAAAGGCTACAGAATGTACTGGAAAATTAAAATTATAACCTGAACTGGCATTCAGAGTAATGGCTAGCAGCCGTTTAAAAGCTCATTGAGATTTCCAAGTTCAGCTTCTAAAGGCTTTGCAAAATGTGTTGCATGAAAAGAGAGTACACTTTTAGCAGACATAGTTGGAAGTCGAAGCGAAGCAACTGCCAAAATTTTAAGAAATGCATGTTTCTTTTAAAATGTTGATTTCCTTATCATAGGGTTGAAGGAAGTGAAGAATCAATTTGTTTTTGCTAAAAACACATCAATACTGTGCCTTCCTACTTTTAAATTCAGGAAAAATGAAGTGCCAAATCCAAAACTTATTTAAGTTCCGACATTCCACTGGATTCCAGCAGAACTTGCTGTGCAACTGTTAGGAGTAATTGTAATTTATTGAATATGTCACCCAGCCCGTTAAAGCACTGGCTAATGGGATCAGTTTTTCAACCACTCTCTGTGTCCTGAGATAAAATCAAGTTCAGTGTGTTTTAGCTTAGACAGTGTTATAACCGGACATGGTTTTATAAAACACAACTGAGTATGTTAACTACTTCTTTCAAACTGCTGTGATTTCACTCTCTTTATGGATTCATTTTGATGCATTTTTCCTTTTCAAGAATGATTGCAATGGTAAATTAAGCCTGAGCTTAACAGATCCTTTTAAGTCATGGTCTTCCCTGCTCTGGCTTACCTGTAGAATTGGCCCTGCACCCATTCACAATACTAGTAGTGACAAAGTACTGTTATTTCCAAAGGAAGAGACTTGTTTCAGAAAAGTAATCCAAGTATGTAACAGCAAATTATTTTCTCAAGGTAATGATGGACTCAGTTTGTCAGTGTAAAGTGCTTTGGGTCACTTATTCTTCAAGGCTGATTTACTCCTATAGAAGATCTGATCCTTTTCATGTTGCTGTATGTTTTAGCAAAGTTATACTCTGGGTTCACGCTTGGCCTTTTCTAAAGCTTTTTTCATTTAAAAAATGAATGGTTTTTGTTCAAAATCACTCGGAGGGGGAAAACATCCAGGCTAACTTTGGTACAGGTATCACAAACAGGTAACTTAAGATCCTGCTTTCATATTTTACTTGTTGAAAGGCAATGCAATAAAAGATCAGTCCAACTATGTATCAGTTTTGTTTTGTTTGTAAAACCCCTTAGTAGGAGTTTTTTTTACCATTTACTCCTTGTTTATTTTAATTCACTAAAAGGGGTCTGTTTTAGAAAGACTGGAAGAGCTTATATTTAAATATTTATTTTCTAATCCATGTGCTCCATTTTGACGTTAGAATTTTAACGACCAATTACAAAAGAATTTGTAGTAAATATTTAAATCCTTATGTTAGTAAATATAGGTTGGGATTTTTATTTTTACTCTCCAGAGATGTGAAAGTGGGTTCACTTGTATGAACTGGTAAACCCCATTAAAAGATTTTTTTCAAATAGTACTGTCTTTGTTGTGACTCTTTTGGGGAGAGAAAACACACTTTACTTGAAGACTGCAGAGTTCTATCATGATATCTCTGCTCACTCCTCTGGATCACAGTAATGTGTGTGCAGAATAAGGTTCGTATTTAACTGATTTATTTCAGCCCCATTAAGATACATAAATACATAACGCAGCATATATAGGTGTGCAAAACCAGGATGAAACATCAATATGGATTAGCTAAACTGCAGAGCTTTCCAAACTGTGTGTCGCGACACGTTAGTGTGTTGGCTGCATGTGTAGGTGTGTTGCACAAACACTCCTCAAGCTCCTCCCAGGGCTGGTAAGGGCCTAGTTTAACCTCCAGTTTGCTAGTAAAACTGAATTACTGTGTCATGAAATGATGCATGTCCAAAAAGTGTGTCATCAACTGGAAAAGTTTGTAAAGGTTGAAGAGTAATCCTAAACATCTGTACCAGTTCTACAAGGTCTTGCCCATTCAAGCATCGCGATGGGATGAGCTCCCGTTGCTCTGTCCCAGCTCCTGCCAACCTAGCAGTCTGAAAGCACACCAGTGCAAGTAGATAAATCGGTACCACTGCGGGAGGAAGGTAAACGGTGTTTCCATGCTCTCTGGCTTCTGTCACGGTGTCCCATTGCACCAGTTTAATCATGCTGGCCTCGTGACCCGGAAGCTGTGGACAAACGCTGGCCCCCTTGTACTGAAAGCAAGATGAGCGCCGCAACCCCATAGTCACCTTTGACTGCACTTAACCGTCCAGGGGTCCTTTACCTTACTTTTTACTATAAGTCTGTCACAAACATCACACTTCAGATGGCCAAAGCTAACTTCTATAATGTAAATGGAGGCGGGTACAGGTTTACCAACCCTGATATAAAGGACATAAATCTTTTTTGTTCTGTAGCCCTTGGTGAAAACTCACTGGGCAGGTGTTGGGGCTGAATAAAAACACACACATTTTGTTGTTACAGTGGGCAACACACTCTTTAATGACAATTCTCATGATAAAATAGCAACGCAAAAAGCCGAAAGCCTCATATCCAGCCACAGCCCCTGTCAGTTAAGGACCAAACCCAGACCCCTGGTGGCTGCAGCCATTATGGTAGTATTTTCCAGCTGTTGAGTCAAGTGCAAAGACAAGACAAAGCTTTGTCATTTCTCCGCATCTTGTTACAAAACAAAGCAGCCCTACAGCGCCTCTACAACATCAGCGATGAATGAATCTTCTGTTACACATTCACTATAGTTTCATAGATTCCTAAACCACAATACTACGTATGAACATACGATGGCCGTTGGTCTATGTTTACATACAGGGAAATCGGAAATAGCTCCTTACCATCGCGGGTAGTCTGTGAGGATTAAAGCAACAGAGGGGAATTTCGTTTGAAACATTTCTTGAGCTAGACAGAGGAAGCTGCAGCTGAAAACCACGAGCCTGGAAATCTGGGCTGGTGCCAAGAGTCAATTATCTGCACACCATCAGGCAGACAATTGATGGGCTTAGCATCAGTCACAGTCTGGGGAGAAGGGGTTGGAGCTGCAACCCTCTCCACTGGCCCCCCAACCAGTGACTGACACTACAAAATTGACTACACCAACCATGTGATTGTTGACTAAATGCACAGGCAGCGTGGGAAGCCATGGGGTGTGGATGGGGACAGGGACAAGAAGGTTCCTCGTGTGGCAGTGTTTTGATCTGCACCAAATAGTCAGAGGAACTTGCTTTTGTGTGCATATTACCCACACAGAACGAGAGCCATTTACTTAAAGTAAGCTCCACAGACAACAACAAGACTAGTGTGGGGTTTGTGTGTCTTGCGGTAATACCGTAACCTCTTACAAGGACCGGAAGAAGCACATTTGAACAAGTAACACAACACAGACAAATGATGGTTCAGTGCCTGCACACAGAAGCCTGTAGCGGCGGAAAAGTGTGGTTTTCGGAGACATGATTAAAAAAGGGTGTGCCACAATTTAAAGAACAATTAGGTCTGTCTGAGAAAGAAAAATAGAAATCTACATATATATTTTATTACATTTACAGCTGGTCTTTCTGTGAGGAGGGAACCCCAGCTGGGCACTGATTCACTCCAAACCTTAACTCAGGGCTGCCATACACCTGGAATTTCCTGGACATAGCTGATATTCGTCTGTTGAAAATGGCGTCTCCGCGTTCCATATCCCAAGTATTGTTTTTTGGGCGTTCCCCTCCCCGCCCCCCAAAAAAGATAAAAATATTTTTGGGGATTTTGCGGGCAAAAGCTCAGCAACTCTGCCTCCACCGCTCGCCAGCCCAAATCTCAACAACTTTGCCCCCCCCCCAAAAAAAGCTCAAAAACTTTTGTGTCCAGATTTATATGGCAACCCTAGCTGAGCTTCAACAGGTTGCTACATCACATACCTCAAGACTAGGAATGGGAAATGTGATTCTTCCAGATGTTGGTACACAGCCAATGATCAGAGATGACGGATAGCTGGAGTTCAACAGCACTGGCAGGGCCACAGGTCCTCCACTCCTACCATAGCCAGACCATGGATATAGTATTTGCACAACCATGCATAGCCTTTGCAAAAAACACTTGTTCATTCCCCACCTAGATAGGAGCCTCTCTCTCCTCTCGCCATCAGCTACTCGGCACTGACCCCCTGCAACCGCTGATTCACGCCTGCATTCCACAAAAGGCCATCTGGCAAAAGCTTGCGGCCGTTTCCCAGCAGAAAGACACAGCGGGTTGGATCCAGACCAGGCTGGTTGCGCTAAAGTCTCCCTGAAATCCAGGTAAAAAGTCAAGTCTTTATTCAATTGAGTCCTTCAATGGGAAGGAAGTTCTACGAACCTAGCCTGGAACCAACCCGGCAGGAGGGTAGCAGTTAATGGGAAAATCAGTGGCAATGAACTCTTTTGAACAGGTCAACTGATAGCTGAACTGCTAAAGTAGGCCAGTAGCAAATTACTAAGGCTATATACACATACACACTTTGCAAAATATACAGCAAGCTGGGTTCAGATTTGGGCAGAATGAGACAAGAAGAGTAGACTGCATCCCTCTGCACTGCAGGCGATAGGGGGTGCCATTTATTTTATTTATTTTTAACCCTAGCCCAGCAGGCAGGAAGATTCTAACCCAGGCTGTTTGGCTAGCACACTTTGCTTGCAGAGAATTTATACAGTGGGAAACCCCACCCCTACCTGCAACCGTAAGCCCATTCAATCATGCCATTCCCTTTATTCAGCTGCACCTGTAGAGCAGCTCTGGAAAAGCACACTGGCTCTTCTCTATGGAAAGGCTGACAGCATTTTTCAACCTTGATTTTTTTATTCTGGTAGTTCTACATGCTACAAAGCACACGCCCAGAGACACACATATGCACACGGCATATAGAAAAAACCACAGGCTTTCCACCAGCACGACTGAAAACGCACCAGAACTCACAATTTCACACACACACACACATGCACACACTCCTGAAAGAGCAGTCTAAAATACAGCTGGCTTATGACTACCGGTGTGTCATAAACAATATATACACTCTCATGGATCAAAGGTGTAGAACAGGCATAGGCAAACTCGGCCCTCCAGATGTTTTGGGACTACAACTCCCATCATCCCTGACCACTGGTCCTGTTAGCTAGGGATGATGTGAGTTGTAGTCCCAAAACATCTTGCGGACCGAGTTTGCCTATGCCTGGTGTAGAAGCTCCCAGTTTGGAAAAGAAAATGTCGCCACAGAAAGGGAGGGGGGGAAATCTGCTTGTTAGTCACTTTAAAAAATGGTAGTATTCACCCCCCTCCCCCCCCTTTTGAAGTGACTCATAGTGTTTATGTTTCTGGACCCCACAACTACCCTGACTGAAACTTCCACAGGGCACCTCCAACACACATAGGTTTGTGTGAAAGCCAGAACTGTATCACTATCACTGCGTACGTTCAGATCTTTTCAGACTACTGATGCGCGTGGATTGCATCAGCGCTGCTGATCATAATTGGTCAAGCAGGAAGAAGCAAGGAAAGAGCAGGGCAAACGCTTCGAGAATTGAACCACTGTCAGTAGTCGCAAATTATGTAACTAACATTTAGAAGAAACCCTTCCGATTCATTCATGTCGTCCAGATAGACAGACGTTCCCCCTGCAAGTTGTGTAATCATTTCGGCTAAGGTCAAATTTGCATTCCAGATGGTTCATACTCTTGCTTGTTTTTGAGCCAGAGGAGGCTTAATATAGATACACTTTGGATCCCTGCATATACTTACAAAGCAGTAAACCCCACTGAAGCCGATGGGACTTGACTCAACAGGAATAGGATTGCAATAGGCAGGGATCACAGATTTTGTCATCTCAGCGTTTGTGACTCGGCCACATTTCCTAAGCAGGAATGGAAATCACACTGAAAACAACACAATTTGATATAATATGTGTCTATTAATGCAAAAGAAATCTCTGAAGGGCCCAAATAAATTTTAGTTGATGAACTCATTTGTCCAAAAATAACCATACTCTTGGAGGGAGACTCACAGTAAGTGTGCCTAAATTTCAGGTTGGCTAGCATTTCATGTCAACAGACTGGATTTATAAGACACAATGAATAAGTCGAGAGAGAAAGTCCAATTGAACACAGGGGGCTTCCTTCTAAGTAATGATGCCTTGCACTGTAAGGCAGCAATCCTATGGACAGTGATGCGGGGAATGCTGATCTCAGAGGGTCTTACTTGCAAGTAAATATGCATAGATCAGGCCGCATTTAGAAGGAAAACAAAAACACGAGGGCTTGAAAATATATATAGTTCATGTCCATAGTTACACCGAACGAGCCACAACAGGGTACTAAACAAGACACCAGTCAGTTAAGCTAGAAGCATAGATCCAAGTATCCCATAGTGGTCCTTGGCCACAACACAGTATATACTTCAGCAGACATGACACGTGCCACAAATTGTACTGACAATTCACTTGAGGTCCCCGTCAGTGTCTTCCTGAATGGATTTCTTAATGCGAAGCAACATGGTCGTCAGCCACTGATCCAAGCGAGATATTGAATCAAACTCCTTAACCTAATTGGAAGAGGGTAACATAACCGGTTAGAAAAGCGAGTACAGTTGTACCTTGGATCCCGAACGCCTTGCAGGTCAAACGTTTTGGCTCCCAAATGCCGCAAACCCAGAAGTGAGTGTACCAGTTTGCAAATGTTCTTTGGAACCCGAACGTCCGACGCGGCTTCCGATTGGCTGCAGGAGCTTCCTGCAGCCAATCGGAAGCCTCGCCTTGCTTTCCAAACGTTTTGGAAGTCGAACGGATTCCGGAACGGATTCCATTCGATTTCCAAGGTACCACTTTACAAAGACAAAGCGCACATATTGTTTTCAATTACCGTATTTTTCGCTCCATAAGATCCTTTTTTCCTCTTAAAAACTAAGGGGAAATGTCTGTGCATCTTACGGAGTGAATGTGTGGTCCCTGGAGCTAAACTGCCGGAGTGCGGCACGTTCCTGAGCTGCTCTTTGGGGCTGGCGGGGGAAACCCAGGGTGCCAGCAGAGCAGCCGGGGCTTCCCCCTCCAGCCCGGACAAGCGCTTGCTTAGCCACGCACAGCCTCCCCAGCCCAGGAGAGGCTGCCCGTGGCGAAGCCAAGACAGCCAGCGGGATCATCTTATAAGCGGGTGCGTCTTATTGTCTGATGTGTCTTATAGAGCGAAAATACAGTGTTTTCAGAATATGACCCAAAAGAAAAATATAAGGGTTCTGTGAATCCATCCTGTGTGGCAGTGGGGGCGGGGCACAAGAACTTCCATCTGTTCAACAGGAGTCCTTTCCCCTCATGCCCCCCCCAAATCAGATTTGGGGGGCTAGATTTGAGGGGAGTGTGCTTCCTTGGGCCACTGAGATGACTTCATTGGATACAAATCAATGTTATTTTGGTCTTTTGCTCACTAACAAATCATAAATAGATATGAGAAACTAACTCTTTTCAACTATAAAACAACTGCACAGTGTAAGTGGCCTTCCTCGGCCCATGTGCAAGTATAGCTTTGGAGAGTCTAAAAATTGGGAAAGAGGAAGCACAGCGCGCCATGCCTCCCTTTAAGACAGGGAGCAAAAATGCGGCAGGCTTCCTTGCAGCCTTGTATTTAAGCACTTGTCTGTATGCACCCGCAATGAAGAATTCCATGCAGGCAAGGGAATGGTCTTCCATGTTTTAAAAGACACATAGATTGGAACAGATTACAAGTCAGTCATGACTCAGCTCAAGTCCCACTGATTCACTGAACTAATTCTATACAACAGGCATGGCCAACTTCAAGTAGGCTGTGATCTACTATCCAGTATCAAAAGCTGGCAGCGATCTACTGTACCACACTCTCCCATTGTCATTCTTCAACTTAAGCATCTTATATTTGGCTGAGCTTATGATAAAAATAATAACAAATGATAGTCGCTTCCATAAAACCTGAAAAGTTCGTTATAAATCAATATATTTTGTAAAAATACCTGTTTTGTATACTTGTAATTGTGAGTTTCTATAATAGTGGTGCCCTGCAAGACGAATGCCTCGCAAGACGGAAAACTCGCTAGACAAAAGAGTTTTCCGTTTTGGAGGTGCTTCGCAAAACGAATTTCCTATGGGCTTGCTTCGCAAGACGACAATGTCTTGCGAGTTCCTGCTGGGTTTTTTTCCTCCTCCCCCCCTTTTCTAAGCCGCTAAGCCGCTTATCAGCTGATCCGATCAGCAGATAAGCCGCTAAAAGCCACTAAAAGCGCTAATAGCGCTAATCTGCTAATCCTTCAATGGGCTTGCTTCACAAGACAAAAAAACCGCTAGACGAAGAGAATCACAGAACGGATTCTTTTCGTCTTGCGAGGCACCACTGTACTTAAAGAAAATAACATTAAGGACAGGAACGTCCATAATCAGAACAGACTGTGGTTCACAAAAGCTTGTGCCATAATAGATGTGTTAAGTCTTTAAAGTACCCCAGGACTCTTGCTGTTTTTCAAATGAGTCAGGGGCACATGTCAACCACAGCGGTTTCCCCCGTAGTTTGAAAGAGAAATTGGGTAAACTCAACGGCAGAGTTGACAGCCTTCAAGCACCACCTTAAGAACTGGGCAAAATCTGTAGAAGCCCTTTCTCCTGGATCCAGCCAACCCCTTCCTTTTGAGTAAACCCAAATCAGGCCTTTCTCTCTCCGAGGAGCCAGCGCGCCTAGCGTCTCCGTCTGTGTACGTCTGCGCCTCCCTGCTCTCACCTTGCGCCCACTCGCTTCTCCTCCTGCCTTTGTCGTGTGCCTGTGTCTTTCATGCCCAACTTTGGAACCATCGCCATTCTGGCTGGCAAGGAGCATGCTTGGAGAGGAGCTGGGCTTGTGGGGGTTGGGCAGAAGAAGGCTTTTCTCTCCCGGCCTGTGATCGACAGAAATCAATCCAGCGACTGACCAGTCGATCGCAATCAACGCGTTGGACATGTCTGCTATACAATTACCGTATTTTTCGCTCTATAAGATGCACTTTTCCCCTCCTAAAAAGTAAAGGGAAATGTGTGTGTGTCTTATGGAGCGAATGCAGGCGGGAGACTCTGCTCAGCGCTCCCTTTAAAGAGCCGTGTGGAACGTGTGTGCGGCTCTTGGGGGCTTTTCCCCGAGGACAACCCTTCTCCCTCCTTGGGGAAAAGCTCCCAAGGGGAGAAGAGCTCGTGGAAGAAGATTGGACAAAATTTAAAACTTATCTACAGAAACATTGTAAAATTTTTGAATGTTGATGACATTGAAATGACCTGAAGGGGTTCTAGCAACAAGGCAAAATGTAAAATGGGATTGATAATTGATAAGTTAAATTGGAGATGAATTTGCTGAACCAAATTTTTTAAAAAAGGGATACAAAAAAGGGAGGCGTGGGGAAGTCAGGAGAATAAGTTAACAAAAGATGAGAATTTAAAAAAGAGGGAGTTTTGTTTTTATGTGTTTTCTCGTCCCTTTTTCTTTTTTTCCTTCCTTTAAGTGCTTAATGTCTGTATTTTGGGTATTTTGTGATTCTGTATTTTTCTGTTTTTGTATTTTTTTTCTGAATCACTTTATTGATAAAACTTAATAAAATATTATTATTTTTTTTAAAAAAAGAAAAGCTCCCAAGAGCCGCACACATGCTCCGCGTGCTCTTTAAAGGGAGCTCAGTTCTTGGGGGAGCCTTAGCCGCATGCAGCCTCTCCTGGGCAGGGGGATGAAGGCTCCCCCTGCCTGGGAGAGGCTATGCGGCTATCCCATAAACCAGGACAGCACGTGGGATCGCTGCACAGTGACCCCGCTTGCTGTCCTGCCTTCTGGGATTCAGAATTTCCCCCCCTTGTTTTCCTCTTCCAAAAACTTGGTGCATCTTATGGTCTGGTGCGTCTTATAGAGAGAAAAATACGGTGCCTGAAAATGCACTCCACTGAACACCCACACAATACATTTAAAAGAGCACTGCTCCCCCCAGAGCTGTAGTTTACACCTCAGAGAGCTATAATTCCCAGCACCCTTAACCAGCTACAGTTCCCAGGGTACTCTGGTGAAAAGCCGTGTGCTTTAAATCAGTGTTTCCCAACCTTTTTTGGGCAAAGGCACACTTGTTTCATGAAAAAAATCTCGAGGCACACCACCATGCCAGATGGGGAAAGGTCACTTTTTACTTATGTAAAAAAAAATAAAAAATAGTAACAGCATAGAAGGTAATGGTAGATGACTGTTAGGGTCTCCCCCCAAATGCAGAATTCTATTAATATCTTCCTTAGCGAGCCGCGTTAACCCCTGTAATGCTTTCTATAGAGTAAGCATAGGGGACACTGGGGGATGTGGAACCAAGGGGGCAGTGGGCCAAAAGAGTTCGGGATCTACTGCTTTAAACAGAAATAAGAGCCAGTGGGTTCTTCCTTTTTTAAAGTATCGTTTCAGCGGGGACAGCAGTCCGGATTTCCAAAAAGCGGCGCTTTTTTGCGTCTGAGCAAAGAAGAGAGGGGGGGGGGAAAGAGAGAGAGATTGATTTGTGGCTGCGCAAAGGGGGGAGGAGCCCAGGAGTAAAAGTAGGAAGGACGAAGGGAGGGGAAAGGAAAGTTAATAGAAGGAAAGGCGGGTGGGAGAGAAAGAGAAAGAAAGAGGGAAGGAAGGGGGGAAGAGAAGTGGAAAGGAGGGAGACTGAGGCGGGGGAGAAGCGTCTGGAGAGTTGCTCCGAAGTTTGGGGGGCCGCGGGGGTGGGCGCGCGTCCCAGGAGGCGGAGGCCAGCCCGGGCTGGGAGCCGCGGCGCGGCCCGGGGGCGGTAGGCGGACCGCGGCTCCTAGGATGTGGAAAGGGGACGGCGGCGCAGGGGGAGGAGACCGGCACGGCTAGGGCAGCGCGCAGGGGGAGGGGAGCGGGCCGGAGGCGGGCGAGGGGGGCCGCGATCCCGCGCGCCGCGAACATGGCCTCCTTCCCCGCGGGCCCCGCCGAGCCCCCCGGCCGGGGAGGGCGGCGCGCCCCCGCCGCCGGAGGAGAGCAGAGGCAGGAGGAGGAGGACGAAGGCGCTGCCGAGGCGCGCCAACTTCTGCCAACTTCGGCGCCCGCCCCGTCGCCGCAGGCTCCTCCCGGCCGAGTCACGTGGCCAGCGTGACGAAGCTGCTCTGGTGAGCCAGCAGCAGCGCAGCACACGGAAACGGTCCCTATTTATCTACTTGCACATAAGGGTGCTTTCGAACTGCTAGGTTGGCAGAAGCTGGGACTGAACGACTGGAGCTTGCCCCGCCGCGGGGATTCGAACCGCCAACCATGCGATCGGCAACCCCTAGGTGCTGAGGTTTTACCCACAGCGCCACCCGCGTCCCTAGTGCTGCATGGTACAGCATAATTTATCATCTCCCCACTTCTGATATAAATGATATACAGAGGATGTAATTGTACTAAAGTTACATGAAGAGAACTTTTAAAATAAGGTTGTCTACAACTGCTTGTCGTCCCCCCCCCTGCACTGGATCAGGGGTAGGGAACCAAGCTTCTTCTGCCTAATTTTATGCTGATAGGGGAAGTCTGGAGAAAAAGTTGAAAAAGAAACAGGGGGGGGGGGCAGTCAAGACAGACAGAATGGTGGAAAGCAGGGAATCCTCTCAAGTCCATCACATCTGACCTCTGGCAAGAGCAATCTGTTCCTCTCCAGGCAGAGAAAAGAGATGGCCTGGCATTTATAGCTAAATAAAAAAGATAAAAAAATGTAACTTATTGATTAGTGTCAAAAGGATGTTAAAGGATATGTTGATGGTTCAAAGGGGAGTCAAGAGAAAACTTGCTTCACCAGCAGATCAGTAAGCAATTAGGAAATAAACTTTGGTGCTCTGAGGTATACAAAAGTTAACCGTGGAAAAGAATGTATATGCTTGCTGCAAATAGTGAGATGATGCAACATTAGTTATGGGGGCGATCCGTCCAAATGTAACACTTTTAGGTCATTTTCAGTAGGAAAGATTTAAGAATGGGTTGCATCTCCCCCCCCCCCCCCCGAATGGCTTAAAATAGTGATTCACTTGGGTTGCACACCCTGTTCGATGCATTTGTTGTTGAGAACTGGCGCATCTGGGACTCCTGGGCCAGGTGAGAGGGACGTTGGCTTTGCCTCTTGGCGGTTTGAGAAGCATCCCTGACCTTTGCGGGTGTCCACACACTTCCACGTCGTGCTCCTGGGATCGTGTGGGGACTAAGAGACGGCCGGAGGGGGATCTGGCGAGCCCCTGGGCACGATCACCCTCGATTACGGGGAGCAGGGGGCTCTTCTGAGGGGAAAGCGGAGCGCAAGGGGGGGGGAGAGCGCGCTCCCCGCCAGAACCGAAAGGAAGAGCCGGTTCGGGGCGGGGGGGGAGCCAGAGCAGCGGCTGCCCCCCTCCCGGCTCCCACGGGGCCTTCCGCCTGAGGGAAAACCTTTTCCCGCCCCCGGAGAGCCTCGCGCGCGGGGTCCAGAGGGGGGAGGGGGAGAGAGGCAGAGAGCAGAGGGCGCGCACCCCCCCCAGCCACGCATGCGCGCCTCAGCCGCGCCTGCTGGGCGGTCCTTTCCCCTGGGCTCCGCCCCTCGCGACACAGGCCGCCCGTCGCAGCGTCTTCCCGCGGGGCTGGCGCCGGGCGCGGCCACGGAAAGAGCAAGCGAGGAGCGAGAGCGCGCCCGCCCTCGGCTGGCTGACTGGCTGGGCCGGCGCGGCGAGGGGCAGAGGCGAGAGGCTGCGTGCGGATCCGGCGGCGGCGCGCCCCCGCCGCCGGAGGAGAGCAGAGGCAGGAGGAGGAGGAAGAAGGCGCTGCCGAGGAGGCGCGCCAACTTCTGCCAACTTCGGCGCCCGCCCCGTCGCCGCAGGCTCCTCCTGGCCGAGAGCCAGAGGACGGCGGCGGAGCAGGAGGAGGAGGATCGCGTTTGGCGACGGCTGCTGCGTCCTCTCCAAGCGCGGGGCTGGCCTCCGCCGCGCCCGATCCTCTCGCCTCTCGCCTCGCCCGCCTCTCTCCCACGGCACACCAGGCAACGTCTCGCGGCACACTAGTGTGCCGCGGAACACCGGTTGGGAAACACTGCTTTAAATGTATGGTGTGTAGGTAACGGAAGTGACCGCCTAAGATTGTACTCTTAATCTGGAACCAACTCTGTGTCTCTGTTGCTTCGAATGCGCTGTGGTTACAACAGTGCTGGCTTTTTTACTTTTTTTTTAAGTTGGCCCTATGAAACCTGTCCAAGTAAAACAGAAGTCTACTTACCGCTTCAGTGTAAGCTTCACAGTTTTGTTCCTCGTGAGCTTCCAGTAATTTCTAGCAGGACGACATGAACAGATTAAACACAAGAAGTGACAATGTTACTGCATCTCTCAAGGAAGACGGACTTGTTAAGTAATCCTGTTTGCGCTCTGTAAAACTGAAAGAGGCCTTTCGCAACTTGAAGGCGTTTTAAAAACTACCAGGTAATGTATCCCTTCAATTTAGCAATAACCTGTTACAGTGGTACCTCGGGTTAAGTACTTAATTCGTTCTGGAGGTCCGTACTTAACCTGAAACTGTTCTTAACCTGAAGCACCACTTCAGGTTCTTAACCTGAAGCTAATGGGGCCTCCTGCTGCCACTGCGCCACCAGAGCACAATTTCTGTTCTCATCCTGAAGCAAAGTTCTTAACCTGAAGCACTATTTCTGGGTTAGCGAAGTCTGTAACCTGAAGCGTATGTAACCTGAGGCATATGTAACCCGAGGTACCACAGCTGTTTATCCCAAGACTTTGTTGGATATGAAGGGCTGGATGGGGTGGCTGCATAAGCACCCATCATCACAGCGATTGTGACCTCATAGTCAGGCAGAGACATGTGGGAAGTTGAAGTGTCAGAAAATATTTACATGGCGCTGTGGTCCCCATCCCTAGGAACTAGGTCTATCTATGTCAGGGAAAGAAAGCTGTCTTGTTCTGCTTCAGAACTTTGGGTGATCTAGCACAGTACCAACTACAAATGTAAAGGCCTTGGGGGAAACCCAGAAAATTTGAAAGGAAAAAAATCCAAGTATTCCCCCCCCCCAATTTTCCAGAAACAAATAGGGGAAAGACGGAAATATGGGGGAAGGGAGAATTGTGTCCTTCCCAGTTTTTCTTTTTTTTTTAATTTTTACTTATGATTTTCAATTTTATACATTTCAATAATTTTACACTCAATTGAACATTTCAATGCTCAACTTCCTTCCCCCCTCTTTCTGCGGTTCCTTAAATTTATTTTTTATATTTTCTGCATATTCCAAATTAACTTATTCATTTATTCATCTACCTTTAATGTACACTCTTATCAAGCTGCTGGTTATTACAATAATCCCACCAACTTATCTGTTTACAGTTTGTAAATATTCAATGAACCATTTCCATTCTTTTATAAAAAAGTTTGTCAGCTTGATTTCTTTTTTTTCCAGTAAGTTTCGCCATTTCTGCATATTCCATAAGGTTTTGTATCCATTCTTCTTTCGTCGGGACTTCTTTCCATTTGGGGGCAAATAACATTCTTGCTGCCGTAGTCGCATAGATGAATAAATTTCTATGCAGTTTGAGTAGTTCGGTCCCCATATTTCCCAAAATTATAATTTCTTCTTTCTAGACCTTCACATCTCTAGTCCTGCTCAGAGTGCCTCCTCCAAGGATTCAGACACGAGTCTTTCCCAGCCTACCTGGAAATTCCAGGAACTGAACCTCAAAACCTTTTGCATGCAAAACATATTCTCTTCCACTGAGATGTGGCTCAGAAAGATGATGTTGGGGGGAGAGTCAAGGGATGAAGGGAAGGAGGGAAGAAGACTATCAAAAATGTGGGCTGAAGTGGTATCCCGATCAGGAGCAGAGTCTATAATAAGCTTGGAAAGGGCATACTGATTGTGGCGTTTGCCTGTTCATTTAGAAAATGTTTGAACAGGGGGGAGAGATAGGGTTAAAAATATAGACCAATAGGAAAGCCAGGGGCGGAGCCTATCTGTGTATAAAAGGGCTTAGCCCGAGGTTTGAGTGAGTTGTTGTTGGGAGTTGTTGGTGGGTAGTTGGTTTGTTTTAGTGGGTTGACTGGTTAGGAAAGGCAGTTAGAGAAGCAGTTGGTAGGCAGTTGGTAATAGAGAGACAGTTAGGGCAGCGGGTTCTTGAGTGAGGGGAGGTAGAAGAGATAGAGGAAAATAAGACTAAGAAAGTAAAGAGCAACAACGTTTGGAATGCCATAAAAGTTAGTTTGTGTCTAAAATAAAATACACTCTTCTTTATTAATTGAGAACCTGACTGAGGCTGAAGGGATTTTACCAGGGAGGACCAGGTTGGTGGCAGCGGATTAATGGTGTATGGGTCAATAGTCCGTGAGACGACCGGGGGCTCCATACGACCGCCACACTGATAAACAAAGGCCTACTTGTGAGTATCAGAGTGGAAGAGGAAATGAATGTAGCTTGGAGATCTGTTTACAAGGCCTAGTATTTAAGGCCTTGAAGCCATAGAAAACAAGCAGGCATGGAAGGGAAGCCCCTTCTTTGCACCCAGCACAGAAATGTTGCAGGCCACTGGAAGAAGTCCCTAGTAGGCTAGCAAAACCATTTTTGAGGCTAGCAAATGTGGTAGGTTTATTCAAAAGGAGTGAGGAGGAAAGATCTCCGGAGCGTCTCCAGAGCCAAAGGAAGCACAGAAGTGAGGAGGAGGAGAAACACAGACCCCTTTCCCTCTTTCTGAGGCTGGGGTGGGGAATCTTTAGCCTGCCAGATCAAAATGGGACTACAACTCCCATCAGCCCCAGCCAGCCTGGCCGATGGTCAGTAATGGTGGGAGTTGTAGTTGAATGGCATTTGCACACCCTCCCACCCTGATTATCACTTATTAACAACACATCTTGTGCAGCACATCTTCAAATCCCACCAAAAGAGATTATACGTACCGTATTTTTCGCTCTATAGGACGCACTTCCCCCCCTCCCAAAATTAAGGGGAAATGTGTGTGCGTCCTATGGAGTGAATGCAGGCTCCTTGGCTTCAGCGATAGCAACACGAAGCCTCCGAAGCGCAGAGGGAGCGCTCCCTCCGTGCTCCGGAGGCTACGCGTTGCTTTCGCTGAAGCCTGGAGAGCGAGAGGGGTTGGTGCACACCAACCCCTCTCGCTCTCCAGGCTTCAGGGATAGCCGCCTGAAGCCTTTGGAGCACAGTGGGAACTCGCGCTGCGCTCTAAAGGCTTTGGGTTCCTTTTGCTGAAGCCGGGAGAGCAAGACTCTCCTGGCTTCAGCAGAGAGGGAGAGCTGCGCAGCGCCCCTTCAGCCAAGCGGGAGGAGAAATGGAAGGGGCTCTGTTTCTCCTGCCGCTTCGCTGAAGGGGCACTGAGCAGAGAGGGGGAGAATTGTTTTTTCTTGTTCTCCCCCTCTAAAACAAGGTGCATCCTATGGTCGGGTGCGTCCTATAGAGCGAAAAATACGGTATATGGCAATTGCCATTCTTTCCCTCTGTTTGCAGGCTTCGTATCTCCTTTATTCACACCCTGGGAATCTGGCAATCTCCATGTGACAATTAGAGTGCTACAAGAGGAAATCAAGCAACGCTTTTCTATTTTTAACCCGTTCAAACACATGCAGTTTCACCTACTTTCAATAGTTTACACTCCCTTGAATCTGAGAAGGCCGGGAACAATTCTTCATACTTCTCCAGAGCAAGCTGAAAGAGAGCAGCAAATTTTAAGCTTCCAATTTCATCGAGACAGGCAGATTCCCTGCATATCGTCTAGATTAGCCCTTAAACCTACCAGAAACTATTTCTTGGAGATGGATCACAATGCAAGGGTTGTAAAAAATTAAAATTACTTAGCACATTTGGAGAAATGCATTTAGAATATGAAAAGGTGTGGTGAGAGGCACTTGTATGGCTATTTATAAATAGGACAGTCCTGTGTTACAAACTTACATCTGTTTTTATTTCATTAAATACTTTTATTTTGCTTTAAACAAATACATATAAATATAGACAACCAAAATTACAAATGAAAAATCCATAATAATCCATAATAATAATAATAATAATGGGGGGGGGACTTTAAAACTACAAAAAATATCAAAATACATGGCACAGAACATAAGCAACTATGGGAAAGAAGAAAGAAAAGAACAAAGAAAAATAGGGGGAAAAGAAAAAGGAAGATGAGCCAAAGCAGGAAGGCTCATCTCTTGTACACTTCCGTCAAGCTCACAACAGATCATTATTCTTATCAATTAACTCTATCTGCATTCCAAAGGAATCCCTCATCTTGGTATCAGGGAGCATTTCTCTATGCAGTATCATTCTAGACATAACCAGATCTTTCTTGCTGAGCCCTTGTCCCCTAAATAATTATTTAAACATTCCCATTCTTCTTTCACCAATTTTTTAGGTTTATCTCTTATTGCATCTGCCAGCTTTGCGAGCTCCAAGTACTCGCACAATTTGACTACCCATTCCTCTTTAGTGGGTGTATTTTTATCTTTCCAGTGTTTTGCCACTATAACCCTTGCTGCTGACGTTGCATACATAATTAGCCAGGTTTTGTTTTTGGGAATATTATCTGAAACCATTCCTAGTAAAAATTCTTTGGCTTCTTGCTAAATGTAGTTTTTATCAATCTCTTTATCTCTTCATAAATCATATTCCAAAATCTTTGTATCTCTAGACAGGACCACCACATATGGTAGTATGTTCCTATCTGTTCCTTACATCTGTTTTATCTCAAACCTGAAACTACACCTCCATACTTCAAACAGACAGAACTGGCTTTAGACATATGTGATTGCCATCAAAGGTTTAAGGCAAGAAAACACAAGGCAATTGTGATGACTCTTCTTTCCTCATAGTCTCACATTACCATAAGCAAGCACAGAGAAGGACATTCAAGTAGGGCTTGTACAGTGATCACTTGTCATTGCAGAAAGAACAGCAGTATGAGCAGATGGTATTTATGGTTTAACGTTAGTCAACTGATTCTGTACATTCTTTGTACAAACAAGGGTGCATCTTGGCCTATACAACGATGGTACTTAGTGAGTTGCACTAACCTTAGCATTCAACTCGTCAACTATAAAGTGACACAGGGCAGCTTTAAAGAAGTAATCTTTTGCACTGTGCTTGAGTAATGGATTATCCATAGTGCTTGTTCCAACCTAAAGAAAGCAAACAGACATTTAGCCCAATTGTGAGCAGTAAAACTCAAAACACTATTATATCATCCAGTCCCTTGTGATTCCCTTTCATTGTATTTGAAATGCCAGTATTTTGTTGTCCCAGAACTCCAAACTTCACTTTGTTGATAATAATAATAATAATAATAAGAAGAAGAAGAAGAAGAAGAAGAAGAAGTAAAGATAAAGGGACCCCTAACCATTAGGTCCAGTCGTGGCCGACTCTGGGGTTGTGGCGCTCATCTCACTTTATTGGCCGAGGGAGCCGGCGTACAGCTTCTGGGTCATGTGGCCAGCATGACTAAGCCGCTTCTGGCGAACCAGAGCAGCGCACGGAAACGCCGTTTACCTTCCCACCGGAGTGGTACCTATTTATCTACTTGCACTTTGACGTGCTTTCAAACTGCTAGGTTGGCAGGAGCAGGGACTGAGCAACGGGAGCTCACCCCGTCGCGGGGATTCGAACCGCCGACCTTCTGATCGGCAAGTCCTAGGCTCTGTGGTTTAACCCACAGCGCCACCCGCGTCCCTAATAATACATTAGTTTTAAAATATTATTTCAATTTCACAACACATTTCACTCTACCACAAATAGAGAACTATATTTTATACGCCAAGAGTCATATTCTCAGTACAGTACTGTGCAACACAATAGCATCACTAATGATGATCCAGTGTTGTTTTGGGTCCTGAGCTTGTCAGCAGAGCATGAGACTCTTCATCTCAGGGCTGTGGGTTTCAGCCCCACGTTGGGCAAAAGATTCCTGAATTGCACAGGGTTGGACTAGATGATCCTCGTGGTCCCTTCCAACTCTACAATTCTATGAAAGCCCCTGGAAGTGATCCCATTGGGGAAAGTACGTGGGAACTCATAAATACTGAGGTGGCCTGGCACAGACTTTGTCATCCTTCTGGAACCATACAAAGGCATTTGTACTCTTCTGGGCATTTGGGCAGAACTAATGGTCCAACTTTGGGTCATTTATTTTTGAAATTCGCTCTTTTGCGGGTGGGGTGGTTATTTGATGTGGTTTTTGAGGATCAACACTTACACAGTGGTGCCCCGCAAGACGAATGCCTCGCAAGACAAAAAACTCGCTAGACGAAAGGTTTTTTCATTCGCGATTTGCCTCGCAAGACGAATTCCCCATGGGCTTGCTTCGCAAGACGAAAACGTCTTGCGACTTTGTTAAACCGTTTAAACCGTGCTTCGCAAGAAGAAAAATTCGCTAGACGGCAAAAATTGCGGAACGAATTAATTTCGTTTTGCGGGGCACCACTGCATTTTGTTTCATTTTAAGGCCAATTAGCCTTAACAGGCCAATATTGCAGGAAAACTGGTTAAAAACTGAATTCCCAAGCATGTAAAACAGCGGTTCTCGCTGAAGCAGAACCAGCAGCATGGCTTCTGCAAGAGTAAGTCCCGCCTCACTAACCCTTTCTATTTCTTTGAAAGTGCCAATAAGCATATAAACAGAGGCGATCCAGTTGACATTCTGTACATAAGACTTTCATAAAGCTTCTGACAACTCCTGAGTAAGCTTAATAATCATGGAATAAGTGGAGAGGTCCTCCTGGGGATCAGTAACTGGTTAAGAAATGAGCGGGAATAAATGGACAATCCTTTGGATTGTATGCCTATGATTTATTCTCTCCCTTTTGTGACATTGAATGTGGCGAACTGAAGTGAAGGCCCAAGACAGGTGTTGATCATCATGTGAGCTGCGCACAGGTGGGCTGAAGCGAGCTACCACCATTCCTGTGGAGCCTCCTTTTATTGAGACAAATATGCAAGCCAGGCAAATACACTTTGGGCTGTGACCTTTACACATCTTCCGTCCCGAGATCGTGGGGTGGTACAAAGCTATTTTGGCACCTGTTCCACAGCGTCCTTTTCCCCTTGCAGTGTATGACGAAAGGAGACAAAGGTCTCATGGAAAAGGGTTACAGACAGGACACCGCTGACTGCTGAGATCGCAAAAGGTCATGCAGAGGCGGAAGGTCAGGCAGAGGTGGAACGATGTACAGACAGCTGTGGCTTGTCCGGGGGGGGGGTGTTTCCCTGCACCCCAAGGTCACGCGTGCAGGCAAATTGTGGATGCCTGCAGGTGAGGAAGTGTGCTCCCTCTGGACCCCACTGCCCCACTCCGCGATATCCCTACAGCGAACCTACCTGTTCAAAGAGTTCAACTGCCTTCTGATATTGCTCTAACTGAGCAGCATACCCAGCCACCTTCAGCAGACATTTGTTAGCAGAACTAGAAGCAAGAGGTAGAATTAACTGAATTGCACAGAAGTAAGGATTTCTAAACAAATGCAAAATGGAGCATTGTACGACTGATGAAGAAGCTTTAGTTCCTTAGGAAATTATTTGACCCCATGCATACAGATGGAAGAACACTGGTATTCAGTCATCATATGATAGATCTTTATCAAGGGAAACCTGTGGCCCTCCAGATGCGGTTGGACTACAAATCCAATCATCCTTGACCAATGGTCTTTGCTCTTTGGGGCTGGAGGGGGGGGGAATAATTTTCCCCCCTTTATTCCCCCCCCAAAAAAATAAGTGTGTCCTATGGGCCGGTGCGCCCTATAGGGCGAAAAATACGGTATACACTGAACACTAAGAGTAGCTATTTTATGAAAACTTGCCTGTTGGATTCTTCCCCTTTGTAGTAATCTGCAGCCTGTTCATAATGGGCAATAGCCTAAAGAAAGCAAAACAGTGGCTTTTCATAACTTATGCAACACTGAAGAAAACAAAAACAAATTTCAAACTAGGAAAGGATAGAAAATAAAACAGCCAGTGTCATAGGTGGAGTGGCTGTATTTCTAATGTACTTTTATTGCCTTTGCTAAAAGGATTCCTCTTCATCTGAAAATATATTCTTGTAGACTTCCCACTACCACTGCCACCATTTGAGTAAGCTAAGAGTATTCTGTGTGGCTTGCTGGGCTACGTCTGTGCTCAAGGAAGTATGCACAGGGTTGCAATCTAAATATTTTCAGACTATTCTGACAGTGTCTTAACATGTACACAAGGGACTCAGATAACTTAATGGGCATACCTTATCAATGTCCACGAGCTCAGACTCATAAATCTCCGCAATGGTAATGTGATGCTTGGCCGCAATAGTAAATCGGCCCTAGGAAGAGAAGTAGTTGACCTAATTATTCTCTTTTCAACGCCAACAACAAAGACAGCTGAACCAAAGAGTTAACACCAAACTGCACGGTCATGAACTGGAATCCCAACCCTAGCACCTAGGGTTTCTTACCATGTCTGTGTAAATATCGATGGCGGCATTTAAGCAGTTGATAGCCTCTGTACCGTATGCATTTTAGGGGGAGATAATGAATAAAATCAGCTCAGTCATTCAAACATGGTTTATTTCACAAGTACAAGGAACTAGCTTGCTCAGCTCATTAGACTCAGCGTTCAGAACCTCAGTCATTCTTAAATTCTAATAGCGACTCAACCCATTCACCCTCAGACATATACGTAAGATACTGATACCCCTTGCCAGAGATCCCTTTTGAGCACAGGTGCTCTGACATAATTATTGGAAGTCTCCCATCTTCAAGAGCTTCTCCATATACTTCCACTGAGGGGACTGGCTGACAAAGACACCAGCCACCTCCGATGAAAAGAACATGGACACATGTTCAATATATGCGCATGTGCAATGGAGGTTGTGCCATTATGGTAAACAGGCAAATGGCCCCACCAATTTCAGTTTGCCCTCAGTCAGCCCCCATCTGCCTGCCTTCTTATAGCCAGTTGATGAAGCAACATGGGCTGTCATTTTTCTCCTTCTTAGTCTCACTTTTTCCCTTGTAGAATGCAGCAGGGAGGAGGAAGGGGGCAAAACTAGAATTACCGTATTTTTCGCTCTATAAGACACACTTTTCCCCTCCTAAAAAGTAATGGGAAATGTGTGTGCATCTTATGGAGAGTACACAGGCTGTGCAGCTATAACAGAAGCCAGAATAGCTTCTGGGATTTGGATTTTTTTTTCTTGTTTTCCTCCTCCAAAAACTAGGTGCGTCTTATGGTCTGGTGCGTCTTATAGAGCGAAAAATACGGTAGTTGGCTCAGCCTGTAATTGACTCTGGCGCCATCTACTGCTGTCCTCCCAGTCCTAATTTGTAATACTACTACTACTAATTTATTACTTATATCCCACCCATCTGTTCAGGCTTACCCAGCCACTCTGGGTGGCTCCCAACAGAATATTAAAAACACAATAAAACATTTGTAGGCTGCAATATTTGCGTCTTCAAACTGAATTAAGGCATAGTCAATTCATAAAGGCCCTTGTATACGTGACACAAACGTGTGTGTGTGTGTGTGTGTGTGTGTGTGTACTATTGCAACAAGCCTAAGACTCATTCATTCTCTTCCCATCACATATAGGACCTTTAATATAAGTCAGGATCTATGCATGCAAATATCCACATTAGCATGGACAATCTTAGCTGGAATACACATAGCCTGGGTGTTAGTAAAACCTTTAAAATGGCATGAACAGTCAGGAAAAAAAAACTGTCATTGATTAGCAAATGTTTAGGCATATTTTGTTTGGGGAAAACATTAAGATTTATTTTTTAGAAACAGGTATCATGATATAGTATTATTTTTCACTATTCTTTAAGGGGGGGAACAGTTTGGAAGGATTAATGTTTTATTATGCATCCTAGCACAATATACGTACAGCATGTCTACTCAGAAGCAAACCACACTAAGTTCAATGGGGCTTACTCCCAGGTAAATATGTATAGGACTGGAGCCTTACACACTTTTCAGTATCCTTAAAAGTCAGCTCTATGTCATTCAACAAACCCATTCATATCCCACAATTATTACTGACCCCACTGCACATAAAACAATTGTGTGAAATGGACCTAACACTACATTTATTCCGAGTTTCCCATGGGACCTTTCAGGACTGCTCATGATGATATATTATTTTCAGGAGAGTACAGTTTCGTTTGGCTGCCTTGGCTTAGGAAAATCTCCAAGCTACAAACTGTAGAGCTTTATATGTAATCGTCCTACCTAAATGCCTCGTTCAACATAGGTAAATACCAACCTAGACAGTTGTACTATGCACAAGATGCCTCTTACCTTGGGGATCTGCCTTTTTGAAAGCATTGCCTGCGTCTACAAAACAGGTTGCTGAATCATGTTTACTCTGTAGTTGCATGTGGAGTTTGGCTGCCTGACAAAATGCATTCCCTGCAGCTGGAAAAGAAACAGTCCCCAAATCACATGATCTCTAGACAATGTTATAAGAAGCCATTTGAATGACAAAAAGGACCATGATCTCTCCCACACACCCCCGCCCACAATATTTTCCTTTGGAAATATAGAATTCAGGCTCACACTGAAAGATAGCCCATTATTTGCTCTAGCTTGGAAAAGTGCAGCTGTTTCTGAAGGACAGCTTGCAATGATTGTTGTAATTTTCTCTGTTCTGGATCTGTCTCTGAATTAATTACAAAGCGCAAGATGTTCTTATGTTCTTCAGGGGTGGGAAACCTCTGGCCCTCCAGATGTGGCTGGACCGAAAGCTCCATCGTCCCTGACCATGGGCCTTTCCTGACTGGGACTGATGGGACTTACAGTCCAACAACATCCAGGGGTCAGCACACTTTTTCAGCAGGGGGCTGGTCCACAGTCCCTCATACCTTGTGGGGGACCGGACTATATTTTGATAAAAGAAAAGAAAAAGAACGAATTCCTATGCCCCACAAATAACCCAGAGATACATTTTAAATAAAAGCACACAGGCTATTCATGTAAAAACACCAGGCAGGCCCCACAAATAACCCAGAGATGCATTTTTTAAAAAGGACACATTCCACTCATGTAAAAACATGCTGATTCCCGGACCGTCCGCAGGCCAGATGTCGAAGGCGATTGGGCTGGATCCGGCCCCCGGGCCTTAATTTGCCTACTCATGATCTAGAGAGCCACAGGTTCCCAACCCCTGCCATTCTTTTAAAGGAATTTTAATTATCACAAATAAATCCTATGTAGCAATGCAATTGTTCCAGGTAGAAATACAGTGGTGCCCCGCAAGAGGAATGCCTCGCAAGACGAAAAACTCGCTAGACGAAAGGGTTTTTCGGTTTTGCGCTGCTTCGCTAGACGAATTTCCCTATGGGCTTGCTTCACAAGACGAAAACGTCTTGCGCTTTTTTCTTAAAGCCGCTTGAAGAGGCGCAGTTGCGACGGACCGTGCTTCGCAAGACGAAAAGCATCGCAAGATGAAAAGACTCGCGGAACGAATTATTTTCGTCTTGCGAGGCACCACTGTATACTACACATTCACAAAGACCGTGAGAAAGGTGTAGAAGAAAGGGAAACATTAGAAATTATGCAATATTTTAAGTATACAACCGTAGGGTAAAAATGACGGCTAGAGGACCAATGCGGAGAAGGCATCTGTTGATAGATGACATGCAAAAGGCAATAAGGGAAAATAAGACACACTGATAGCTTAAATGAATTTTACTAGTGTGCAGCGAATCCCTCCACAAGTTTCTGTCAAATTAACCTATCCAGAAATAATGAGTTCTGAACCAATCAAGGGCTGAACTGAAAGCAAGGGAAAGTAAGGGCTTCTGAATCACCTCCATTTCGTCTTGGGAAAAGGGAATGAATCATCAACAAACAGCAGAGTCATTATCTAGCATACACAGAGATGAGTGGCTTTAAAAATCCAATGCAAGCAAACCATGACTTAGGCTATCAGCCAAAGGGGAATGGCTGCATCATACACTGTAAGGGCTTGCGTGTGAAATTAAGGAATGTTAATTCTGATCAAACAGCTGGAATAAATTGCCCCATATATGTATGGGGCATCATAAAGTTATATGGGAGCTCTACAACTATCCATTGGCCTTCTCCTTCTGCAAAGGAAGAAAACATTTCCATACATACCATTCCAGTTTTTAGCTATCTTGAACATATTTGCAGCTCTGGTATACATTTCACATGCTTCTTCTACCTTTGAATTTCCTCTATGGGGGAAAAAAAACCAGAAAGAGAAAAGGAATTGGAAGGAGGCAGATATTTCTAATGCTATGAAACATCCAGGTATGAAAGGGACGTCTCAACCTGATTCCATGACATAAATGGTTTACATTACACAACTGTGAGTCCTTGGTAGTTGACTGCACAATGAATCCTCTACCTTGCACAATGAAAGCCTGAAGACAACAGAGAGATATGGGCATTTTTACTAATGTGATCCAGACACCACTATCAGAGGAGGGGTACAATGAAGAGGGGTCTTTCAATGAAGAATTGGGAAGACCAGATTCAGGGATCATCCGAGGAAACAGCCTCCAAATGAATTAACCCCACCGCCAAATAAACCTTTCAAAGGATAGCTCTGGAATCCAGGTACACCTCTATCCTCTCCCCCAAAGGAGGCAGCTCTCAGCCCCAGAGGACGTATCCCAGAACTACCTGCAGCTTAGGGACACGGGTGGCGCTGTGGGTTAAACCACAAAGCCTAGGACTTGCCGATCAGAAGGTCGGCGGTTCGAATCCCCATGACGGGGTGAGCTCCCGTTGCTTGGTCCCTGCTCCTGCCAACCTAGCAGTTTGAAAGCATGCCAAATTGCAAGTAGATAAATAGGTACCGCTCCGGCGGGAAGGTAAACGGTGTTTCCGTGCGCTGCTCTGGTTCGCCAGAAGAGGCTTAGTCATGCTGGCCACATGACCCGGAAGCTGTACGCCGGCTCCCTCGGCCAATAAAGCGAGATGAGCGCCGCAACCCCAGAGTCGGTCACGACTGGACCTAATGGTCAGGGGTCCCTTTACCTTTACCTGCAGCTTGGAAGAGTCCCTTTCCACTGCTGCTCTACCTCATCCATGGGCAACAAGAGGCTTCTCAGTCCTACCAGAGCTTCAGACTTCAAAACAGTATATGGTCCCTTTCAGCGTAGACAACTTTGCTCTGAGGAAATGGAACTTGAGATACCCACACAGCTGCAGCAGTCCAGAAGCAACCCTCTAAGGCAGCGGTTCTCAACCTGTGGGTCCCCAGATGTTGTTGGACTACAACTCCCATCACCCCTAGCTAGCAAGGGCAGAGCTCAGGGATGATGGGAGTTGTAGTCCAACAACATCTGGAGACCCACAGGTTGAGAACCACTGCTCTAAGGACACTGATGCTTTGACCTTGTATTGAGCCACCACAGAGAGCTGTCCGTGGTCCTGACCACATTTAGCCCTTGAAGCCTCGTCTCCCAGGACCTATTCTGTCACTTTAACTGCTATTCCACCTTGACTCTCGCGGTGTATCTTTTGCTGTGGACATACCAGTCTGTCTCTCTCTGTGTGTGTGTGTGTGTACGAGTTAATGCCAAAAATGTATTTTGATGAGTTATGGTTCCATTATACCATTATTTCACATAATGAAATAACTCATGCTACCAGCATGAGTTTGACCAAACTGCGGGAGGCAGTGGAAGACAGGAGTGCCTGGCATGCTCTGGTCCATGGGGTGACGAAGAGTCAGACCCGACTAAACGACTAAACAACAACCTATGGCATTGGAACAGTAAGGACATGGGTAATTTTCTAGCAAACATGTGCTTTAGTAGCTGGTTTAAAATTTGGTGTTTCTGCAGTAGTAGATCAAGTCCTGGTTTGCCAGCTTTCACAGCAATCCAATATAATAAAGAGCTAGAAGACGAAAGCATTTTGGGAAATACGCAGTAATGGGTTAACTGCAATTAGAAAACTATATCAAAATTGTACCAATGAAGAGTTATAGGGAAACTGTTGAAGAAACAGGTAGTCATTGTATTCCCTTATGACAATACTTTCACGTACAACATATAATTAGTAACTTATTCATTAGTAACTCTCCGTAGCTCCCTGCGCAACTCTACAAATTTCAGGGTAATGATTTCTAGCAAGCCAGCTGTAAAAATCTTGAGCCAAGTATATAAAATCACAGCTGATCTAGGCATTATGAGGCACTTACACAGATTAGTGACTAAAAACCTTATGCAAATTATGGCACAAGAAATGTGAGTTTGGGTGTGGAAAGGCATCCTACAGTATGCACAAAAAATTATTAGAAACGGCTGTTTAAATGGTACCGGACTCTACATAAGATGAGTCAAATGTAGAAAATAAATGTTGCAGATGTAGCTCGAATAGATTGAATATTCTTCATGCATTCCGGACTTGCCCTAAATAAATCAGGCTTTCTATAATAAATTATTTTTATAGGAAAAAATTAGGTTTTGAATTACTAGTGGACTCTTTAGTTACTGTTGTGGGATATGTAAAGGATATGATACTTCCAGACAATATAGAAATATAATATATTTACTAACTGTGGTCCATTCAACCATTAGTTATGGCTAGAACAAATTAATATTGGAGAAGGGATGCGGGTGGCACTGTTAAACCACAGCGGCCAAGGGAGCCGGCGTACAGCTTCCGGGTCATGTGGCCAGCATGACTAAGCCGCTTCTGGCAAATCAGAGCAGCACACGGAAACGCTGTTTACCTTCCCGCCGGAGTGGTACCTATTTACCGTATTTTTCGCCCTATAGGACGCACTTTTTCCCCTCCAAAAATGAAGGGGAAATGTGTGTGCGTCCTATGGGGCGGATGCAGGTTTTCGCTGAAGGCTGGAGAGCGAGAGGCGTCGGTGCGCACCGACCCCTCTCGCTTTCCAGGCTTCAGGAAGCTATCCGCCGGGCTCCCAAAGCTTGTGCCCGCCAGGTTTCCAAGGCTTGCGGGCAGCAGCCTGCAGCCTGAAGCACGGGGTGCACTGCGGAGCACGCCCCGTGCTTTGGGCAGATGTCCACAAGCCTTGCGCACCCGGCTGCGGAGCACACCCCATGCTTCGGGCAGATGTCCGCAAGCCTTGCGCGCCCAGCGGAAGGTCTTCCCTGGGGGGGGGGGGGAATAATTTTTTTCCCTTTATTCCCCCCCCAATCTAGGTGCGTCCTATGGGCCAGTGTGTCCTATAGGGCGAAAAATATGGTATCTAATTGCACTTTGACGTGCTTTCGAACTGCTAGGTTGGCAGGAGCAGGGACCGAGCAACGGGAGCTCACCCCATTGCGGGGATTCAAACCACCAACCTTCTGATCAGCAAGTCTCAGGCTCTGTGGTTTAACCCACAGCGCCACCCGCATCCCTATATTTCTAGGTAGGGTTGGTAAAATTCCCCAGTCTGAAACTTGAGAGAGCTGCTGTGTGTGAGTGTTGACAATACGGACTGTTGGTCTGCCTTGCTATAAGGTAGTTTTGTATGTTCTTATGTTCCGATACTGTAACTCTGTGCAGAATTTTTAAAAGCAGAAATGAAATAAAAGGGTGAGTTTCTACAACTACCTTTCTTACACCTCTTATTTAAAAAAAGACAATAAAACAGTTATCTTCCTAAATATAAACAGAAAGGAAAAAGTTAAATCAGTTTTGTAATTATCTATTGGCAAAAATCCGGTTACACTTGACAGCTCATCTGCTGAAGAAATATTGGAAGAGAATTATTATGATGGACTGCTATCAAGAAGTCTTATGAGCACGGTGTTCCCTTGAAATAATGTCATCATAAATGCTTGTAACAGCAAAATGTAACATAAAAACAGCCATGGCTGTTTAAAAAGAAAGAAAGAAACTCAAGGTCAACTGTAAGGACCCAAACTGATTTGTCGAGACCAGAGCACATATTTTCTCTGTAAAATTCACCTCCTTTCCTAGAGAGCAGGCGTTCGTAAATCCAGTTGCTTTAACAAACCTGGCACAAACTGAGGATCTAATCTCTTTAAGGACAAAATGAGATATCCATTTGAATTAACGGATTAGCGGAATCAGATGCATGATTGCTAATTAACCAATAATCTGAGAAGAACTTCTTCAAGGTTTGCCTGACGTAATGTAGAAATCAGGTGCTACAAGGTCCATCACCAAATATCCCAGTAAGAAGAAGAGGTTACAGAGCAGCTAAATGATTTTCAGAACTATGCCCTCGTAAAAACCTTAGAAGCAACAGATGAAGTAGCAAACATCAGACTCTTGCATTGCAGGCAATTGGACAATCAGTGTTTCCCAATGGGGGGTTCAGGATATTCTAAGGGCGCCACAGGTGAAAAATGCGTAAATGGGGAGGGCCCACAGAATGAGGCTGGGGGGCCACAGAGGAAAGTGGAAACAGAGGAACAACATAGATTGTTGTTTACAGAAAGTATATTTCTATTTTCTATTTTTTCTTTTCTTGTTTTCTAAATATTGTTCTACAATGTGTGAATGATTGTGTTTATACGCATATGTTTGAAAATTGTCTTTCTTTGACATTCTTGTATTATTTAATAAAATTAATTTTAAAAAAAATTAAAAAGAGACAAGGCGATTGGGCCGGATCCGGCCCCCAGGCCTTAGTTTGCCTACCCATGGCCTAGTGCTCCTTTTCACCATGTGCACTTTCTTGGAGTAAGGTAAAGGAGCCCCTGACCATTAGGTCCAGTCGTGGCCGACTCTGGGGTTGCGGCGCTCATCTCGCTTTATTGGCCGAGGGAGCTGGTGTACAGCTTCCGGGTCATGTGGCCAGCATGACTAAGCCGCTTCTGGCGAACTATAGCAGCACACGGAAACGCCATTTACCTTCCCGCCGGAGAGGTACCTATTTATCTACTTGCACTTTGACGTGCTTTCAAACTGTTAGGTTGGCAGGAGCAGGGACCGAGCAACGGGAGCTCACCCTGTTGTGGGATTTGAACCGCCAACCTTCTGATCAGCAAGTCCTAGGCTCTGTGGTTTAACCCACAGTGCCACCCACGTCCTTTCTTGGAGTAGTCCAGGTTTATTTCCAGCAGGAGAGGGCAATCGGCTCCTGTTTTAACCAGTAGGGCCTCTGTTTCAGAACCCCCAGGTCCGGTAAGGGCACTAATGGGGTAGCAATGTGTAGGGCTGGGTGAGCCCGAGATGCTTGTTGCTGCTGCCAGAGCTGGGCCCGGTGGTAACCTGGGCCTGACTCTGCAAGGCGCAGGGTGCAATCCCCCCCAGTGCCTGGGGGATCAGGGCCTATCAGCAGGGCCTATTGGCCAGGCTCTGCAATGCACAGGGTGAAATCCATGCAGGGTCATCTGGTTAGGGGGGAGCAGAACTTCAGATTTGTATTGATATGTGTTACGTACTGAGCTGAATCCTAGAACAATAGGATCCAGAATGCAGCAGTCTGATTGGTCCGCAGGTGCCACCCAATCCAGCTCCAGGTGGAAATGAATCAGCGGCCTGATTGGCCTGCAGGAGCAGCCAATCAGGCTCCTGGATGAAGTGAATCCGCAACCTTATTGGCCCTGCAGGAGCAGCCAATCAGGCTTCTGGAGGAGGTGAATCCGCAACCTGATTGGCCTACAGGAGCAGCCCGGAATTAGCCAATCACACAGGGCCCATTTTGTAAATAATGTATATATAGCTAGACGTTTTGGGGAAAGTTTCATTTATTGCTACTATCAGCTGAATAAAGAGCATGAAATTCACACTCGACTCCGAGTATATTTCAATATGTATTGATTTTTAATTATTGGAGGAGCAACTGCTCCCCTTGGCTACGCCCATGGGGGGGGGGCACAGGAAGGAAACAAGCTCAGAAGGTGGCCACAGTCGGAAAAAGGTTGGGAAACACTAGATTAGATCTCTCTCTCTCTCTCACACACACACACACCCTGTGGTCCCTTCCAACTCTACAATGCTATGATTCCATTTGAGCCAGTGATGATGATTCATTAAATTTGTATACCACCCTTCCCTCGCAGATCCCAGGGTGGTTTTTGTGGGGTTTTGCAGTGTATTTCCTCCCTACTGTACCCACACCTGCCAACTGAGAAGAAGACATCATCCCATGCGCGGATTCATACTGAAACACGGAGGGCGATGATGCCGCCACAACTCTGCTAAGTCATTAAGGCAGCCCGAAACTACCTTAAGTCCAATTAAACAGCAATTGTTCCCAGCTCAGCGTGCGATGCTCCTCTGCAATCTGTCCTTGCCTTATAGACACTGCCATGTCACAGCCCCTGCCATTCCATGGCCTTTGGAGTGCCAGGATGATGCCCACAAAAAAGTATTATTCATTATTATGATGATGATTACTCCTCCTCCTCATCTGTCTATGTAGAGACAGGCAGGTGGGCAGAAATCATAGCTGTCAACGTTTCCCTTTTTTTAAGGGAAATTCCCTTATTCCGAATAGGATTCCTCGCAAGAAAAGGGGAAAGTTGACAGCTATGGCAGAAATCTATCCCTGCTCACTTCGCGCAATCCGAGGGAGAAAAGCGGGATCTGCTCGACGGTCGCAAAGGGGAGATCCGTTGCCCCTCGGCTCTCCTCTAGACCCATCCTGTCTAGATCCTCTAGATCCATCGCCCGCAGACGCGGATCGACCCACCTCCCGCACCCAGCGGGGCCTAAAACCGAGCGGCGGCGGGTCCCCGCGAGGGAGGATCCCTTCCTTCCAGGCCTCGAGAGGCGATCCCCTCTGCCCGATCCCCTGGCCCGCTCTCACCCGAAGAGGCCCCTGAGGAAGGAGTGCGAGGACTTCACCCTCTTCTCGGCCTCGGCCAGGAGATGCGCGGCCTCCCGCTCCTTGCTGCCGGCGGTGGCGGCGTCCATCGCGGCTCCCTTGCCTTCTGCGTGTGGCGCGGCAGCGGCGGCGGCTGAGGAGGAGGCAGGCAGAGGGCGGCCGGCGACCAGGCCCCTCCGGATCCAGCTCCGCCTCCTGCGGCTGCGGCGGCTGCTTCAAACCCCGCGGGCCTGGGAATCTACTCGGCTGTCTCTCCGCGGCCGCGCAGGGTCTCGCTAGATCCGGCGCTTTTCCGGTGGGATGGGATCGCGCCGTTCGAAGGGATCCCTGAGGATCATCTAGTCCAACCCCACGCGCGCCGGGTTGATCGATCCCGCTTTTCTCCCTCGTGATGTTGACTTGGAATCTCCTTTTTTGTCACTGATGCGGGTCCTATACTCCAGAGCAGGGGGAAAGCAAACTAGATCCATGCTCCATGACAGATCCATGACAGCCCATGAGATATTAGAAAATGGCTATTCTATCTCCTCCCCAGGCTAAACATACCCAGCTCCTTCAACCACTCCTCATAAGGCTTGGTTTCCTTCTGTTGTGGCACCCAGAACTGGACACAGGACTCCAGGCGGGGTCTGACCAAGGCAGAATAGAATGGGACTATGGCTTCCCTTGACCTGGACGCCAACGCATGGCTCAACAGAAAATGGCTGCCTCCTGCCCAGTTGCCAATGCCAGGCTCGAAGTTAGCTGGGCAAAGGAAATTGTAGGATAATCTGGAAGGTAAGGGAAAGAATATCTCACCACTTTTCATACCTTTCTTAAAATACTTATTCGACTGCTTATTTATTGTGGGATTTATATTCTTCTAGGGACACGGGTGGTGCTGTGGGTTAAACCACAGAGCCTAGGGCTTGCCGATCAGAAGGTTGGCGGTTCGAATCCCTGCGACGGGGTGAGCTTCTGTTGCTCGGTCCCTGCTCCTGCCAACCTAGCAGTTCGAAAGCACAAAGTTCAAGTAGATAAATAGGTATCGCTCCAGCGGGAAGGTAAACGGCGTTTCCGTGTGCTGCTCTGGTTCGCCAGAAGCGGCTTAGTCATGCTGGCCACATGACCCGGAAACTGTATGCCGGCTCTCTCGGCCAATAAAGCGAGATGAGCGCCACAACTCTAGAGTCGTCCGCGACTGGACCTAATGGTCAGGGGTCTCTTTACCTTTACCTATATTCTTCTAAATGATGCTATGGCACTCTTAAGACAACTGAAGCCCTCCTCATAAAACTCATTACTGATGAGGGAAATATTGATTGCTACATATCCTTCACTGTACCGGAGAAAATTAATAATAATGATAATAATAATTTATGGATATGCTGCACCCATCTGACTGGGTTACCCTAGCCACTCTGGGCGGCTTCCAACAAATTAAGACACAATATGGCACCAAACATTAAAAACTTCCCTATTGCAGGGCTGTCTTCAGAAATGCTCTGGTTTATGTACCGGTATGTGACTTAGCACCAGTGATGTCATATATCAGAGGTGGGGAACCAATAGTCCTCCAGATGCTTCTGGACTATAGCTTTATCATCCCTGGCCAGAGAGAGTTGTGGTGAGACAGGTGTTCATGGGTCCCAAGATGGCGCTGCCCAAGTTATTTCCTGGACGCAGCTTTTGAAGAGCATGGCAAGGATTGGACAAGAGGTCTGTTGCGTCACAATGGCATCACAATGGCTCTGAGGTGCTTTTTGGCCCTGAGATCCCCAACTCATGACAGAGGATTCAATGGGGGATATGATCTCCTCTCCAGCCTCTTGGTTATGAGTGAGCTGTAATCTAGTCTCTTCCGGTTGCGGACGGATTTTAACTTTAAGCAGAGGGCACCACCATTTCAACAGCCTTCAGGGAGCAGAGCAACAGGATGGCCAAACAGAATCTAACATGCTGGAATTTCTTCAAGTGCTTTGACAGAAATAAAAGGTATGTTCAGGATCAAACCAACTCTGCTGGTCCCGGGGGCTAACCGAGAGGCGAAGTCCAAGTCCAGTCCGAGGTCGATGGTGCGGTATGGAGGCTGTCCATCAAAGCTGTAGCTGGGTCCAAGGCGAGGAGTTGGGTGGGGTTAGGAACTCTGGCAGAAGAGCAGGACAGGGTGCAGGCAGGAAGAGACTAGCAACAACGTTGCTCCCGCAACCTGGGACTGGGGCTGACTGGCTTTTATCAGCCCCAAGGCATAGGGCGGCCCGGTCCACAGGTGTCTCGCCTCTCCTGGTCTGGAGGTGAGCACTCCTCCTGCGGGAACTCAGTTCCCTCCGACTCTCTGCCCTGAGCCTCTGCAGCTCAGGAGAGGCTGGAGGGTTACCGGACCCAGAGGCAACCTCAGCTTCCCCTGACAGGGCTGAGAGTGGAGCCCCTGCAGGCAATGGGTCCTCCATCACCTCAGGAGCCAGAGCAGACCCAGCTGATGCCTGCACTTGAGGATCCAGCACAGGTGAGGACCCTTCAGGCTCAAGCCCCAGCCCTGGCTCAGCTGGTTCTGGAGGCAGGGACTCCTGTGCAGGCTGGGATTCCTCAGGTTCAGCCTCTGAGTCCGAATCCCAGGCCATCACACTAAAGGTGAAAAATTGGCATCATAGGTGGAAAGATGTCTGCATGCAAATTACATTTAAAGGGTGTGGCTTTCCCCAAAGAATCTTGGAAATGGCAGTTTACCTTTCACAGAGCTACAGTTCCCAGCACCCTTAACAAACTAAAATTTATAGGATTCGGAGGGGGGAGTCATGTGTTTTAAATATACTTTAAATATATGATACCTAGGTGAGATGTGTTGTCATCCATCCATTACTGGGTTTCATTAAAGAATAATTTGACCAACTCATCGGTGTGCTAGGAAATCACGGAAGCCTTCTTATAAATCATGGGAGGTTTGGGCTGTTGGAAAGAAAGCTGCTGTTTCCGTCTTCGACAGGGCAACAGAGTGCTTTAATCCACCATAATTGTGCGAACCTAAATTTACTAGTATATGTCTGAATTGCTCCTTCATATTTCTGACAGTCTGGAGGTGCTCACAGACTACCAATTTGTTCTCAGCAAGTTTGTGTGAGGCAGGGAATATTTTTCCTCAGCCATACAACTGGGGAAAACACTCTATGGCTTTATTTTTAAAACACAATGCGTTTGCATCAAATGCAATACTCCCCATTTTCAATTGTTCTGAAATCACATAGAATGTGTGTGTGTGTGTGGGGGGGGGTGTTTTAAAAGCCAGGAAAATTAAGGAGAAAATGACCAGGGAGGAAGGCATTTTGGGTACCTCCAGATGACCTGATTATTGAGCATTCATTTTGATTTTTTTGTCTGCAGGTTAGATTGTCCTACTATTTTCCTTTTCACTTAATTTTTTTTGGGTGGTGGTGGTTTTGTTTTGCAAGACTTCCTGTTCTACTATAGTTGCACGATCTGAATTTGTTGCACATGATTGAACCCTACCCCAAAACAATGAGAATCTCGAAGCAGTCTCTTTTTTTTTATTCATTTATTTATTTGAGATAGGAGCATTTTTCTTTTTTAAATAATTTTTTTATTAACAATTTCAACGTAACAAATTATCAAAACAAATCATCTTCATTATTTCCCCCCTTTCCCCCCCCACCTTCCCAACGAACCCTCCCTCCTTCCCCCCCCCCCAAGACTTCCCTCAGCTCCTTTCTCTGGTTTCTCAACTCATGCTGTTCTCTGCATACTATAAAATTGTATACATCCTTATATTATCTATCTACTATATTAACCCTCAATAAATTTGTGTATGTTTATTCGAAACCTGCCAAGGAGTCCAGTTCATTTTGTTATCTTTTTAAATAATTTGTAAAAAGTTCCCATTCTTTTTTGAAGTCACAGTTGTCCCTATCTCGCAATTTGTATGTCAGTTTCGCCAGTTCTGCATAGTTCATCAATTTCTCTTGCCACTGTTCTTTTGTTGGGGTTTCCTCATTCTTCCATCTTTGTGCTATCAAGACTCTTGCCGCTGTTGTAGCATACACAAATAAATTCTTTATTTTCCTTGGCAGGTCTTGTCCTACAATCCCTAACAAAAATGCTTCTGGGTTTTTTGCAAATGTCATTTTAAACATTTTCTTCAATTCATTACATATCATTTCCCAATTTTTTAAAATTTCTCTGCATTCCCACCACATGTTAAAAGGTCCCTTCCTTTTCTTGACATTTCCAACATATGTTTGACCCAGTTTTATACATTTTTGCTATCTGTACTGGTGTTATATACCATCTATACATCATTTTCATGTAGTTTTCTTTCAAAAGAGAACAATCTGTAAATTTTAAATCTATTTCCCACAGTTTTTCCCAATCTTCAAATTGTATGTTATGTCCTATATCTTGTGCCCATTTGATCATGACCGATCTCACCTCCTCATCTTTTGTTTCCCATTCTAGCAGAATACTATATGCACCCTTCAGCAACTTCACTTTCCCTTCTATGACTTCCTTTTGAAATCTAGAAGTGGTGTAACTAAATACTTTCCTGGAATCTCAAAGCAGTCTCTGATGGCATGGAAGAGCAGGGCAACTTCAAAGGTGTCAGGGGGTGCAAAAAAACAGGATTTGGGCTGCAGGTTGCCCACCTGTGCTTTAGAAGGCAGGAATCATAGAATAAATCACAGAATTGTACAGCTGGAAGGGACACCAAGGGTCATCTAGTCCAACCCCCTGCAATGCAGGAATCTCAGCTAAAGCATCCATGACATGTGGCCAGCCAACCTCTGCTTAAAAACCTCCAAGGAAGGAGAGTCCACAATCTCCCAAGGGAGACCATACCACTGTTGTTATTGCTGCTGGTGGGTAGGGATTCATGTTAATTAATATCCATACATATACAGAGCTAAACACAGAGACCAAGAATCATGATCCACCCCCACTCATCCTTTCTTTTTCTTCCCTCATTGGCAATAGAACCTCTCAAGAAGAGTTTGTTGTTGTTGTCGTTTAGTCGTTTAGTCATGTCCGACTCTTCATGACCAGGCACTTCTGTTTTCCACTGCCTCCCGCAGTTTGATCAAACTCATGCTGGTAGCTTCAAGAACACTGTCCCACCATCTTGTCCTCTGTCGTCCCCTTCTCCTTGTGCTCTCCATCTTTCCCAACATCAGGGTCTTTTCCAGGGAGTCTTCTCTTCTCATGAGGTGGCCAAAGTATTGGAGCCTCAGCTTCAGGATCTGTCCTTCCAGTGAGCACTCAGGGCTGATTTCCTTCAGAATGGATAGGTTTGGTCTTCTTGCAGTCCATGGGACTCTCAAGAGTCTCCTTCAGCGCCATAATTCAGAAGCATCAATTCTTCGGCGATCAGCCTTCTTAATGGTCCAGCTCTCACTTCCATACATCACTACAGTACTGGGAAAACCATGGCTTTAACTATACAGACCTTTGTTGGCAAGAAGAGTAGCTTAACTCAAATGACTTTGTATGCCTCCCAACTTTGATCCCTTTTTTGCATTTCCAGGAGAGACATCCTTGAGCTGGCAATTTCTGATGAGGAACCTCAGAACATGGAGAGACTGAAGATGGATAATCTCTCCCATTTCTTATCAGACAAGCAGAGCATCGTCGGCCACTGCAACACCTTCACCATTGTAGCAATGGTGCACATCACCAAGGACGATGGAGATCTTCTGCAGGATGTTAAGCAGGGGCAGAGAGAGGAGCAGACCATGATGGAGAACCTTTCTGACGTCCCATGCAAAGGGGAAAAAGATGGAGAGCACCTTGAGAGATCTGATGACAGGAGACAGAAGGACGCCGGCACACAGCAGACCCACAGAAATGGCCTAATGGGGGAAATGATAGCTTCTAGGATACTGAAAGGTCAGCGGGGAGTAGGAGAATTGAAATATATGGCTTGTCACAATGTATTTTTCGCTCTATAGGACGCACCAGACAATAGGATGCACCTAGTTAGGGGGGGAGGAAACAAGAAGAAAAGAAATTTGAATCCCAGAAGCCAGAACAGCAAGAGGGATCTGGCTTCTGGGATAGCTGGTCTAGCTTTGCGCGAAGCCTCCGCAGGGCATGGGGAGCCTTCATCCCCGTGCGCTGCGGAGGTTTTGTGGGGCTATCCAAAAGCCAGCATAGCTAGAGGGAGCGCTCCCTCTAGCTGTTCTAGCTTTGTGCCAAGGCTCCGCACGGGGAGCCTTCATCCCTGTGCCCTGCGGAGGCTTCTGGGACAGCCCGCGAAGCCTCCAGAGGGCAGTGGGATGAAGGCACCCCGCTGCCCTGGGTAGGCCTCCTGCAGAGGCTTTGCGCAGCTGACCCCAAAGCCGTTGGAGCGCATTGCAAGTTCCCGCTGCGCTCCAAAGGCTTTGGGTTCCTTTCGCTGAAGCCAGGAGTCCCGACCCCTCTCGCTCTCCAGGCTTCAGCGAAAGCAACGCGTAGCCTCCGGAGCACAGAGGGAGTGCTCCCTCTGCGCTTTAGAGGCTTCGCGTTGCTTTCGCTGAAGCCAAGGAGCCTGCACTAGCTCCATAGCTAGCTCCCCTTAATTTTTGGAGGGGAAGAAATGTGTCCTATAGAGCGAAAAATACGGTATGTGCCATCCAGCCAGTTGATCTGTCTGCCTAGGCAGGATTTGGCTTCTGGTTGCATCACTTCAGTAGGAAGATGAGCAGAGATATCTTAGGGGCAGGGAGAGGCACAGCAATCACCAGTGGCAGCTCACGGTGGACCTCCAAGTCACCTCTGGCCTAGGAGATGCTCTCCTTACAAACGAGAGAGCATGGAAAATAAATTTGCCTGTATCACCATCCTTACCACCCATTTGAGAGAAGGTAGGTTGTTCTGTAGGGACAAGGGTGGCGCTGTGGGTTAAACCACAGAGCCTAGGACTTGCCGATCAGAAGGTCGGCGGTTCGAATCCTTGCAACGGACTGAGCTCCCGTTGCTCGGTCCCTGCTCCTGCCAACCTAGCAGTTCAAAAGCACGTCAAAGAGGGAAGTAGATAAATAGGTACCGCTCTGGTGGGAAGGTAAATGGTGTTTCCGTGCGCTGCTCTGGTTCGCCAGAAGCGGCTTAGTCATGCTGGCTACATGACCCGGAAGCTGTACGCCGGCTCCCTCAGCCAATAAAGCGAGATGAGTGCCGCAACCCCAGAGTCGGCCACGACTGGATGTAGTGGTCAGGGGTCCTTTTACATTTACCTGGGTTGTTCTGTGTAACTGCACTCCTCAACAGCCTGCTTTTATGAGGTAAACATTTTCATCCCAAGGCCTGCATTCATTTGTGGACAACCTTTTGAAGTTGTGGGCATATGGTAGAGCAATGAATGCCAGTTTTGCCTTTGTACAGTAGGCTGGATTACACAGCCTCCCAAACCTCTCTCTAGCCCCCATCCAGACAAGGGGTAGGTAGTAATAGTGATGATGATGATAATGATGATAATGATAATAAAAATAATGGTACAGGATGACTATTGGATAGTACTCATGCCATGACTAATAATGAGCATCTCAATTAGGAGAATCTAGTGCTTTTCTAAAACCTTTTTTCTATAGCTATTTTGTTGTTTAGTCGTTTAGTTGTGTCTGACTCTTCGTGACCCCATGGACCAGAGCACACCAGGCACTCCTGTCTTTCACTGCCTCCTGCAGTTTGGTCAAACTCATGTTTGTAGCTTCGAGAACACTGTCCAACCATCTCGTCCTCTGTCGTCCCCTTCTCCTTGTGCCCTCAGTCTTTCCCAGCATCAGGGTCTTTTCCAGGGAGTCTTCTCTTCTCATGAGGTGGCCAAAGTATTGGAGCCTCAGCTTCAGGATCTGTCCTTCCAGTGAGCACTCAGGGCTGATTTCCTTCAGAATGGAGAGGTTTGATCTTCTTGCAGTCCATGGGACTCTCAAGAGTCTCCTCCAGCACCATAATTCAAAAGCATCAATTCTTCGGCGATCAGCCTTCTTTATGGTCCAGCTCTCACTTCCATACATCACTATTGGGAAAACCATAGCTTTAACTATACAGACCTTTGTTGGCAAGGTGATGTCTCTGCTTTTTAAGATGCTGTTAGCTATTATGTTCCCACAAATTATCCTTTTTTCAGAGAATAGATTGCTGTGTCCTTGTTTCTTTCAGATCAAGAAGATAGGAAGAGTGGCACACCAGCCTTTTGTTTTCATTTTCTCAACCACCATCCCAGGAAGGTGCCCAACATAAATCTGATTGAGTCATCCCAGAAAGATGCATCAACAGTCGCCCATTAAAAGTGCCTTGATCATCGACAGACTTGTCAGCATATGGATGTCCTTGTTTCAGAAATGCTGGCCAGGCGGTCTCCCTGCACGGGGCCAGGTTAACTCATAATTATGCGTAGATTCTGCAGGCAGCCTTCAAATGAAAGCTGAACTGAGAGACAGGGGAGAGCAGGAATATGGAAAGGGTGCCGTGGCTATGTTTGAAAAAATAATGGAAATATGGCAAATGGGTATTCCTCCTCTCTTTTAGTGGTGTGATTCCCCCACACATACCAGTGTTTCTGCATCTCTTGGCCTGGAAACGTGGTTACTAAATGGAATCTGGTGTAATCCTGGGATCTATAGTTTATCCCCCACAAAGCAGAAATTCCTGCTCCCTTAACAAGCTAGTTACTGGGGTTGAGGGTCAAGTGGATCAGGCGGCGACCCAAAGGAAAGCTGTTTGTTTATTCTTCGGCACACTGCTGCGCTATCGTTTTCCTCTTCGTTATTACTGGCAAAAAGTTCAAGTCCACCTCACCCCAGAAACATTGGCAGAGTTCTCGTTTTAAGCACTTTAATCTGGGCTGGAACAAATATATATTAATATATTAAATGTGAAGGTTCTCTGTGTTATGGCAGCAGCAGGTCTCCCTGACTTCCTGCTTGCAAAGGAATGCTTCAACTGGATCACATTTCTTGAAGTGGGGGCTGAGTTGTTGGTGACTCTCCAGATTTTGCAGAGTCTTCACCTGAAATTGATGAAAGCCTTTCTGTTCCTACAGGCATTTCAAGTAAGTTTTATCAGGCCAATTTTTCGTTTTTATTACGCACCATATTATTTGACGGATGCGTTGTTTTGTAAACAACTTTGAGACCGTTTATGGTGAAAAGTGGTCTATAAATACTGGGGGGGGGGACATAACAAATATTTGTTGATTTAACAACATTTAGATTCTGTTTGATCGTTAAAAAAATCCCAGCCTCTAAGATTGTTTACAGAAAGTTAGGATAGTAAAACTAAAATGATCAAGATTTATGTTGCTTAATAAGGTCTCTTTCAAAATGGATTACCGTATTGGCCTAAATATAAGCCTCACTTTTTTCCGAATTCCGATGGTGAAAAGTTAAAGTGCAGCTAAAATTTGTGACCTTACAAAGATTGGCTTTTACAATTTCACTGCTGAAACAGACATATGGAACGGGTGTGAGTGCCTGCGGAATTCTAAGGGAGCAGCTTATATTCGGGTATTGCCTTTTTTTCTTCCCCCCCCCCCTTGAATTTTAAAGGTGCAGCTTATATTAGGGCCAATACGGTATTATTCAGGTTTCCTGTTAACATACAGTAAAGTTTGTGTAAAGTAGCTATGAATCCAAAATTTGTTGTAATGTTGATGCTTTGAAAGTGCAATTCAGCTCCTAAAATTCTGTGTGATTCCAGTGGAAGGCTGGAGCAGCCATATAAATACCAGTCTATGTTGGCTGGGACAGATGTGAACTGGAGTCCAACATCTGGAGGGTCACAGGCTTTAAATGCTTGCCACAAAGCTCAGCCTTGGGTTGGAAACATCTTTGTCACTTTAACACCTCTGCTGCTTTTCATCCATCAGTCTTAAGAGCAGACTTTGAGTCTTCCTGTGCTTGCTAAAATCAGGGGTAAGGACTCTGTGGTCCATCAGTTGTTTCTAGAAAATAGGTCCCATCATCCCTGATGATTGCCCATAATGGTTGGGAGCTACTGGGAGTTGGGAATTGAACACCTGGAGAGATACAGGTACCCTAAGCATGGCTTACAGAACTGCAGTGGTAGCTCTTTATTTAGTAAATGTGAGAAGAGAACTAAGGTGTAGCCTTCAGCTGTCACACACAGATACCTAGGATAAGTATCTCCACTTGGACAGCTTGTTGAAAGATATACCGTATTTTTTGCTCCATAACACTCACTTTTTTCCTCCTAGAAAGTAAGGGGAAATGTCTATGCGTGTTATGGAGCGAATGCCTACGGATGGCGGGGGGATCTGCTGCAGTCGTGAGCAGAGGATCCATGGTTCCCCTTCCTTCCCTCCTCCGTAGCTTGCTTTGCTCACTTTGAAATAGCAAAGTGGGAGAAGAGCTGCTTAGGGGGGAGAATAGAGGGACAGAGAGCCTGGTTACAATGCACGGATCCACATGGATCCTCAGGATTTTTGCACTGGGTCACCCCAGATTCACCATCAGATCACATAGCATGCCCATGGCTACAGCTTGCACCAAAAAAATCACGCACCCACTATTGCTTGGGGCCGCAGTGGTGCAAAAACGTGGTTACAAAGCATGGATCCACATGGATCCTCAGGATTTTTGCACTGGGCTACCGCAAACTCACCGTCAGATCACATGTCTGTGGCCACAGCATGAACCATAAAAATCATACATCCACTGTTTCGTTTAGAATATTTTTTTTCTTGTTTTCCTCCTCAAAAAACTATGTGCGTGTTATGGTCGGGTGCGTGTTATAGAGCGAAAAATACGGTATTCAAAAAGCACTGCAAAGATGGTAGAGATGGCGCTTGTCAGATATCTAATGTGAATTCCAGGAAGGTCCAGTTCTGGAATTGTGCAGAACGTACCTCCTGAAGGATGCCATCTCCTTGCTGAGTACAGTGATTGGTTGGGCACATAGGGGATGAGATGATCTTTCAAGTATCCCGGTCCCAAGCTGAACAGTCCTTTGTACCCCACTACTAGCTCCTTGAACTTAGCCCAGTAGCTAATCATAAGGTGCAGGTAGATGTGTATGTATTTTGAGACTCTTAGAATACCATCTTGTCACTCACATCCATGAAGCAGGACTAAGAACTGTGCATTCACCTCCCCCGAATAAAGTTGGCCAAAGTTTATTGTGATGCTTTTGAAATTCTCCGAGTGAAACCGCCTTGAACTCTTTGTTCTGTTCCCTAACTTATACCTTGAGCATTCAAGGGTGCTGCCAAGCGCAGTGCTGACTCCAGCATATGAAAACAAAACTCTTGAGGAGGGTGCCAGTCAGTACAGAATGTCTCATAGCTCACCCTAAACTGCTTAATCTGCAAATGAATATACTCTAAACATATCCCACCACCCCATTTCTCAAGCAAAGGTGGTTCTCCCCCACCCCACGTGTTTGTTCTGCTTAAAAGGTCACTCTCTGGTATGCAGGCAAAATGTCAGTTTGCCTTCAGTGTTTGGAAAGTGAAATTCTTCAACAGATGGATTAAGGAGCTACACAGTGCTGGAAACCCAAATGTCAGGCAACTGGTCTTTCAAGGAACGGATCTTTTAGCAAGTTAAGTTTGGAGCAAGAGAGGCGAGGTTGCCTACAAACTGCCTTCTTCCAGAATATCTTGTGTGGAGGTTGAGGAAGACTTCTAGGAATGTAGGGCTTGAGGGAAAGTTTCCAGAGCAAGGAGTAAAAGAAATACAGTGGTACCTCAGGTTAAGTACTTAATTCATTCCGGAGGTCCGTACTTAACCTGAAACTGTTCTTAACCTGAAGCACCACTTTAGCTAATGGGGCCTCCTGCTGCTGCCGTGCCGCTGAAGCATGATTTCTGTTCTCATCCTGAAGCAAAGTACTTCACCCGAGGTAATATTTCTGGGTTAGCGGAGTCTGCAACCTGAAGCATATGTAACCTGAAGTGTATGTAACCTGCTGGGCATGGTGGGCCAATTGGTGCCAAAAAAGGATAGAGGTTTTTTCATGTATGCTACAACAGCAGCAAGAATACTCATCACAAAGCACTGGAAGACACAAGACCTACCTACCAGGGAAGAATGGCAGATGAAGCTGATGGATTATATGGAATTGGCGGAAATAACTGGCAGAATCCGAGACCAGGGAGAAGAGTCGGTGGAAGAAGATTGGAAGAAATTTAAAGCTTATTTACAGAAATATTCTAAAATTAATGAATGTTAGAAAGATGCTGGAAAGAAGTTATATGACTTTAGTAGAAATATTATAAAGAATTAAGTATGAATAGCTGACATTGGGTAAAGATGTAAATTTAAGTTTAAAACTTTGTTAAATTAAACTATGGAACTAAATTTGTGAAAGAGGGAAAGGACTTGCTAGAACATTTAATTGAACTAGAATACAAAAAAGGAGGTGTGAGGAAGTCGAGGAAATAAGCTAATGAAAGATAAAGATATGAAAATATGGGGCTCTTTTGTATGTTTGTCTGTTCTCTTGGGTTTTTTTTTCTAATGGTTTTTTTTTGTTTTTTCTTGGTATTGTTGATGTCTTGTATATTTTTCCTCTTGTTTTTCTTTTCTTTCTTGTAATGTTTAAACTTTAATAAATATTCTTTAAAAAAAATAATGAAGTGTATGTAACCTGAGGTACCACTGTACTGGAGTTTGAGGAAAGATCTGCTGGATGGTGGCAGTGTTGGAGGAAGAGAGGAAGGAAGGCTAAGAAGGGAAAGCCTCTCTTAAACATCTTGTTGGTTCATGCTTTGTGGCTCCACTCGCTCTTTTTCTCCAACTGCTCAGAAGCAGATACCACACATGTTCTGCCTCTTCTTCATTCTGGTTGGTCAGGCAGGAATCTAGATAAGACTATGGCAGCAATGGTACTGCTGCTTTTGATTGACCCCAGAAAGAGAGCTGTGAGTAGAGCAGAGAGCCACCTGGCAAAGTGTATGCAGGTATTTTGTCACTCCATGAACATTATAATCCTAGTGATTTCACCGTCCAGAATGGAAGCATGACTATTACAAAGCAAAAGGGTCAAGGCTCAGAAAAAATATGGATGCCATGAGCAGCCTGAGAATTCATGTTAAAATTCACCCCACAGACATACAGAGCATGGGGTCTAGACCACTTTAAAAAGTTGGCTGATCAAGAACCAAATTCATAGTTAGGTCATAGTTAAATATTGCACACATGGCTCAAACCACTACAAATAACTCAAATGCAGAGCTAGATTATATTTAGATATAAAATGCATTTTATTTTTAAAATAAGATCATTCCCAGAGACCTGAAGGCTGCTCTTCAACAAAAGCAAGTTCAATACAAAGCAATCAAGACAAACTACGTCCACCAAACAACTCAGTAGTACAGACCAAAAACCACGTACATATACTTGCATTTATTGAACTTTTATATAGTCAGCTTTGTACAGCAGTGACAAGATTCATATTATACAAGCTATTGTTTTCAATTGTTGATTTGCCATAGAAGGATTTCCCCCCCATTTTTATTATGCACTTGAACACTTCAGTAAAAAGTTACAGATACTTGAGCTGCAATTACCTGGTATTGTAGAGAGGTATGGGTTTTAAGTACATGCAAACATACATACTTGACGAAATACTCTATATCATAATTTCTGAATAAGTTATACACAGTACATTAGCCAGAGGTTAAAGACTACAACCCTATTACATTCTGAAAATCAAATCTAACATTCTTTCTTTTCTTTTTTTTTAAACACAGCTGCTAGTGGCCAGGAAAAAAAGATGATACAAACCTCATTTAGCTATCTACATATAAAGGGATTGTGGTTTTGCAAGAGCAAAGATTTGAGCATTTTTATTCAGCCCTTACTACCCTTGCATCATATAGCACCACAAGAGTGCAAGGACTGCTGCAAACATCTAGAGCAGTACTTACTGGCTTTTGTATTGTGCATCTGTGCCTTTAACATTTGCGTACAATGATATATATATATTTCAAACCTATAGTCAGACACTGGCAATTTGGCTTATAGTGATTGACAACATTCTGTGCGTCAGCAAAATTTAGATACAAAAACAGTGAAGGAGGGGTACCATTCACCTGAAGGTTGCTAGGCAGAGGCTATGCCATTCATCATTGTATCAGGCAAAATAAAAAGACAAGACCGCAGCAACCTGAAGGCAATGGGGGGTGGGGTGGGGGTGGAGCGGGGAATGAAGCTACAATTGCAGTTTTACAATGTGATGGCACACCTGTCTGAATAGATGCATGCATCGGTGCAAATGCACGCACCTGAGGTACCTTTCCCCCCAGGCCAAATATTATCTTATACAGTACAGTCTTCTCCACTAGTATTGGAGTCAAATCAATTGAACAATGATATTTGGCAGTTGAGAGCCTAGCGACTTAGGCAACTATTGCATTTCAGATTGCTCAGAAACCAGGTGCGTATGTTACAGTACACAGATTCCACATTAAACTGGTCAGTTCAAAACACAGGAGTCGAGTAAACCAATAATTACACTGACCAAGCATTCTAGCAATGGCTTTGACAATCAAGCAACGACTTTTCATATTCTACAGTGGACCATGTGTTATTGCTTCGTTTGGATGCAAGAACAGTGAGGCATTGCTAGCTTTGTTCAGTGGAAAGAATTGGGTGAACATACCAAACGGCATTCCTCTGTGCACGGAGTCTGCTAAAAACTGCTTGAACTTTCAGACATCCTTGCTTGTATGGTGCTATTACTACACTTACATTGACCTAGAGAACTAAAGTGGCTCACGGTGGGACAGAGGCAACTTTTGAGCTCTGGTACCTCCTGCTTCAACCGCTCTAGCTGCTCGGTCTGGAATATATTTGGTTGTTCAGGCATCCAGTCATAAATCCTAAGACAGACATACAACGAGAAAGGAATGAATGCAAAGCCAACCTATACCAAAGGCACACTCAAGGTCTTATATACACAAGAGCAGATATGCCCCAGCACAACTGAAATCTTCACCCCCAAAAAGTTTTATACCAATGTTTTAAGACTTCGATGAAATTTGCTTTTATATCCCTGTGTGCTCAATTATTTCATCCAGTGATAGTTCTAGAAGTAGGGTGCTCAGCATCTGACATGTCACCAAGTGAAAGCTTTGAGGCAACCCTGCTAGCAAAGTTATGGAGTGGCTTTCCTGGGTGTTAGAAATCACCATGTTAGAAATCCACCCAAGAGTTCTGGTGCATGCATTGGCACAAGATACAGGCATTGCTTACTATTTGCATGCCATGCTATACAACGATTTCAACCTTTCAGTGAATGCAAAGTCCGCAAAGAACATAGTGCCTACGTTGCTACAGAATCAGAGCGCTCAATTTTTGTTTTTAAAGTAAAGAGGAAAGCACTGTGGAGTTATGTACTTTTCTAAAAATAAAAAAGCATTCTGGTCAGCAAGTACAAACCTGTCACGTCATTTGTAAGTTGAGGATCTGGTGAGTGTCTAGAGGAAAAGGAATCCAGGTGTCAGGGACGAGTTACTCTCCTATTTAGAGGGTCTACTCCTGAATACAGCACACCTAGAATTTTTGCTCATCTCTGGGAGACAGGTGCCTGGGGGATTTGCATAGGTAGTGGATCCAACGTCTGATTCAAAGTCCCATCAGACATTCGTAACACGGCCGATAACACTAGCCTTCCATTAAAGGCCTCAAAGGCCAGAACTCTGTGGACAATGATTGGCAGGTGCAGAAAGGAAGCTGAATTGACACCCCCACCCCCACCCCGGTCGCCTCCATAGCTTCCGGTGCTGGTTCTGAGAACAGGCACTTCCACCTATGGGTTGCAAGCTTGGTGAATTCATGATAGTTTGCCCATATAAAGAAGCAAGAAATTAAATCTTGAAATGTGCCAAACAGCCTTAGGTTAAATATGAATTAAGTCCCTTGCTATTGTATCTAGGGTTTCCTGAAAAAGATTGTTCAGTCTCCACCTATAAGGCATGCTCTAGGTCAGGCTTCCTCAACCTCAGCTCTCCAGATGTTTTTGGCCTACAACTCCCATGATCCCTAACAAGCAGGACCAGTGGTCGGGGTGATGGGAACTGTAGTTTCAAAACATCTAGAGGGCCAAGGTTGAGGAAGCCTGCTCTAGGCGACCAAATTTCTGAAGCCATTTAAATGAGCAGTCGTAAAACAGTATTCAGTTTTTATGTTAAAGTTAGTTTAAATCTAAAATATAGTTTGGTGCAGCCACCTATCCCAAAGTTTTAGTAGCTATTGTGTTCCCTCACCAAATCTGGGGGCGTTATTTAATGAATAACCCAAACCCTCTCTTCTCAAACTACAGTTCTTTCTCTGTTGTGCAGCCATGTTAACAGAATGATTAATAATGCTCTGCGAAAATGGTTTTCAGATATCCAGGGAATTAAATTAGGGAGACCAGAAACAAAAATTCCTTGATGTGAGAATAATGTTTATGGTCCAAGCCTCAAAACTGATCTTATACACTAGACCACACTGTCACATTTTCACGATACAAAATAGAACAAGGATAAATATGAAAGCCATGAAGAATGAAAAAAGGGTTCAACTGGAAGCATTCACTGCCAATAATTTGATTTCTTGTTTTCTAAAGGCAGCATGGACAAACCGTCACTTGAGTTCCAAGGATAGTTCATGTAGTCTTGTAAGATTCTGGTATTGTCTGGGCTTTACGGAAGTTAATTTAAAGTTCTCAACCACTCAGCTGTGCTTAAAGGAGGGGTCAGGAGAACTTAGAATCCACCCCCCACCCACGCAACAGCTGAAGAGCTTTAGCATGGCAGTCTCTAAGGATGCCATCTAGCAGGGAAAAGGTTGATTTAGAGTAAAAATAAAAGATTTTGTGCTAAAAGGTGTCAGATTGCAGAATATCAACAACTGTTCCTGTTGCTCTTTGGGACATGCTACATATTATTCGACTTGTGCTGATGACTAAAGGATAGTAAAGACTAAGGAATTTCTTTCCCATGCTGGTTTTACATTTTTTTATATCAGTACAGTATCTGGGAGCCCACAGAAACAGCAGATGTGCTCCCCTCATGAAAGATTTCACATTGCCTAGCTACCCGAGCAATTTAATGCTGATCTACATACAGGTGTTTGCACATGTCATTTTTAAGAGGCATTCTATAACAAAACCAAAGACACTGATCAAAAAGGAGGACATGAGGAGTTATTGGAAAATGCAAATTAAGCAGAGAAGAGACCATATAACACCGGTCTTGAAAGTCCTACACTGGCTCCCAGTACGTTTCCAAACACAATTCAAAGTGTGGGTGCTGACCTTTAAAGCCCTAAACGGCCTCGGTTCAATACCTGAAGGAGCGTCTCCACCCCCATCGTTCTGCCCAGACACTGAGGTACACCTCTGAGGGCCTTCTGGCGGTTCCCTCACTGCGAGAAGCCAAGTTACAGAGAACCAGGCAGAGGGCCTTCTCGGTAGTGGCGCCCGCCCTGTGGAACACTCTCCCACCAGATGTCAAAGAGAATAACAACTACCAGACTTTTAGAAGGCAGCCCTGTTTAGGGAAGCTTTTAATGTTTAATACCAGGTTACTGTATTTTAGTGTTTTGTTGGAAGCTGCCCAGAGTGGCTGGGGAAACCCAGCCAATGGGCAGGGTAATAATAATAATAATAATAATAATAATAATAATAATAATAATAATAATAATAATAATTACAAGCTGTTTAAATTACAGCCAACTGGGAAAAGGTGGTATACTCCACTTAACAAACTTTGCATTCAAGATGTGTATCACTAAAGTGATATCAATATTGAAAAAGGTGTATTTTGTATATTGATACTTACTTTCTATTTTCAAAAGAATTCAAGGTACATTGAACATGCATATTGTTCTAGGGCAAACTTTGAGTGTATCACATAGAAACTACTACTACCATTAAAATGGTACAAAGAGGGTCAGGTATGCAAAAGTGTTTGCCTATTTGAGACAAGGTTTTAAAAGCCCTTGATTCCAAGATTCACCTGCTATCTTAGCAGCCATCTGAATACAGCTATAAACTCACTGCTGATCATATTCAATAGTTAAAATACTGTGATACCTGTCATATACCAGACCATGAACTCCATATTCCCTCAATTTCTTCCTGTTCTCTAGCTCATTTGTTTTGTCGCCCCAGCAGAAGACAACTAAGCCTTTAGACCTGGCTTCGGCAACAAAAGATGGACTGAGCAGCAACTCCTCTGTGTGTGCATTAATCCCCTGAAAAAGAAAAAAATGAAATATTACCCATATATATCTGAGATGTTAGCAGTGCAAGGATTAATCTTTCATGTCGTTAGGCATGTTGAGTACTATACAACTATGTTAAAATACATTGAGGTCTTAGTATTTGTAGAAAAGACCATTATAGCTAAAGCACAATCCTCATTTCAAAAGTAGTTGCCACATATAATTGTCTAGATGCTTTATGACCTACCAGCAGATTTTCAAACAGCGCAAAACTTGTGGCAATAGCCGTTGTGCGGCTCCTGAGATCCATAAGTTCTGGGTAAGTATCGCATTTTCCTTGAGTTAGAAACAATATGGGATATTTATTCTGTTTGTGTCTGACCCTGTAAAAAAAAGTTTGAACTCAGTTACAAGTTGGACAGGAAAAATCCCTGAATCAGACTAGGAATCAGCCATAAACGATAACTAATTTACTTGCAAAATATAAAGCCAACATTTTTGAATAACACTGCATTCTTAAGTAGAGCTTTAAATATGCAATATGAAAATGGTTATAGAGTTTAAATAGAATACAGTGGTGCCTCACAAGACGAAATTAATTCGTTCCGCAAGTCCCTTCGTCTTGCAAGTTTTTCGTCTTGCGATGCACGGTTTCCCATAGGAATGCATTGAAAATCAATTAATGCGTTCCTAGGGAAACCGCCTTCAGACCAGGTCCGGGGACAGTCTGTCCCCGGACCTCTTCTGAAGGCTGGGGGGGGGGGGGGCAAGGGCTTTCCTTCCCACCCCAGCATTTTAAAAAACCCTGGGACAGCGGAGGACTTCTCCACTGTCCGGGGGATCTTAAAATGCTGGCGGGCGGCATTTTAAAATCGCCCCGGACAGCGGAGGACTTCTCCGCTGTCCGGGGCGATTTAAAAGCCCCTGGGAAGGCAGGCAGGGGGGACAAAGACTTTCGCCCCCTACCAGCCTTCAGAAGAGGTCCTGGACCTCTTCTGAAGGCGGGCGGGGGGCGAAAGTCTTTGCTCCCCCCCTGCCTTCAAAAGGTGTCCCCGCGGCGGCGGGAGGTGTCCCCTGCCCCCCGCCCGGCTTCGGAACAGCATTCCGAAGTGGGGTGGCTGGGGCAGGTGTTCCCGCCCCCCCCTTCGGAACAGCGTTTTAAAATGCTGGGGGTCGGCAGCGAACGCTTCGCTGCCGACCCCCAGCATTTTCAAATCTCCCAGTGTCCTGGGGAGATTTTAAAATGCTAGGGGTCGGCAGCGCTTCGCTCCCGACCCCCAGCATTTAAAAATCTCCCCCTGTAGATTTTAAAATGCTGGGGGTCGGCAGCCAAGCGCTGCCGACCCCTAGCATGAGATTTTAAAATGCTGGGGGTCGGGAGCGAAGCATGGGTTTTGAGCGAAGCGCTGCCGACCCCTAGCATTTTAAAATCTACAGGGGGAGATTTTTAAATGCTGGGGGTCGGGAGCGAAGCGCTGCCGACCCCTAGCATTTTAAAATCTCCCCAGGACACTGGGAGATTTTTAAATGCTGGGGGTCGGCAGCGCTTCGCTCCCGACCCCCAGCATTTAAAAATCTCCCCGGGACACGGGGAGATTTTAAAATGCTGGGGGTCGGGAGCGAAGCGCTGCCGACCCCTAGCATGAGATTTTAAAATGCTGGGGGTCGGGAGCGAAGCGCTGCCGACCCCCAGCATTTTAAAATCTCCCCGGGACACGGGGAGATTTTAAAATGCTAGGGGTAGATTTTAAAATGCTGTAGATTTTTAAATGCTAGGGGTCGGCAGTGCTTCGCTCCCGACCCCCAGCATTTTAAAATCTCCCCCTGTAGATTTTTAAATGCTAGGGGTCGGCAGCGCTTCGCTCCCGACCCCCAGCATTTTAAAATCTCCCCCTGTAGATTTTAAAATGCTAGGGGTCGGCAGCGCTTCGCTCCCGACCCCCAGCATTTTAAAATCTCCCCGGGACAGCAGAGACATCTCTGCTGTCCCGGGGAGATTTTAAAATGCTGGGGGTCGGCAGCGAACGCTTCGCTCCCGCCCGCCAGCATTTTAAGATCGCCCGGGGCAGGCGGGGGGGAGGCAGGCGGGGGGGAGAAAAGACTTTTGCCCCCCCGCCGGCCTTCAGAAGAGGTCCTCTTCTGAAGGCCGGCTGTGGGCGAAAGTCTTTGCTCCCGACCGCCAGCATTTCCCTATGGGCTTTCGTCTTGCGATGCAAGCCCATAGGGAAATTCGTCTTGCGAAGCGCCTCCAAAACAGAAAACCCTTTCATCTTGCGGGTTTTCCGTCTTGTGAGGCATTTGTCTCGTGGGGTACCACTGTATCTATATCTATCTATCTACTTAGCAAAGACAAGCTACAAAAACACCTGCCCTTCCATTTTCTTCTTTACAAAGCACGAACCCTACTTTTAAAAAAGCTCACACAAAAAATATTACAGTAGACTAGATGAAAACCATTTGCTTATTCGAATGACTTCAGTGATTGTATACAACTAGTTTAGACACGTAGTTTGTTTGCTTCCACTGTCATCAGATGATTGCATTCTAATGTGATGCAATGTAAGCAGAGCTTTTTTTTTGAAAACTTTGAAAAAGATGACATTCAGCTGTGCGCCTGGCTGCAAGTGCCATGTTCCCGCTGTTACGAAAATAAATGAATTTCGATTACTTTTGACACAGGTAGCCTTTATCAGCAGAGTGAGACCCCGCTCTGGTCATAAAAGACATATTAAAGGCTTGTCTGCCATTACCCAGAGGTAGGCCAGGGCTCAGGCAGGCCTGTTCTCCAAAACCTAATCCTGTGATGTGCTTTGCCTCTCTGGAATATCACCTGCTAAATTGAGGAATCGTTCCTCAAGGCTCCTGCCTAAAATTTACCCAGAAGTAGTGCTTCAGCTGAATTGTAATTTTCACCCTCCTTTGTTATATCCATAAGGAGTATAATTACCAGGCCTTTTAGGGTGGGGTTTAGCCTCAGACCCATACCCCTTAAGCCCTTTATCACACCATCATGATCCTGATAGACAGGAAGAAGAATTTATAGCCTGTGCATTCATTTTAAATTACAAGCCCAGTTTGAGCATAAAAGTTTATGCCTTTTGTCTTAGCAGCTAGGAAGCCACAGCTTCCCCACCACTGAAGTAAGAGAATAATTCACATTTTCTTAAACATGAACCATTCTTCTGTGAGTAAATATTATTTTAACACTATTGATATAAAGATGCCCCAAGTTAAAAATACATCTCTCTAAAATGTTATCAAGTATTTCCATCAACTCACATTGTACATATATCGGCATCAAATGAAGAAAATATAACCCTCCTACGTCCAGCCTTGAGCAGAACAGTTTTCAAAAGTATGTCTAGATAGAGGTTCATGTCAAAGTAGGTTGAAAGATTGCCATCCCATAAACCATCCTGGAAATGGAGAGGGGAGGGGGGGAGAGAAGCCAGAACCTTTTGGTTATTTAACTTGAAAGTTCATGAACATCCGTTGATGTGGATGAAGATTAAACTGTACCTTTGATACACAAAAGGCAAGTTCCTCTATTCTGGTTCACTTAATAACAAAAAAATCATAACAATAATTTCATTGTATCTTGCCCATCTGACTGGGTTGCCCCAATCACTCTGGGCGACTTCCAACAAAGTATAAAGTAACCCACCAAACACCAAAAGTTAAAAGCTTTTCAAAACAGGGACGCCTGCTTAGTACAGAAGAATTGTTATCTATCGTTCCTGACCTCCACTTAAAATCTTATAACCTAACAAATCAGCCATGAATTGTATTATGTTGGTCACAAAAATACAATTTTTAATCACCTAATACCGTATTTTTCGCCCTATAGGACGCACTTTCCCCCCTCCAAAAATGAAGGGGAAATCTGGGTGCGTCCGATGGGGCGAATGCAGGCTTTCACTGAAGCTTGGAGAGCGAGAGGGGGCTGTGCGCACCGACCCCTCTTGCTCTCCAGGCTTCAGGAAGACATCCGCAGCCTAGACAGCCCTGCGGGAGGTTCTGCAGGGCTGTCTGGGCTGCGAATAGCAGCCTGCTTCCCGGAGCGCCGGGCGCGTTGAAAGCAGAGCGCCCGGTGCTTCGGGAACGCATCCGCAGCCTAGGCAACCCTGCGGGAGGTCCCGCAGGGCTGTCTAGGCTGCGGATAGCAGCCTGCCGCCCGGTGCGAGGGGCGCCCTGAAGCAGAGCACCCCTCGTGCCGGGCAGACATCCGCAGCGTGGGGAGCTGTTCCTCAACCTGTTTCGGTTTCCCCGACCTGGTTTTGGGGGGGAAATAAAGGGAAATTTTTTTCCTTTTTTCCTTTATTTCCCCCCCCAAAAAACTAGGTGCGTCCTATGGGACGGAGCGTCCTATGGGGCGAAAAATACGGTAAATTAATGTTGCAGCAAACACCCTTTAAACCACGTAGAAAGTAGCCGATAATTCTTTTGGGAAGCTCGTGCTATGCTGGCATGGAGTTAAAACATTCAATAAATATATTCAGTTTACCGGAGTATCAGCTTAGATCACAGTCATTATTGGACTGTTGATCATATTTGGTGTCAGGAAGGAAATCCCCTCCCAGGTTAGAGATTGTGGGTAAAAGCAGCAACGTTGCATGAGCAGACTTCCATTTGTCCACTGGCTCTTTCTCTCCTCCATCCTGGAACCTTCTGCATGACCCCCAGCCTCATCTGGAGAATCCTCAACCTTGTGGATGTGACTTGGGGGGGGATGTGGAGAGAGGCTGAAGAAGGGGAGCACTAGTGAAAGTCAGTTCTGCTTGCACAGAGGCACCATTATTTCACCCTGTAGGATTTGGTTTTACAGTGGTACCTCGGGTTACATACGCTTCAGGCTACACACTCTGCTAATCTAGAAATAGTACCTCGGGTTAAGAACTTTGCTTCAGGATGAGAACAGAAATTGCATGGCGGCAGCAGGAGGCCCCATTAGCTAAAGTGGTGCTTCAGGTTAAGAACAGATTCAGGTTAAGAACGGACCTCCAGAATGAATTAAGTACTTAACCCGAGGTACCACTGTAATTAACTTCTCCTGCAGGAAGCTCACTTTGCTCTTTTGCTTTAGTCACCCAGAACCATGTTTTCCTGGCATTCTTCTGCAGTGCGTCTGATCTCGGCCATCATTAGATTTGTCTCTACCGAGTAGGGAGTGGTGGGTGGTTCCTACTTCCAACAACAGGCTGGGTTAGATGGAACCAACAAAGTGCCTCTATTTTCAGTAACTGTTCCTTAGAATTAGACATGTGAACCACAGATTCCAGAGCTAGAAAACAATGCTAAATTTAGAAACGGCGTTCACTCACCATTGGAGAATCAAAGGAAAAAAGAAGCAGAAATGTACTATTTAACCAAATCGGTTTCTATAATTTAAACACTACAATGAAACAGCAAGCTACTATGTTTAAGATGTATTGTTAGTAGACTTTCTTACCCTTTGCTGGCAGATCCATTTAATTTCTATATTAAAGCCCACTTCTTCAGGAATGGTTTCTAGTACCTGGGCGGAAAAGCAATAAGGGTCAGGAAAAATTGTGCTAAAGTGTTAAATTTAAGAGTGATTTCCCTCACCTTTTATGTCTGAAATCAAAATGGCTCTGTAGAGCCTATAGAAATTGAATTCCAGTAGACGATAGGATTTCCCTTGCAAATGGTAACCACATAAGCAGTCTAGAACATGCTATTCTAATAATCATATAGTTAAGAACAATTCTGCACCTGCTTCTACACGAACACTTCCTGGATTTCGTTTCTGTGACACTAAACCCTGACCAAGAAACAGATCCCAAAGCAAAGACATGCAGATATCAGTTTAGCTTATCAATGGCATCCATGACAAGGACCTTGTTTACACATAATGCTAAATCAAACCATGCCTTGTTGGAAATAAAGTAGTGTGTGGGCACCGAGAGTGAAAACTGCAGCTGCTTTTCTCCTCCCACTGCTGATACACTACCTGCCAATTACTGTAACACGCAAACCTGGGCTCCTGGTTTGTCTCTCCAAACAAACCATGAATGGTAAACGAAGAATAAACCTTGGTTATGGCTTGTGGTTGGGGAGGAGCAGGGCTTAACCAGAAGAGGGGGGAATTGGCATTAAAAAACCACTACCCTTTCCATTCTGTCAACGCAAGCCTCCACTGGATTAGGTTCTGCTTCAATTATCCCTTCCATTCTAAATTTTAGCTTAAACAATAAACCAATTAGCTTAACAATAAAGCTAGGTGGAACAAATGATTACTGTACTTACACTTTGTAAGGAGGGGAATGGCTGCGTGTCAGAAGGAGCATTTTTGTCTTCTTTAAATGATTCTGTAGGAAAATTGTATAAAAAAAGCCTTGAAGAGAAGTCATAAGCAAAAGTCTGAAGTAAAAATGAGGCTTTCCCATCTTTTCCTCCCCCTACGGTCCCCTAGAGCAGTGTTCCCCAACCTTGGGCCTCCAGCTGTTTTTGGACTACAACTCCCATCATCCCTCGCTAGCAAGACCAGTGGTCAAGGATGATGGGAATTGTAGTCCAAAAAACAGCTGGAGGCCCAAGGTTGGGGAACACTGCCCTAGAGGGTTGGGGACACCCAGAGCAGATTGGGGGAGACACAGGGAGAGGGTGCAGAGGTAGGAGAGGAAGAGGACATCCTGTTGCATGAGCCGAAGTCTGTTGTGCACATGTTGTGCATCACTGGATGCTGCCCATATAGCGCCAGAAAAACTGTGATTACTAGCTAGAGCGAGTTAATTCTTAACTGACAACTTGCAGGCTGTTTGTGCTGCACCTCCAGGGATGCCACTGACTCTGCTCAAAGCTGCACTGCAGTCTACTGGCAAGCCTAGCTCGTCCTTACAAAGGCATGGAAGCCAAAGCAGAAGGCAAAGGGAAAACCTGCTGTGACACTTCCAACAGCTTCTTGCTACCAAGAGAGAGGTGCCCTCACTCTGCCCATCTCCTATTTGCTCTCTCTCTCTCTTCTCTCCATTCTGAAGAGCAGGAAGCAGTTAAGATATGCCAAGAAGCCCTGGGTGCTTATGCAAAGAACCAAGCACCCCCCCTCCCTCCGTACCATAACACTCTTCTAAATGGCCTTGCCAAGCCAGGAGACACATTATCTAAATTCTACACTTCACTAAAAGCAGTTGTGCTTCTTTGCTGGCCCAATATTAACTAACTTGTTGCTAAAATAAAAGGTTGCGGCAATGTAGAGTCAGCTTAGCAGTGAAGCAGACTTGAGTGAAGCTCTACCAGGCCAATAGAATATAACTGCCGCATCTCAGACTTAAGTAGTGTGAGCTATTGTTCTCATTCAACAGATCAATAAATGTCTGCACAAGCTCTTCCAAAGTACTGGGAGGAGATACTTCATTCTACAAAAACTCCAGATACAACTGTTGAAGTATTAACCAGCCAATATGTTGGTTATGAATGGAAGAACAGCTGAGAATTACCAAATTTTTCGGCGCTTCTACGTACCTTCGCTATCTTTGGATTTCAATGCAGTCACGTGTAACAGCTACAAGGAGGAAAACACGAAACGCTTTTAAAAGCTATATTTCAAGTATTGCCCACACATTTCCTGAACAGTGTCTCTGCAATGGCCTCAAAATAATGCTGAGTGCAGTCTACAGGAAGAAGAAAGGCTTGTTCCTATTTGGTCGTCTTGGGAATTCAGACAGTTTGATAGACAATTCATGATGCCTGGGGATAATTTTTAAAATTTTATTTAAGTTGCACTAGGTCAAATTCAGCTGCTGGCAGTTGTGTGAGGCTCCAGCATCCCAGGGCTTAATAAACACAGAGAAACAGGATTCTGTTGCTGGGTCTCTAGGAGCAACTGTTTCTTAAGAAAAAACTAAGCAACATAACTTTTTTTTTTGCCTCCAAGGACTAGCAAAATCTTACCCAGCAACCTGCCACCCCACCCCAAAGCAGTAGTTTATGATGCTGAGGTTTTTGCTGAGGGATGTATTATACAGTATCATGAGTTTCTGGAGCTTTTGAGCCCATCAAGAGGAATTTGCAGTTCCAAATGTTTCCCCCTTTTGGGCCTAGCAAATAGGACTCTAGCACTTTTTTTTAGAACTGGCAGTAGAGGGGGATAGGTGAGCCGAGTGCAGCCAGACCATGGCAGAACTGATGCTGTTTCATTCCCTCTGTGGAAGAAGCAGAACTGCACGGAATGTTTTGAATCGCTTCGCAAATGCCCCACACCTTTTGATACTGCCGTTTTAATACGAAATGTATTAGAGCATTTTTGCAGCAGATAATGAAGGTTAGTAGCCAAAGAGGAGTATGAAGTCAGGTTAAGGCTATTGTGAGAAGCACTTGGTATGCATCTATATTATTCTGGATAAAACAAGTCTACATCGGCAACCATTTTGATCTTTCCTTAAGATTCCCATTCCATGGGAGGCTGGGCTAGATGGATCTTTGCTCTGATCCAGGAGGACTCTTCTTATGAGGCCTTAATGCTTAGCATAAATAGAAGAGCCTATTCCAAAGGCAGTATTCCATGGCAAAGACCATTCTCTGGAACAAAGAGAATATAGACAATGCTTCAAATCACTGACGTCGAACACGAGTTTGAGCCTTCTGTAACCCTTGTGTGGGAAGTAACAACAACGTTTTAAAATGTTTTCAAGGCTTCTTCCTATAACTATGTCCTGCCCTTGGTAACAGAGAGCTGTCTGCAGTCACACACACATTTGTTACTTCCTGGTTTAATCAGTGACATGCTTTCAGAGGCCTGTTCTGAATCGTGGTTAGAAAACTGCAGCTGGCTGAACGTATCAGTGCTTAACTTCCAGCTGCAGGCAGCCAAAAGGAAGTTATAACATCTACCTTGAACGGGCTTCACTCATTACCGGTGGTTTTCTGGGCTCTGTTCAAGGTGTTGGTACTTGGCTAGAGCCTTAGCTCCCCATGCATATTGCTATCATTTGGACAGGCACTGCTTTCTATGCCTATATATACACACATGTACATATTTTTTAAAGTGGTTGCCATGAGGATCAGGGTCATTTCCACTTTGTTGAGCCCCTTTCTAAAAGGAGGCATGCCAGCTGCATGCCAGATTCCATCTGTTTACGTTTTCAGGAAGACAGTTTAAACTACTGTTTCTCCAGTATTTGGATCAGGCTGATCCAGTAAGTGGAAAGCTGCAGCTACTTCTGTAATTTCGCATTATTCAATTAACTGTGGTTACTGGTTCAGTTCTGGAATTGGTGTGTTTTATCCATTTATTAAAATTACGAGCTGCCTTGATGGCCTATGTTGGATAGGACAGAAATGTTAAGTAAAAACAATAAACTGGCCTCATGGGCCAGCCTGGTACAATACCTTTAATAACTGCAGTTGGGCGTATGTGAGCTCTTTTACGGGAATCTCAAACAGTTCCACCGGCTCAGATTCATCTTTCTTTTAAGCAAATAAGGAATAAGAAGAAAAAGATTAAGTTAGAAAGCTACTGGATAGTGTGAGTTCTTCTAAGGCTGTACTCACTGCTTTTAAAGCTCTTTGATCCATTAAGTTTAACTCAGCTAGCAAGCTACAAGTCTAAAAACTAATAATCCCAAATACCTTTGTTTGATAAAAAGATCCCAGGTTTCCTTTGTTTCGTGTTATGTTAAAATACTTGGAATAAACATCACGGAAAAACTGGGACAGTGGCTGAAGCCACTACTGGACGTCATACTAAACCATAGTTTAGCATGATGTAAAGGAGCCTAGGTGAGTTTTGGGCTTAGGCACTCCCCCCCCCCCCGGTTTGTTTGTCTGAAATAAACCATAGTTCATATTAAACATAATTCGGCAGTTCAGATGAAAGAACAATCACAGCTAAGGAAAAGTGAACATTTCTGAAGACCTTATGGGAGAGGCAAGAGGAAGCAGGGGAACCTGAGGTTTGGCGCAGCTCATTCCAGCTTGTTCATGTCCATGCTAAACTATGATATCTGAATGTGGACATCATCTTCACATTGCAAACTTCATATGCAAGACAGTGCTCAACCTATTTCAGAACACCATATATTTTTCCCCTGGTTCCCTGTTTCAGGTCAGACACATTACTTTAATAATAATGTCTAAAACCATTATTTGAATCTCTGCCCATCAGATAAACAACAGTTTCCTGCAAATAAATTGCCCTTAGTTTTTTGGACTATTCCTTGAAGGTGAGTATGCAGTTACTGAAAATATTTAGTTACTACTAAATATGAGCATAATGCAATAATGCATGAAGCTTGAAACTAGTAGTTGTCACATTTTATTATAACAGAAAAGACCGCCTCTCCTGGTATGTCCCACGGAGGACCTTACGGTCTTCAAATAAAAACATCTTGGAGATCCCGGGTCACAGGGAGGTTAGGCTGGCCTCAACCAGAGCCAGGGCTTTTTCGGCCATGGCCCTGATCTGGTGGAACGCTCTGTCACAAGAGACTAGGGCCCTGTGGGACTTGACATCTTTCCGCAGGGCCTGTAAGACAGAGCTGTTCCACCAGGCCTTTGGCCAAGGCACAGTCTGACCCCCTCCTTCGGTAATCCTCATACAACTCTAGCCCAATGGTTGCCATTAATTTGACTCCGAACTGATTTTAGAATGAATTGATTTTAGAATGTATTTCAATGAATTGATTGTGATTTTATGTAAACGGTGTTATTTTTACTGTTGTTAGCCACTCTGGGCCTGGCTTCGGCTGGGGAGGGCGGGATATAAATAAAAATTTATTTTTATTATTATTATAAGGATTTTTTTTAAAAAAAACTACTGTTCTTAATTCAAAGCAACCTTACACTTTATCCTCCCACTGAGAGGGGGGAAATAACTAAACTAATTCAATCCTGTAATTCTAGTCCACTAAATCAATGTGTATAGAGATATAGGATTTGTGGTCAGCAGCACACACAAGTCTGTGAATCACAGCATGAACAAGAAGATAGCATATTTTTCACCTCATTTCATGAACTTCTAAAGGAAGTCAAGATGAAATCTTGCAAAAGCACAATAAGTAGTTACTTTCATTACATTACCACCAATCCAAGTCTCTTGAAATAAAGCCATTTTACTACCCATTTCAAAAATGCTAGCCAAGTAAAACAAACAACACATTTAAAAATACCTTTTTCATAGCAATACAGCAAGTAAGGTCATGATATATGATAGGGACGTGATCCTTGGAAAGGTGTACATCAAATTCCACAAAGGCTGCTCCCTAAGTGAAAAGAAAGGTTGGAGGAGAGGACAGCAAATAGATTTTAGCATATGAAAGGCTAATATATATAAAAAAGACAAATACGCACACACATTTCCACCAACTGTGAAAAGACACAATAGAGTGTTGGCTGGCATTCTGTAGCAATTTATAGAGGAAGTCTAGAAAGGAACTAAAACTCTATTTGAGGAGATTGACATGTTTTAATTCCAAGCACAGCAACATCATTTTTATATAAAATGTCAGTTTTATGAGAAGCATGGTTTTATGTAACGATTTATATTTCATTTTATAGTGTTCATTCTGATTTTATTTGTATGTGCAGGATAAATGTGATAGGATAGAAAACTGACTGATCTTTTATTTTTATTCTTTTTTGGGGGGCGGGGAGGAACAAGCATCTAAAGAGCTTCTAACATTAAGCCTTCTTATAGTGAAAAGTGTAAGTTCTCTAATGTGTAACAGGGTATGTTTTACCCAGAGTTACTTGCTCATAACTTTAAAGGGGGAAAACGAGGATCTATTCTGTGAGCAGACATTGAATATAGCCATGGCTTGGAGAAGGAAAAAAGTGACTGGGAAAAATGAGTCTTGGAATTATGATGGACTCTTGTGGATTACCGTATTTTTCGCTCTATTGGACGCAGTTTTTCCTCTCCAAAAATTGAGGGGAAATGTGTGTGTGTCCTATAGAGCGAATGCAGGCTTGTGCCATAGCCGCGCGCAACCCCTCCGGCAAGGAGAGGCTGCGCGGGGCTAAAGGGGAAGCCAAAACAGCGAGCGGGATGGATCCCACTCGCTGCCTTGCCTTCTTCCATAGCTGCGCGCAACCCCTCGGGCAAGGAGAGGCTGCACGGGGCTATGGATTCTTTAGCCTCACGCAGCCTCTCCCAGGAGGTAGAGGCTGCACGGGGCTAAAGGGGAAGCCAAAACAGCGAGCAGGATCCATTCCGCTCGCTGCCTTGCCTTCTTCCATAGCTGCGCTCAACCCCTCTGGCAGGGAGAGGTTGTGTGCAGCCTGTACGCTGCTCTTTGGGGTTGGGATATTTTTTTCCTTGATTTCCCCCCCTAAAAACTCGGTGCGCCCTATGGTGCAAAAAATACGGTATGTGCTATAGCTCTCCTTCAACAAGATGCCTTAGATTTAAACTGAGCACAATTCAGCTCTCTGTTCCTTGGTTTTTAGGCTCGCCTTTTCTAATAACTGGAAATGCTAACAGCTGTCATTGCTGAGGTCATCGGGGGGCAGGAAGCAGCACCCTGGCGCCCACCCTGGGTACAGCTCCACCTGCAAGCCTCTGCTAGTATATGGAGATACTTTTTCCTGTCTTTCTATGGAATTTGTGATCTTTTCCAAGTGCCCTTGGGAGGACTTTGCCCTGAAAGGCAGCATATATGATCACTGAATGAATAAATGAATAAAAGATTATGTATTTTCTACAAGGTTCAGTCTTTGCTCATTGATAATAGACAGCCATAGGTGTTAACATGCAAAAAAAGAATCAAGGTAAAATCACACACATACATGTTTAGCAGCATTTTTCAAAGAAGCAATGGTATTTTCTCGAAGTTTAGCAAGCCTGGGAAGAGGAAAAAGGAAAACAGTTTTACTTATATCTGATGTTGGGGGGAAAAAAATTCACAAATGATGGGCAAGCAATTTTATAGCTTCTTAATTTGAGTTTTCATTGTACATGCAGCGCCTTGCAACCTTGATCCACCAGGGCTGTCCCAAGGAAGAGGAAAACCTCCTTCCCTGAGCTGAAGTCTGCTAGAGGTTCACAGGATTCACACTAGGGGAGCTACTAAAATTAAAACTCCAAATTCAATTACGCAAACTTACTTGGTGGTGGTTGTAGAGTTTCCTGCGCCCCTGTGTCCAACATCTAACCCTGTTCTGTCACGCCAGTATTTGGCATATGAGGCTTTCACATCACAGGAGTACCCTTGAATTGGCTTAATAATTATGTAGTCGACTAAAAAGAGAAAGCAAATGTCAAATTCTTTACTTTTATCCAATGAAATCTTTTCTCTCTTCACTAGGTTAAGAGAAACATCGCTTAAGATTTACTGGGATATGGTAAAAGTATCTAATGGAGAACCAAAAGGTACATTTTGAATATATTCCTTATTATCGTTTCACTAGGCCCCTGACATAATCTACTACAGTGGTGCCTCGCAAGATGAAATTAATTCGTTCCGCGAGTTTTGTCGTCTTGCGATTTTTTTCGTCTTGCGAAGCACGGTGTTGGGAAAGTTTTGGAAAAGCTTCAAGAATCACCAAAGTCTTTAAAAACCTCAAAAAAGGCTACCACACCGCGTTCTATGAGTTGCCCCTCGAAGTCAAGTCGCAACTGTATTAACGGTGTTAAGAAAAAGGAAACAAACTTGCAAGACGTTTCCGCCTTGCGAAGCAAGCCCATAGGAAAAATCGTCTTGCGAAGCAGCTCAAAAAACGGAAAACCCTTTCGTCTAGCGAGTTTTTTGTCTTGCGAGGCATTCGTCTTGCGAGGTACCACTGTGGTTCTGGTTGAAAAGCACCAGTTTTTCTGGACTAACAATTTCTGAAGGCAAAAAGGGAAATGTATTTAGCTTGAGGCCAGTGGCGTAGCGTGGGTTGTCAGGACCCGGGGCAAGGCAAGTAATTTGCGCCCCCTAACCCGTGGATTTGCGCCCCCTAACCCTAACCCCCAGATGTTGCGCCCGGTGCGGCCGGCCCCCCCTGCACCCCCCACGCTACGCCACTGCTTAAGGTTCATGCTTGCATTACCACTATATTAAGCATACCTCTAACTTTTCCAATTGTTTTTCGTGAAAGTCTGCTCATAATAGGAAGAGTGAGAATGCCACAGCTCTTTCCCGATTCTGCAAGAGTGGAGGATAACAGACACGCAGAGCCCACGTGCCCTGGAAGTGCGTCTCCTTGAATCACTGCTTCACTAAGGTCTTCCTAAAAACGCAACAATGTTTACATATTTAATTTTACAGTCATACCACGTGTTGTGTTAGGTTCATGTTGCGTCTTTTCGGCTTGCGAACGTGGCAAACCCGGAAGTCTATACTTCCGGGTTCTGCCGCATGTGCAAGAAGTGTTCTGCGCGCTTCACACATGTGCAGAAGCGTTCTATTGTGCCGTGCGCATGCGCAGAAATGGCACTCTAGTTACAGACTTTTCTGGGTGCAAATAGCACCCCGGAATGGATCAGGTCCGTAACTAGAGGTGCCACTGTATTGCTGTGAATTCATCTTGGCACTTCTTTTAAATTCCTGCAAACGTGAGGATGCAGAACTTGGCAGCATTCAGTGGGTTGAAGCCTACAGTCAAGGACCGTTATGTCAGATATTGTTCTGCAAAATGAGTCTGAAGGTTTTGTGAATTTACTCATGTATTCAGATGTACCCTTTTACAGTTACATTACGACTGAGAAGGCTAAATTGTGTGAATGAAAACAGCGAGTAGATACTTGGAACGTGAGCTCTGCAAGGTTGCTCATGCGGTCACTGGATGCAACCTGCTTGGTTTCATAAGTCCTCAGATAATCAGTAGAATAATATAGTAGTGGATGAATTGCACAAGCCCAATACATTGATGCCAAGAGGTCTAAAACATTCCTCGTTCTGTGAAGTTCTTCCCCGCCTTCCACTTTCCTATCTATGAATTGTACCAATAGGATAGAGGTATAAAAAGGCTTTCTGGCCACCAATATTAAACAAATAGCTAAGCCCTCACCTCAAAAAAGTCAAAGATTAATTCCAAATTGTCCGGTTCCATGGTCTGAATAGTATATTCTGTCCATCTATCAGGCTGCAGACCATAACCACATTCTGGCTGAGAATGACGAGATTTGAACTCAGTGTCACTTATTAGTGAGATCTCCAGCGTGTTTGGCATTTTTTGTTGAATTGTAGGTGACAGTCTATCATCCTCTTCATCTTCACCCTCCTCCTCCAAGCCTTCAAGGGTGAGCTTCACCCTAAGCAGTAAGGAGAAAGCAAAAACTGATGTCACATTATGTAACAAATCTTCAGTGACAAAATAATGAATTATGCTTTTGGTAACACAATGAACTTAAGGCACTCTAAATACAGCATTTTTTTTCTACTTAAGGACTCCAGCGCACCAATAATTTGAGTGTCTTGGGGGGGGGGGATGAAGGAATAAATTCCTAAAAGGAGGCTGCATATGTACTACGAACTGTACAGATTTTTATTTTTAGTTTCCCAAAAGCAATGGCAGTGAAGAAACTCAATGCTGATTATAAAAGACTGATAAATAACCACAATTAAACCAGAAGCTATGTAGGGGGAAAGGAGTTTCTGAATTTAGAAAATGGACTGGCAAAGGAACTCAAGTTTTTTCACTATGTCATCCATATAGATGGATAATCCAGTAGTATTCATATGCTAAAGATGGGGTTTAGTGTCAATAACAAATGGAGAACTTTGATTAGCATGATCATACCTAAACCTGGATTTTTTGAATTTTCTCTTAGTTATAGATACTGGAGGCTTTTCAGAAAAATGGAGGCGTAGCCTTATTTCTGTCTGACATGTCAGCCAACCGGAATCGACACTTTCCACATCATCTGACAAAGGAAAAAAATAATAATTACAAAATGATTTTGCTACATTCCAGAATGACACCAAAAAGACTTCTTAAAGTTGTTACCAAAGCACTACTGTCCCAATATCCCAGTTCCCAAAAGGGATGTGCCATCACAAGCTAGTTGCTGCTGTTGAAACTAGAATAGGTACAAAAATTTGAGGCCAAGACTGGAATGACCCTAATAACAATAAATGATTTGCCAGCATGACCATTTTCACTATGTTTACATGCTTCTAAAACTATGGATAAGTTTTCTTCATGAGCAGAAGTAAGTCTGCAAAAGCCCAGGGCTTGTGCATTCCCCACTCCTCCCCCCACAGACCAGGAGGAGGAATAAACTAGGATTCAGTTTAGATTTTCATCAAATCCTGGCAAATCACTATGTCTGTAAGAGGAAAAGTGGCTTAAAATACTGTAAACTCAAACCAGGTCAACTTCAAACTGTAAGTTATGAAACAGGCTTGTTCAATATGCCAAAGTTTATTTTAAAGAACTATTCCTGGTGAGTATATAACAAGCCAGGAATCAGCAAAAGAAAAACTGAAACCTAATTTATGACTCCTGCTAGCAAAATGAAACAGGAGTACTCATAACAGAGGCTTTGCTTGGGCTCAAAACAGATTGGCTTTAGTGTTCCATGCAAACTCTCCTACTGTGTGGAAATCCACCAAATCGCATTTGAGTTTCCAAAATCAAGCTTGAACATGTTGTGCACCAGAGAGAGGAAATTTACTATCATTTATTTTAAATGGCTTTTAATTCACATTTGAAGGCACTCTTTCTACACAAGGCAGCTTACAAAACTCCTACATAAAAACAAAACTACGATAACAGTGCTTCTTACCAACAATTCCGAAGTGTCCGTCATCAACGGAAATGTCCTCTAAAAATGAAGGAACAAACAGTGAGAGAAGTTCACATTCACAGGCTACAAATTATTGCGACTTTAAGCCTCAATCCTACACATACTTATTTGGGAGTAAGTCGTACTGAACTTTATGAGACTTTGATCCAAGTTGGCATGTGGAGGACCACGTTATCAGTAATGGTTCTACTTTTGCACTTCACCGTTAACTGCTATAAACCAAAACATTTAAAAAGAAAGACAAAGCAGCAGCAAGTTTACTGCAACCTGCAAGATACCTCTAAGCTTTGTTTTCTTGCTAACATTATCTCCAGGCAAACTTAGCATGATGTACAGTACTTACTTCAAAATGAGCTATGTAAACTGGAAAAAGGATATTGCATTATCTTGACAACATATAATCCTAATTGCTATTATACTAGAAAGATAATGCTATGTTACTAATGTGACAGACATTAAACTATCTGCTAAGCAACCAATAGTTCAGATATAAATCTTCTGAGTTTACAATTAAAAATGCTTATTTTCTTCCCTTTGCTAGAAACAATAGTCAAAGTTTCACCTTCAATCCATGCTACAGAAAGGTAAAAGATGAAAAGCTTTAGACATGGAATAAACTCATCAATAAACAGAATTATTCAGAGTTTAAAGCTGAAGTGTAACCATCTAATATCAAAAGCTCAGTTTTACCCATGTTCATTTTCAGGCGCTATTTATATTAGGTCTGAACTTTCACCTGTAGCAAAAGAGTTGGGGGTTTTTTGGCCATACAGAAAAAAATATCAGTTTGGAATAATCCCGTGAGGGCCTTAAACTTCTGTGTGACTATTCTCCTTCAAGGTCAGAGGGACTACTTAGTTAAAAATTGAGAACAGCCACCGGCAGAACGTTTTCAAAGCAATGTAATTTCTCTCTAATGAGGTTATTGGGTCTTAGGTTGCCTAAGGCAGCACTCCCAATAGGATTGCACTGTAAGGCTTGGTGTGCACATCTGTTCAGAATAAAGTCACCCTAAATTCAGTTAGATTTGCTCCTAGGCAACCATGCAAAGGATTGCAGTCTTAGAAGGAAAACCTAAGTTCATTCCTTTGAAGCTACACTTTCAAATACAGTCGTACCTTGGAAGTTGAGCAGAATCCATTCCCAGAGTCCATTTGACTTCCAAAACGTTCGGAAACCAAAGTGTGGCTTCTGATTGGCTGCAGGAAGTTCCTGCAGCCAACTGGAAGCCGTGGACGCCCCGTTGGACATTTGGCTTCCAAAAATAGTTGCAAACCGGAACAGTCACTTTTGGGGTTGCGGTGTTCAGGAGCCAAAAAGTTCAAGAACTAAGCTGTTCGAAAACCAAGGTACGACTATAATGCTATTTAGGTGGACACATTTCCATTCATTTTTTTTTTAAATGAACGAAACAAAATCAGCCAACTGCAATCTTTTCAGGTACACCTGCTCCAGAGAAGACAGTATATAACAATCACTTTATTAAACCACCTTCAGGAGGAAGAACGTTAGTTTAGATCACATGTTGCCTTTTGTACTGTTATCTCAAATGAGCAGAAAAAATATCTACATTATTTATCCTGTACAGTGGAACCTCAGTTGTCGAACAGAAGATTGTTCGACTTCCAAAATGTTTGACAAAGGAGGCACAAAGGGCAGCCTGCAAAGTCAATGGAGAAAATTGAAAAAAACTCAGTGGAAGCCATTAAACTTCCAAAAAGTGTTCAAAAATGGAAGCATTTACTTCCGGGTTTTCGGCATTCGAAAACCGAAACGTTCGGCTTCCGAGACACTCGAAAACCGAGGTTCCACTGTACTTATATTATGTCCTATTGTATTCATGAATATGCTTATGATAATGTTTCAGAAAACCTCCAAGGCAAAAATAATCTCTCTTACGAAAACAACTGGCACTCTGACTTAATGTTAGCCACAGTCAATTTATGGTTTCCACCACAGAGAAATGGTCTGTAAAGAACAAAACAAAACATAATCATGAGCGCTTAATCTCCAAGCGCAGTGACTATTGTCAATAACGATCTTTTTTTAAATGTCCTGTCTCCTTCTTTTAATGAAGACACCGGGGGTTCACAAATTCCTCCTCTGTCTAGTGAGCATGGCAAGCCTCAGTGCAGAGGATCTTCAAAGAGCAGCACATCAGCTGCTATGAGCCCTTGGGAGGAGGAATGGGGCTCATCCATGTCTCACCTCCAAAGCCCAATGTGAAATCACGAGGCAGCTCAACCTCCCTAGCAGACAGCCAAAATCTGTGGACCCCTAAATAGAAGAAGGCACAAAGGGAATTTACGTTTCAAATCCACACTATTTTGTTCACAAACACTTTAAATGCTCGTGCTGTGCTAAAAATGGTGCCTTTGTAGCAGTGGTCTTAATCCTACAAAATATTATCAATTCCACTAAACCGTTTTGCAAAGTATTAGTAATCTTATGCATATGCCTCAAAAGAGATGCAGTTCATGCCCATACCTAATGGGGTTATTGATCGTGGTGGTAGATGAGTCTCCCACTTGTGAATTATGACTTGGCATGGACCACCGGTTTTCTGTAATTTAAAAGTTAAATGTCTGCAATAATTTTCGTTAAATCCCGATTTATTTATCTTTTAACCAGTGATGCCATTTACAATCCTTTGTGAGCGTAGTTTACTTATACCACCTTTGAAGCGCAAAGCTTTAAGTTTAATTCACACCATGTATACCATAATCATTGATGTCATTAAGACGCATCTCATCACCCTATGACAAAAAACCCCATTAAAATCACACTGCCATCTTATACTGAAGGGGGGTGGGTGGGTGGGATTGCAATGGCAGCCCCTTAGTCTATCCTCCCATTTCCCCTTCATCTATGCATTCAGACTAATCTCTGAACAGTGCCTGCATGAGTCAGTACTGCTTGGAGGCGAGACTGAACATGCGGGTCAGGATCTAGGCCAGTGGATGCAATCCCATGCACAGACCCCACTCCACAGGTCCAGATGACTATGTGAGCTAGCCTAAGTGGTGACAAATTCTGACAAGTGTAGGGTTTTCCAGTATAGTTGCAATCGTCATACATGCTAGCAGGCCAATTTTGGAACGGTCGTATGGGTATAACTAGTCACAAAAAATTGCAAACGCATGCTGACCAATTTGGGCGCTTAACTAATTGTTCTTGCTTTCTATAGTGCGTCAGACACAGAAGTCAAGTGTGACACAGAGCACAAAGCCTGCGCAGCATACCATAGCCCCAAATCTTCTGCACTTATATGCAAATACAACACCCCACTACCACTGAACCAGCGTAGGAAACAATGGGGATCTAAGGCTCCCTTTCCACATGTGGAAGGAGTCTTCGGTTCAAAGAAGGGCTGCTTTGTGCTTCTGTGCCAAATATGTGAAAATTTCCTGCTTGTATAGAAGAATTTTCACAAGTATAAGAACTGCATCATAAGCCATGTAGTACAGCCCTGTATGAACTCCTGTGCAATTGTCTGAGGAAGAGAATTAGCAGCTATTTGGATCCAACCCATTGCTTTGAGCACAGTGAAAACAAGAGGCCTGAATTTCAAAATGAATGCCAATAATAAAGTTCCTTAAACACACACACACACATTCCTGGGTTGTTGTGTGTTTTTTTGTATATTTTTGGTTAAGGGGATAGAGAATGTGTATAACTCAGAAATGAACAAGGCAGAGGGCTAGGTAGGAAAAAAGAATCATTAATGAAATTTCAGAATCATTAATGATCAGCTGAAATTTCTATTTAGGAGTTGGGTGCTCAAAATTTGCCATTTTGAGGGTTCTTAGCTGATCTTTGGGTCTTATAAAGCCTGGTTTGCAGCTGATTGGGGGTGTCTGCAAACCCCCTTTTGGCTGAGCCATGTCTTTACCAGCCCCCCCCCCCAAATCTATGATGTAGTACAGGTGGGCACAGTTTGGACAAAATGGCCTTGTGAGCCAAATGGGGAGGACTGGCGGGCCTGATTAGGCCCACAGCCTGAGGGCTCCCCACCACTGACAAAAAGTAACCCACAGGATGGATAAGTGTGGCATCAGAAGCCAATCACAGCGTGCTTGTTTTCACATGATGCAATTTCTTAGCTGGCATCAAAAATGAGCCCCGTGCCCCCCTGAAAATAGTAATGAAACTTCTTGAGATGTCTATGTCTCAACACATCCTAAAAATAGGAACTGCCCAGAATCCAGATAGACTGTAAACAAGTTGTACACATCACTAAGTTTTGAGAACTCTTTCTTCTTCCCACCCAAGTGTATGCATTCACAGAATACAGTACTCCTAAAGAATCTACTTGAATTAGCAAAGATTTATTTAAAAACCTAAGACTGCAATTCTAAACACATTTTCCAGGGAATAAGCCCCACTAAAAATAGTGAGACAAAGGGTTGTATTTAATGCTGTTCACATGGAAGCAGACATACGCTTTTTAATGCCTCTCCATCCTCCTGCAGTCCCAAATACTCCCAATATCTGCTTTAGAGGATTCCCCAGCCCTCCAGAGCCGATCCTGAGGGTGTGAGGGGGACTGCAGGGGGAGGAGAGGAAGATGAAATCCCATTACACAAGTGGAAGTCCATTCACACAACACTAGATTCTGCCCTTCCTTCCAAGTACAAAGCAAAGAATTGTGCTTCCGCCTACAGTTATTGCCATTATTCAGCTGTAGAGCTGACCCTCCTATTTTTAGATTAAAAATCTATTTAAGAATCATATATTTTAAAATCAAAAGCACAGCATAATTCACAAAGACCCAAGACCATTTGTTCTCACTTCAGACACTGGGAACAACAGAGTCATCCATACAACATCCCCTGAGGTTTTACAAGTTCAAAATATAACAATTATTAGTATTATTATTTTATTATACCCCACCCACTCCGGGTGGTTTCCAATGCATATAAATAAAACATCAGACTTAAAAAACTTCCCAATACAGGGCTGGCTTCAGGTGTCTTCTAAAAGTTGTATAGTTATTTATCTCCTTGACATCTGATGGGAGGGCGTTCCACAGGGAGATTAGTTTGTGTCTTTGACCCATTAAGCCCATGTAGTTTATTAAATTAAATGTTTGTACAACTGGATCTATGGTCATACAACACACACTAAATAAAATAAATCATCTGAAAATGCAATATGTTTTTAACTTATAAGGCAGTATTATCTTTTGTGGACACTGTGCTATTCAGTAGCTAAATCAGAATGGATGGCATATGCACCCCAAATGAAATTTATTTGAAAAAAGTTGTGCAAGCAGTTTCATACTGGATAGACTTATCTTTTCTAGCCAGTATCTATGGCTGCTAGCAGAGTGGGTGGGTGGGGTTTTTGTAAGACACTTCTAGAAACAGATGATTAACAACAGAAAGTTAACTTTTGAGTTACCAGGGTCAGGTAATTTTCTAAGAAAGCGTAAGGATCTTGTAAGAGAATACAATAGAAGTATGGGATGGGGTATAGAAAAATATTTGCTTAATGTTCCTAAGGAAAGCGTCATATAAAAAGGAAAATGGCTTCCTAGAGAGCCAAGAAGGTGCCAGCTATTTGTACTCTGCCCATGGTCTCTTAGTGTAATTTTATTTCTAAAGCAAAGGAGAGGGCCCGATGAGAGTGAACTGCTGTCTCTTAAGCTACTATAGATCACTCTTGTGTCCCCCAATGTTGTTGGACTAAACCTCCCATAATCCCGTCAGTTTAGCCAATAGTGAGGGACTAAGGAAGTTGGGGAACAAAGCTAACAAATAATGCTCTAGATTCATGAAATCATCTTCATAGCTTTCTGCCCAACCAAGCTTCCGCAAGCATCTAAGCAATGTGAACTATTTTTACAACTGGGAAGTTAGGGAACTGTAACTGTTCCCAATAATAACAACTGACTACATAGCTGTCATCTGCCCCAATTCAAATTAGTCCAAGACCACTTAATGAGGAGTTTAACAGCAGTAAGAGAAAACAAGTCAGTCTCCTTGGTAATAATATTTAAAGAAGCATCATGTCAATTATCTCATATATTTGAAAGTAAGATGGAATCATACATTACACCTTAGCAGAAAAATGCCACTTGGACTACTCAAATTATGAACCAGGCCTAAGTTTAGGTTTACATATGACAGGTATTTTTGGTCATGGTCTAAGAAATTGTTAACATATATTTAGTGTTCTAAATGCACTATCAACAACAAATTTGTGATTCACCTTCTAAGGTGTTAGTCACAACATCATGGTAAAATCAGAGATTTATCACCCTTGTGTTTAAAAGTTTATGTAAAAAATAGTGAACCTGTTAACTTGCCCTATAAGCATTAAGACTGCAACTAGAAAGTCTGTTTTATTTCCTGGTTCATGACACTTGACACATTTCTGTGTATAAAAACCCCTTCATTTGGCTCTTATATCAGCCTTAGTCTAATTGTAGGCAGTTTCTCAACTAATAAAAAAAGTGAATGTTTTGCAATGTATTTTTAATGTTGATAAAGGGAGGTATATAAATTGAACAAATAATAATAATGACTACAAAACATTCTAGTCATTAACACCAATCAGGGATAAGTGAAATGACTGGAAATGGAAAAAATGCAACAGGAAAAGCCATTTAATGAAAGCACTGATTATTAATTCAATCCACAGGAGCATTTAATGTTACGTTTACTTATGTTACAGTCAGTCGCCACATTCTACTTTGTGTTCTTAGTATCGCTCCTGCTTTCAGCTTCACTGTATTATATCCTCACATGGGAACAATACATTCTTTATGCTAGAATAACCACACCGCAATAAAAATGCACACTTTTGCCAATATCGAGGCTCACAGTGTCCATCAATATGGGCTCTATCCATATGTCTCTACTCTGCTATTCCATAAAATTCATACTTACCACAGAAGACTCTGCGTCACACGGAACTTACAGAGTGCACAATACAGAACACCTACTTAAAAGGAAACAAACTCACCAAAAACGTTCTGTGAAGTTTGAAAGTATTACAAGGGAACTTGATTTACTTCAGATTGTTTTTCTTAAAAAAAACACCCCACTACGTTGTAGCTGAATTCTCTTCCATATTTTAGACATTTGGCAATATTTAAAAGGGTGTGGGCAGAAAGGCATAAATTCTAACTTCGGCAAGGGTTCTGGCTTATGAGTCCACAAGCCTTCGCCGATTTCTAGTGTGTGCTGCAAAACTACTTAGGCAAAATCTAGCTACTTTCTACTGCTGGACTTATGTTGCTAGTATGTTAAATGCTTGTGCCATGTTTAAAACTCTTTAAATACAAGTTACAAGCAACAATAATTTTTTGGGAATGCACCAGTTAAGCTTGATATGCTTCACGTTCTACATCTTTCTTACATAGAAAGCACTTGGGTAGGAAAAGCATGAGATTTGCAGATCACGGCATGCATCAGTTTACATAAGTATTTTGATCAGCACGCAAGCTGGGAAGCAGCGATTTGTGGTTTGCAAATACTGTGCAGAAGGTTACATGTAGGCACACTCTCCACACAGAATTCAAGGTCTCACACACAACTGCTTTCTGGGTAGGAAGCTTTTACTGAAGTTAAAAACAGGAGAATTGAATTCAAAATGAATCCAACAGCCAACTATACTGTGGGCTATTTCCAAACACCATACCACTGGGAACTTATCCCTAAGAGTTAGTCAACAAGTTATATTGGTGCTTATTTAGGCATACGTACCTGGGGTTCTAAAAAGGTCCCCTGAAAGTATCGATATTCAATATCATCTCCCCTAGGAAGTTGAACTGTAGTTCTCCATAGCAGACTGCAGAAAAGTGTTTTTGAAAACATTTTAGAAAAGATATAGGATGGCTGTACAACAATGACACTTGCTTTAAAAATCCCTGTGTGCGCGCACACCCCTCGGAATACAAGGTATCTGACTTTTTCTTCCATGTTGTTTCAAAGGGCCATTTCTGCAGTGACACTATGTACAGTGGTACCTCGGGTTACATACACTTCAGGTTACAGACTCTGCTAACCCAGAAATAGTACCTTGGGTTAAGAACTTTGCTTCAGGATGAGACCAGAAATCGCGCTCTGGCGGCGCAGCAGCAGCAGGAGGCCCCATTAGCTAAAGTGGTGCTTCAGGTTAAGAACAGACCTCCAGAACGAATTAAGTATTTAACCCGAGGTACCACTGTATTTTTAAAGCATCCGTGCAATTAGCTGCACGTGGAAAATGAGTGGCGCTCATTCATAGCACAGTGATCCAATAAGGGCTGAGTTCTCAGTTATATTTGAGAAAAGCAGACACCAGGGATTTCCCCCCGCCTAAGTGCAACCACTGCTATGATAGTATTAAAAAACTGAACTTAGAGGCCTTAAAGCTACATCAGATTTGTCTCTTCTCACGAGGCAAGAGGAAACTGCTGGGGTAAAGAAAAGGAACAAGATGCCTATTGTACGCAAAGAACTCACTGTGCAGCTATAAACATGAATGTATTGCCAAAGATGTTGTTTTTGTTTCAAACCCTACAGATTGTGGACAGAGTGGAATGTTTTGGAAAGTGGCAGAAAGATATTTCTAAATTTGTCTGGCAGGGGAAAAAGCCCCGAATAAAATTTAAAATACTAACTGATGCAAAAGAAAGAGGGGGGTTTGCCCTGCCGGACTTAAGGTTATATTATGAAGCTGCGGCTTTCTGCTGGATGAAAGATTGGTTACTTCTTGAGAACACTGATGTCCTAGATCTGGAAGGGTTCAATAATGCTTTTGGATGGCATGCATATTTGTGGTACGACAAGGCAAAGGTTCATAAAGGGTTCAAAAACCATATTGTCAGAAAAGCAATATTTATTGTCTGGACCAAATACAAAGACTTATTGGAAAATAAAACTCCGAGATGGTTGTCACCAATGGAGGCTAAGGCCCGGAAAAGACCCAATATGGAGGCCAGTTGGCCGAAATATTGGGAAATAATAGAAAAAGTTGGAGAAAATTGGAGGTTGCAGAGCTTGGAGAAATTAAAGAGTAAGGTGTGAGATTGGTTACATTACGCTCAAATTAAAGAGGTTTTCAATTTGGATAAAAAGATAGGATTCCAGGTGGAAAAATCGAAATTGGAGACAGAACTGTTAGAACCAAAGACTAAGGTACTTTCGAGAATGTATAACTTGCTGCTTAAATGGAATACTCAGGATGAGACAGTTAAATCAGCCATGATAAAATGGGCTCAGGATATTGGGCCCATTGGGATATTGTTTGAGGACTGGGAAAGGTTATGGACCACCGGAATAAAATTCACGGCAAGTAATGCCTTGAAGGAGAATATTATGAAAATGATATATAGGTGGTACATGACCCCAGTCAAGCTAGCAAAAATTTATCACCTGTCTAATAATAAATGTTGGAAATGTAAGGAGGCTGAAGGAACATTCTTCCATCTCTGGTGGACTTGTCCAAGAGTGAAGGCCTTTTGGGAAATGATCTATAATGAGTTAAAAAAGGTATTTAAATATACCTTCACGAAGAAACCAGAGGCCTTCCTTTTGGGCATCGTCGGCCAGAAAGTGTTGAAAAAAGACAGAACTTTCTTTATGTACGCGACTACAGCAACAAGGATACTTATTGCAAAGTATTGGAAGACACAAGATTTACCCACACTGGAAGAATGGCAGATGCAATTGATGGACTACATGGAACTGGCGGAAATGACTGGCAGAATCTGAGATTTGGGAGAAGAAACAATGGAAGAGGACTGGAAAAAGTTTAAAGACTATTTACAAAAACAGTTTAAGTTGTATGAATCTTAAGAAATTGCGCGATTTAGAAAAATATGGTTCCAGTAAATTTATGGTAAACTTAAGTTACAACTAATTGATAATAATTATTTTAAGCTAAGAAACTTAACATCTGAGAAGTATAAAATAAGGTATGACACAAGGTAACAATTTGCTGATAATTTTTACTGCCAAGAACGCAGGGTAAGGGAGATGCGAGGAAGTCCAATAAGTTATATAAAAAGGCTATGAAAAGTTTTGTTTTTCTTTTTTCTTTTACTTTCTTTTTTATGTATAATGTAGAAGTATTTGTGTTTAATATGTGCTTTATGTTTTATGTCTGAAAACCTAATAAAATATTTATTAAAAAAAAACAACTGAACTTAGAGGCCTTAAAGCTACATCAGATTTGTCTCTTCTCACGAGGCAAGAGGAAGCTGCTGGGGTAAAGAAAAGGAACAAGATGCCTACTGTACGCAAAGAACTCACTGTGCAGCTTTCTGAATCACACTGGAAGGGGCTGGGGAAAAGGTAACATTTGATGAAGGTATGCAGGGGTAGCCAATGGACACTCCATATATTGTTGGACTACACCCCTCATTATCTTTGACCAGTCGCCATGCTACTGGGGCGATGGACACTGTAGTTGAATGTGTTACGTGGGTGAAAGTACTTTTTTACAGGCACGCTTGAAACAAATGTGAGCAATTCAAGTGCTTAAGCAGGGTTGAAGGACGTACCAAGCCAGAAGGGATAATCCACCTCAAGTGTCATTTGTCTTCTAGAATGAGGTGCTCAGAAGTTGAGGTAAAGAACAAGAAGTAGCACTTGAACTGTATAATTGGTGTCAAGCCAGCCTGCATGCATGGTTGTGAATTTCAAAATGTGCTACTGAAAGAAACTTACACATCACCAGCCTCCTCCTCCGGCTGTAGGATTACTGCGGATTGGGGATCCCAACTTCCCAGAGAATTGCAACTGCCACATATTGCCAAAACTTCTCCTAGAAAAAAGAAATATATACTAGAAAGCATACAATAAAGCTTCTGAACATTTAAGAGTTTTCACAACACACTTTTGCCAATATTATGTAACGTATCAGGCCCACACTAAGAACAGACGCAGACTCAAAATTATTCAACTTCTGAACTGCTTTTCTTTTAAGAATATTCAAAACGCTATCTGAAAATCATAGAACTAAACAAGCAGCAAGAGGAAATTATGTGCCTGTCCAAGCACACATAAGGCAAGGCAGACCTAAGGGGGGGGGGGCGCGAATCTCTAAGACTTGCATCTCATGAAGTTACTACATGGGTGGAACTTCTGCTCACTCTCCTCCTGCCATGCCCCCCCCCATCTGCTCCAGGGTTCTCCTAATCCCCTGGAAGAGATTTGAGGGGACATGGGCAGCAGAAGAATGAGGGATAGCTCCATTGTACAAATGGAAGTTGTTCCACTCACACAATTACTTTTTTGCATTCAACTCTCAGTCTTTCTCTCACTCAGAAAGCCCAGCAACGGGGTGCTAAAGCCCTCTGGGAACAGACCCTGCCCATGTATCAATCTGTTAGCAGATAACCTTTCAACGCTTATTTGGGAGGGGGGCTGCTAATTAGTTACAAATAGTTCACTAAAGCAGGTTGTTCTGTAGTAACAAAGCGAGGATTGAAGAAAAGGAAACAGATAATCTGTACGTTACTGTGAGCCTGGAAAGTGGCAACCTAAGCATTTATTCACTGCAGTGAAATAACATTCCCAGCACTACTTGATACACACATAACACTATATGGATCCATGGGGGGAGGGCAGGGGTGGGGAGAGGTGAAATGATATCCCAAAGCTGTGTACAAGCTGCTGGTCAGCCTTGTAGGAACATTTGTGCAACACATTCTTACATTAAATAAGTCCTGTAAGCATTTATACAGGTCATGTGTACTAAGCTAAAAACAGTTGACTGACTGTTATCTGAGACACCAATAACTTGTCTGCTGCCTGGTGAGCTTGGGCCATTATGTAATATTTCTGAACATGTCACCTGGCAAGGGAAAAGGGTCAAGTAGGTGACTTGGACAGTACAGTTATTATGAGATCAATGCAGCTTTGTTGGCAGAGCTCGGCAGTGGAGGGTGGAGATATAAAGAGAGGTCGAAAAAGGGCAGACAGAGACCTAGGAAGCTGTGTGAAGGGGACCAAGTATGTAGGGTACTCAATTTTATTTCTCTCTCTCTTGAGGAAGAGAATACAAGTGGGTTGGAAAAAACACCGGTGCCAAAGTTTACAAGGGACATGAGCATGCATGCATACGCTTGCATGTCAGAAAGCCAAAGCTTGTTACAAGTGTTTTGTACCTGGTGGTGGTATTCCTCTTACTTCAAAGGTAATGCGGCAAGGTGACATGCTTGTGAATGATGTTCAACGGCTGCTGTACCCTATTGAAAAAGGGGGCAAAAAAAGCACTAGTTTGGGAGCAGGTCATTTCTGTATACATCTCAATATTATACCTTTATTTAAAAAATCCAGTTATACCGAATTCCCTTCTGGAGAATCTTCCAAGGGCCGCATGTCAGGAGAGGGTGGGGCCAGAGGCAAATGTGAGCAAAGAATGCAAATTTTACCTTTGCACAGTAGGTTAGTTTCCACACACACTCACACATCCTTCTCTATCTTCCATGCGGACAACCAAGAGGAATTATCAGAGTTCAGGGACACATTCAAGCCAGGCAAAAACATTCAAGGTGTGAAGAAAGGCCAGTGAGGGGTATGGCCTGAGGAAAATTATGAGAGCCAGGCAGAGAGGCTTAAAGGGCCACATTTGGTCCCCAGGCCTCAGTTTCCCCACCTGATTTATATCCCGACTTTAAAGAATACAAATATTTGTAAGGTTGCTTACAATCAACAGAAACTCTGCCATGAGGCAGTACTGAGCAGGGCCTGCTGACAGATGCGTAGAAGAGGTCAGATGGGGGGGGGGGCAAGACCAACAGAAGCCCCAGATTCTTAATTTTCTCCCCCCCCAAAAAAAGTCACTCAGTTGGACGTTTCTGAAGGAAGTTAGAGAGCAAAACACGAAGGCAGCGGCAACTCAACAGGCAGCAATGTTGCTAAGGACACTTAATCACTGTTGCTAAGCCATCAGCGGAAGGAATGTGGACCATCCCCACCAAAGAGCAACAGATAAAGCAGGAGAAGCTGGACACAGGATGGTACTGGGGTATGTTTGTTAAAACACTTTCCTGGAGCAAACATTACTTTATTTACTCTTAGGAGTGAATAAAACACAACATGCTCGTTTTGGTATGTTTTACTCAGAAGTAAAGGCAAAGGTAAAGGTACCCCTGCCCGTACGGGCCAGTCTTGACAGACTCTAGGGTTGTGCACTCATCTTACTCTAGAGGCCGGGAGCCAGCGCTGTCCGCAGACACTTCCAGGTCACGTGGCCAGCGTGACGAAGCTGCTCTGGCGAACCGGCACCAGCGCAGCACACGGAAACGCCGTTTACCTTCCCGCTATAAAGCGGTACCTATTTATCTACTTGCACTTAAGGGTACTTTCGAACTGCTAGGTGGACAGGAGCTGGGACCGAACGACGGGAGCTCACTCCGCCACGGGGATTCGAACCGCCGACCATGCGATCGGCAAATCCTAGGCACTGAGGTTTTACGCACAGCGCCACCCGCGTCCCCTACTCAGAAGTACCTCCCTTGAAATAAATGACGTTTTCTTCTAATGAGAAAAAATATATATTAGAGCGCCCCCGCCGATTTTTCATGTCACCCAGGCAACCGCTACTGGCCTGCTTGTCATCACTGAGCTGTTATTTATACAGTCACCATAAAACAAATATATACAATGCAAAAGAATCAGCAACTACATCCACAAAACAATTTACCTTGCAGTTAAATTTCCCATGTATTTTAATGCAAATATTCTTTAAAATCAAGGCAGGCAATATGTTTTGAGTGCATATATGTTTTGTATATTTGTATCTCGATTTCCCTCTCAGGAGCTCCAGACTGTGTTGATTGCCTTCCCCTTCCTACTTTTATCACCACAACAGCTGTGTGAGATAAGCTAGGTTGAGTTTGTAGTCCAGGCACCGAAGCGGTCAAACTACACATTTACATATGTTTACAATTTTTCTGCGGGTTGCTATTTAACGGGGTCAGCAAATTTTTTGTTTGTTTGTTTTGGTACTTTGCTGTAAATATCAGGACTATGAAACCCTGCAGTGAAAGCAAGGAGGGTACTTTTATGGATTTCTTTGCATGATCTGTGGAGATGCATGGAGATTTATTCTGCAGTCACGCTGTCTTTGGCATCGTTCTGAAGAAGTGATATTCTTTCAGATCATGTGCTCTCTGTGGACATCAAACAACTGCACTACAACTATCCACACAAACTTTGTGTAGCAGGGAACAGTGGCAGGAGTCTTTAGGGAGAGTTATTAAGGAAGGAGAAGCCACTGCTGCTTTTTCTGATGAAGAGAGGGGAAGAAGCAGCTGGGCCTGGGGAGATTTCAAAACATCGCTTTCCATTCTTATTAAAATGTTTTATAACTTGATCTCGAGGAGAAAACGTCTGAGTGGCTGACATTTTCTTAAAAACAAAACGTGAAGCTTAAAAACAAAAAGTGAAAGAATGGCAGTGCACACCCACACCCCACGGTTCTAAAATGCCCATACAATTACAAGCTACTGTGCTCAGCAGTTCCGTTTTGGGCAGAAACATACCAAAATGCAGAACTGGCTTTGTTTTGCTATGTTTTGGTATGTGCAATAAGGAGGGGGGATGAAATTAATTAAAATGATGTTTCTTGCATGTTTTTTTTAAAATGCAGCTGTGTCTTAACATTAGGTTGTAGACCTAGTAAGAATACACCCAATGAAATTAATGAACCCAAGCTATCCATGGCCATTGATTTCAATGGATCTACTCGGAGTAGGACTGCACTGACTACTACCCATTTCCCTTAAAGTAGAACTAATATCCATCGGTGGAACTGCATAATTTCCATGACTTCGGTCAAAGGATCTGTGTACACTGCAGGGTTTGTAACAGCAGCATCCAAATTATTTCTCAGCTGATAGCCCAAAGTGTTGACAAGACAACTTCTTCACACAGAGAAATAAATCAACCAGAGTATTTATGGTTCTGATACTGCATTGCAGCATCACAGCCTACTCAAGTTCAGGAGGGAGAATTGCATGGTATCAATGCAGAATGCTACTGATAAACTGAAATGAAGCATTTCTGTTTCTTTCAGATATAGCCCTATAAAATTGAGGTGCTGAATTGTATTCTACAACAGCAACAAAAGTGATATGCTTTGAGGAATACATACTTAGCATGAGATCTTAAGCCAGAAAAGTATTAACTAAGGGTGAAATCCAGTGGCATATGAGCAGAACAGACCTCTACTCACCAATGAGACTTCACCTTCCTCTCCACCACCACCTTCCCAAATACAGTGGTGCCCCGCAAGACGAATGCCTCGCAAGACGGAAAACTCGCTAGACGAAAGAGTTTTCCGTTTTGGAGGTGCTTCGCAAAACGAATTTCCTATGGGCTTGCTTCGCAAGACGACAATGTCTTGCGAGTTTCTGCTGTTTTTTTCCCCTCCCCCCCCCTTTTCTAAGCGCTAAGCCGCTTATCAGCTGATCCGATCAGCAGATAAGCCGCTAAAAGCCGCTATGGGCTTGCTTTGCAAGACGAAAAAACCGCTAGACGAAGAGAATCACAGAACGGATTCTTTTCGTCTTGCGAGGCACCACTGTAACCCAAATCTGCTTCAGATATTAGTCCTCAGGTTAGAAAGCCCTAAGGGTATTTAGGATTAAACCACCTTACTGCTTTAACACCCTGGTCAGCAACTATTTTTAATAGAAACCATATTTTGAAATGTGCAATATAGGCTCCATACTGACGCTTCTCTTTCCCCATTGATGCTTTAGGTAGGTACAAAGACTTTCCTTTAGGAACCTCAGCACCTCTCTATTATTTGCCATGCCAACATACTTACAGAGCAGAATGGTTGAGATGTTTAAGAAGGGGAGGGTCCTGGCAAAATTTCTCCTCACATCACAGGAGAGGGGTCCAGAGAGCCCCTTTGCCTATGCTACATAATAGTACAGGTGGAAGAGTACAATTCTTTAATCGCTACCATAAATGAACATAAATAACTTGCATCACAATGTACTTCAACACAATTACTGCCTAGCATGCTTGTTTATTATTGCACTGCAAGTATTTCATTTGCTTTGGAGAAGAGATAAACTGGTTGATAACAAATTTGTCAGAGAATTACAGGATGAAGTCAACGGACACATACTGGAAGCTTTAAGCCACCCTATGCTATGTTACTCAAGTCTATCTGGTACTTTTTATACAAGAAATACATGGTCTATATACTGAAGCTTATGTTCAAATCCCACAATCCTGAGCCAATGTGATTAATTTTGCTTAAAACAATTAAGACTGAGATATACAAAAAGGTAAACAGAATCACAGGTAAACCAGCAAATCCCAAGGACTGTCTACTGTTTAACGCCAAGTTTACAATATTATCAAACGCAAATGTATGTGCACATTATCATCAATCTTTAAAAAAGTGGCTTACATACCTATAATAGTATAGTTTTCCCTACTGTACACGGAAGGCATCTATAACATCCCACTTAAAGGACCGCTATTCTTCAAAACCTTCACCTCTGAAGAGCTTGTTTGTTTTTTAAGGATATATAAGGCTCAAAAGAGTGTGTCATCCATGCTGCAGCTAGCTTAATGTTATTTAATACAGTCACATTCCTCCCTAGACAGCTGCTCCATATCAGCTGGCACCAGCTTTTCTATCGTAACATACATTACATAACGTAGAAAGACCTTTAACACATTTCTTTGCCTCCTGCCACCCCAGTCTGTGTGACTATGACCAATAGCAAAGGCAATAATTAAAAACCTTTCACTAACGCCCTTCTCTCTGGATGGCTTCTCCCCAGCTCCATGACAGCTTCTTAGGAGGATCTGGCATCTTTCCCACATACTCTGCACCAAAGAGGCAGACAAGGACACAGAAGCCAAACCAGTACCTAGACCTCTTTTCTTTCCTCCCTCTGCAAGACAGACCACTGTCTGGATTAACCAGGAGCATTACGAAACTACCTGTCCCATATAGCTCTAGAGAGGTGGAATAAAAAGGGACTATTGCGTAACACCGCCAAAACCACTGAGGAGGAAGAAGAGGGAGAGACTAGCGGTTTCACTGCAGTGGCCAATCTGTGCCTAGGCTGTACAATTTCACATTGCTGGTGGGAACTCACGTGAACTCACATACCAAAACAATTCTTTCCACACAAAGTTGTAATGTCAGGAAGAAGGTTGCTAACCTGGCCTTCTTCCTCACATGCCAGAATAAATATAAATACAGTGGTACCTCGGGTTAAGTACTTAATTCATTCCTGTTTCATCCTGAAACTGTTCTTAACCTGAAGCACCACTTTAGCTAATGGGGCCTCCTGCTGCTGCCGCGCCGCCAGAGCATGATTTCTGTTCTCATCCTGAAGCAAAGTTCTTAACCCGAGGTAGTATTTCTGGGTTAGCGGAGTCTGTAACCTGAAGCCTGTAATATAAATATATATGCAGTAAATTATTTAGACATGGAAAAGTATTCAGTCATGTGAATTCCCACTTGCAGTCTGAAGAAGTACAGCTCAAACACAGGTTAGATTCCTCTCCCACCTCCGCAAAACACAGAGAGAAGTAAGATCTTGAAGGGCCACCTTATTCTCTGTCTATGTTCTTCTGTTATAGAACTGTCCCTGATATGGCGGAACAGAAATACCTTTATAATAAAGCAAAACTGTAAGAGGGATTCACTTTTCCCTGCCCAATACAGAATATGCTTCTCTTGTTGAAATTTTAACAAGTAGAACTGCACTCTCCTGCTTCTGCTGAAGTCTAGTGTACAGTGGTGCCCCGCAAGACGAATGCCTCACAAGACGGAAAACCCGCTAGACGAAAGGGGTTTCCATTTTTGAGCTGCTTCGCAAGACGAATCTCCCTATGGGCTTGCTTCGCAAGACGAAAACGTCTTGCGAGTGTTCTGATTTTTTCCCGCTTTCCCCCCTTTTTCTAAGCCGCTAATAGCCTTTTAGCCGCTAATCCGCTAAGCCTTTAATAGCCGCTAAACCGCTAATAGTGCTAATCCGCTAATCCGCTAATAGGGTTGCTTCGCAAGACGAAAAAACCGCTATACGAAGAGACTCGTGGAACGGATTATTTTCGTCTTGCGAGGCACCACTGTGACTACACAACACTGGCTCTCTTTGGTTAGTCACACCAATGGCATCATTTTCCTGTTAATCCTCTTTTTTTAAAGTAAGAATTGCCAGATAGTAAGAAGGAACAGCGGCGTAGCGTGAGTTGTCAGCACCCGGGGCAACGCAAGTAATTTGCACCCCCTAACCCGGGGCAAGGCACGTAATTTGCGCCCCTCCCTAACCCCTAACCTGCGAGTTGCCGCTGGCGCTGCTGCCCAAACAACGCCGCTTGCCCGGAGGAGGAGGGGGGCAGAGAGGCGAGGAAAATGCAACGGCCCAGCAGCTGCAGCAGCAGCGGCGGAGGTGGGGCTGTGAGGAGGGGCTGCCTGGCGCGTCCTCCGCGGCGAGCGCTGAGAGCCGCTGCCTGCCGGGCGCCTTCAGCCGGGACGCGTGCACAGCTCGTCGGTTTCGCAAGACATGCGGCTCCGCTACAGCCTGCGCCCGAGGCTCTTCGGCGACTCCGGAGGCAGCGAGCGCGCCCCCCCCCAGATGTTGCGCCCGGTGCGGCCGGCACCCCTGGCACCCCCCACGCTACGCCACTGAGAAGGAAAGAACTTTGCACCTCCGATTGTCATGTAGTAGAGATGCTTTCAACAGGTGCACATTTCCTCTCTCTGCACAGGAAGCTGCACCTGCTGAAGTTCTCTCATCTACAAAGCTGTTAAAACTGCAGAGGTACTGCTGTCTTCCTTTGCATCTTGGTCATCCTACAAAGAGAAAAGGGAAGATGGGCACATTCAGTAAACAACTTAAGCCAGGTCCCATCTTGCATAACTGGAATTATGGAAGTTCCTTGGGCCCAATGGAGATGAACAGTGGCTGGCGAGGAGGAAACGGGTTCAAATCCACCACAATGCTCACTGCACAAGTCACCTTGGACCCAGCCACCATCTCTCAACCTGACTAGGCCCTTGTAAAGATAAAAGGTGAGGGAGTCAGCAGCCTGACCTCCTTGAGGAATCAAGAGGAAAATGTAACATTACAAAAATAACCATTTTGCTAGCTTGTGGTGGGGGCAACTATCTCAGCAACAGCAGCACATACAGAAAGTTCCATGCTCAGTTTCCATCCTCTCCATGGCAAGGCTGGGAATTATGGATAAGCCCTGAGTTAAGATGGTTGTTTCAGGCTCAGCGGGAGGAAGCTGCCTATTGTCCCTATTAGCAGGGGCAGTTCCAGCTGTCAAAGAAGGAGATCACAGAATCACTCTTGGAAGATGTGATGATGATGATTACTATTACTACTACTACTATTAGATCACAGAATTGCAGTTAGATGGAAGATATTACTATTACTACTATTTATTAAATTTGCAACCCCCCCCCTCTTTCATCCAAAGATCCCAGGGCGGTTCACAACAGAAAAGGTGCCTCCGTGGGGCCATCTGGTATCCAACCCCACTGCGACGCGGGGATCTCCGCAGAGGATCATAGAAAAACCCTCCAGGCACAGGATCGCTTTTCCCACGCAGGACCAGTCCTCCCAAACGGGGTTGTTGTCAAAGGGAGAGCTTTCACACACAGTCCCAGCGGCCCATGTCCCACCCCCCCACGCACACCTTGACGCCCGAGTGCAGAGTTCGAATCCTACCGTTAGCTCGGTGTTTTTGTTGGGGAGGGGGAGTGGAATAAACCAACACGGAGCAGGAAAGGGGGGGAGCGGCTGTGGGAGGAGGAGGAGGAACAGGTTTCCTCACAGAAAACGCGCAAATAAAAGCGTAGGCGCCTCCCCACAGCCACGCGCGACCCCATCTTTTGTGACTGACCTGCCCACGGGCGACGGCGAGACCCGACTTCCTTTCCCAGCCCAGCTCCGGGTTCGGCGAGGATAAAGCCGGCGGCGCTGACGACTGTCGAGCCTCTTCCCCTCCCTGCCTCAAACCGGTTACAGCCGCCCCGGCCGGAGCCGCCACCGGCGCAGCCGCCACGGGCGGAGGGGGGAGGGGAGCGGAGCCGGCGCCCGGGAGCACGTGACGGCCGCGGCCAATCAGGGCGGGCGAGAGAAGGGGTTGGGGGAGGGGGAGAGAGAAGCCGCCTCAGCCGCCCGCGAGGGGGCAAGCGGCGGTTTTTCCTAGAAAGCGCGGCCTTGGCAAAGCTGAGGGGAGAGAGGCGGGCAGGCCGGGCGGGCGGAGGCGGAGTGACCGGCGGAGGAAGGGAAGGAAAGGCCAAGCCAGGTTGCCGCTTTCGGGTGAGATTCGTCGCACGTTCATGGGCGCCTCAGACGCGGTCGGGTTTCGCGCCGACTAACGCGCTTATTTCCCGCCCCCTCCCCCCGTGAGAAGAGCGAGGAATATTATGGCTACTAATATATACAGTAATATATTGGGAGGGTATGTAATAATAATAACAACCAGTGCTCTTTTCCCCCTAAAACAATGTTTAGGGGTACTCTCGTTTTGACTCAAGAATATCACCGTTTTATAGTTCAGATCGGGAAAAATAAATACAGTAAATGGACAAAAGTACAAAGAATCACAAAATGGTTAGGGGTGTGCGCCCCCCCAGAAAACGCACTGATTATTATTATTATCATCCGGGCTTACAGATATATGTATATAGTACACACACACTTTCCTGTTCATGTATGGGAAGCTCAGGAGTGTGAGTATGTAATATGCTTTTTATATCTGTAAGCCCCTTTCAGTCCCTGTCAGAAGTCCCCCTTCTGACAGGGACTGAAAGGGGCTTACAGATATTATTACACACACACACCAACATTTCTGTGATGAAAACAGGGATGTCCTATTCCATAATCATAACAATAATTTTATTATTTATACCTTGCCCATCTGACTGGGTGGTCTCAGCCACTCTGTGCGGCCTCCAAACGTATATAAAAATATAATAAAACATTAAACATTGAATGTTAGTTAATTGAATTTGTATATTGCCTCTTCAGGATTTCAGACAGCAGTCTCTCCCAAAATGGGCATAGCAAAGAGGGGGGCAGCTGCCCCCCCAATCAAGAAATGAAGCAAAGCAATGACACCAGAAAGTAGCGTGGGGTGGCACTTGCTTTGAAGTGGCAACGTTGTCTGACATCCCCACAAACAAATTCAAATGAATGCTTGTGGGAATGCAGGAAACTGCCTTATACGTACTGAGTCGGATCCAGGGGTGTCCCATTTTGCTGCCTTAGGCAGCATGCTTCTCCAGTGGAAAGAGGTGCCCCTTAGATTCTGCCCCCTGAGGCAACCGTCTTGGTCATCCTCATGGACAGGCCAGCACTTGTCAGATCATTTGGTCACGAAACGGAGTGCACCCCCAAAGGGGGGGCAGAAGGCATCCTCCTGGGCGTCACAGGGGATGAGAGGGGTGGAGAAGCTGCCACCCACTCTCCTCCTCCTCTCTGCCGCCCGATCAAGCCTGATCCGGTGGCGGAGCTGCTGTGGCTGGGCGCAAGGCACTCCATGCCCGAGGAAGGTGGGTGGCATCGTTGCTGCCCACTCTCATACTCTCCTCCCCTGGGTTATACCAGCAGAGCTGCGACCAGGCACGAACACCCAGCTAAGGCTCAGCTCCTCTCTCAGAGCCAGGCTCCCCCTCACAAAATTGTGTCCGGGGCCACGCCCCCCCACGCTACGCCTAGCTTGTATCATCCACATCTCCTGGCTCCAGCTCTCCAGGATTTCAGGCAGGGCTCTCTCCCAATCTGGAGATGTTGGGTGTTGAACCTGGGACTTTCCGCTTGCAAGGCAGATGCTCCATCACTGAGGTTGTTGTTGTTGTTTTCTAGTTGTTTAGTCGTGTCCAACTCTTCGTGACCCCATGGACCAGAGCACTCCAGGCACTCCTGTCTTTCACGGCCTCCCGAAGCTTGGTCAAACTCATGTTCGTAGCTTCGAGAACACTGTCCAACCATCTCATCCTCTGTCGTCCCCTTCTCCTTGTACCCTCAATCTTTCCCAACATCAGGGTCTTTTCCAGGGAGTCTTCTCTTCTCATGAGGTGGCCAAAGTATTGGAGCCTCAGCTTCAGGATCTGTCCTTCCAGTGAGCACTCAGGGCTGATTTCCTTCAGAATGGATCGGTTTGATCTTCTTGCAGTCCATGGGACTCTCAAGAGTCTCCTCCAGCACCATAATTCAAAAGCATCAATTCTTCGGCGATCAGCCTTCTTTATGGTCCAGCTCTCACGTCCGTACATCATTACTGGGAAACCACAGCTTTAACTGTACGGACCTTTGTTGGCAAAGTGATGTCTCTGCTTTTTAAGATGCTTTTTAAGATCACTCTTCTCCCATCTCTGGTAGATGTTATTCTCCCCCATACCTCTGGTTGCACAGTGCTTGATATGTTCCATATCGGCCAATACTATATATCTGTGGTTATTGTCATCCAGTAAATTCTACTTCCCGTAAGGGAAGTGTTCAGTAGATCATGTCCAAAGCATGACATGGCACCTCGCCCATGCACACTATAATACATGTATGTGCCCCCTTCCCCAGCAATATACTTGCCAAGACCACGTTCTGTGCTGTTGATCTAGAGCCAATAGAGAGCCTTCCTGTCCTGCAATTACACCCACGGCCCTAGAATCTTAAAATTGTGGAGTTGGAAGGGATACCGAGGGTCATCTAGTCCAATCCCATGCAATGCAGAAATCTGTCAAGAATTGTCTCAGTTCATTGCTGATTATACCTACTTGTATTAAAATAAAAAAGTAGTTTCAAATTGAGAAAGAAGGCAGATGGAGAAAATCTATTGAGGATGCATCAAAATAAGCAATCTTTTTTAAAAATATTTTTAATTGAATAACAAGATTTAATAATTAAGAAAATATGCATAAGCAAAATATATCCTAAATATAGAAAGAAGTTTATATCATCTGCCAGCAAAGAGAACCATTCAAACAAATAGTAAACTGAAAAGCTATTGCTTTCAACTAACAAAAAATCATGAAAATGGCCTAATATATTTTTCACTCCAAAAGGCAATAAAAATCACCCATTTGTCAATAAATATATTTTCATACCTTCTATTTTCTCTCATTTGGTTATAATATGTAAGTTTATTCATACCTATGGTGTCTTGTATAGGACCAAGGGTCCCTTGAGATATCATTAGACAATCCCTTAATCAATGAGTAAAAATCTGTCTTTTTAAAAATAAATAGTTTGTGTATATAATTTGTGTTTTGTCATAAACTACAGGACTAGGGAGTCTTTGCACTACTAAGTGAAGATTCCGAAACAGAACCAAGTCTTGAATGACGTAGGAACTAAAGAGCTGGATCTTCCTGCTATAACTATCATGGATATCTGTCCTAACTTCCTGATCAAATTATAAATACTTTGAGGTTTCCCCAACCTTTCCTCATAAGCATCTGGTGCTACCTGTTTTAAGAGGCAATGCATTAGTTGGACTAGAGATCCAAACCAGTATCAACATTCTTACCGTAAACCAAAATGATTAAACTACGTACTTATGCATCACACCCAAAGCATCACAATACACTCATACTGTTGGCATTGGTATGCTGTATGCCGTTTACAAATTGCATGCAAATGTTTATTTCAATGTGCTATTGAATGAATGAAAAACTCTGATTTTCTGCTTCCACTTTGACAAAATACGGAGCCAGAGCACTACTAGGAATGGACAAATCTGGCAATTTTGGTTTCTCTCAGTTCTTCAGTTTCCTATTCTTAAGTTCAGTTCACATCAGTTTGTGATTTTTTTAAAAAGGAAAAGTTGAAGAAGTGTGATTTTGAAGGATAGCTGTGTTTCAGTTTGTATACTGCTTCAGAAAGTATGAATTCGGTTTGCATGAAAATGCGAACCAAATGAATTTCTTCCCTGGCCCTGCTTGTTTGTCACTTGATCTTCTCCTCCCAACCAATCTGTTTTAGAAGCTTATATGAGGCCCTGGAATCTGATCTGCAGGTTTGACAGGTCACCCTAGCAGTGATGTTAATTAAACATAAAATGAGACACAGGATATAATAACGAGTGCTGTGGAAAATTAATTAAAATGCATCTCACTTTAAAAGGGATTTTAAATCTGAAATGATGGATGATGTTGGCATCACCCAATTATCAGTCCTTGAAAAACAAGAATAATATGCTGCCTTTCTCTGTATTGCAAAGTGCTTCAACAAGCTGCTTTTGACAAAACAGAATTGAATCCCACATAAGGATGCCAGAAGGGATCCATTTTAAATAAATTTATACATGCATTTTCCAACCCAGTCAAGCTTTGCTCACATTGAACTACCTCTTGCACCAGGCCATTCATGAACATAAAAAATTGTCTTCCATTCACAGAACAGTCACATGCTTTGGCCTTTGCATAGTTATTGACTAATACCGTATTTTTCGCCCTATAAGACGCACCGGCCCATAGGACGCACCTAGTTTTCAGGGGGGGAAATCAAGGAAAAAAATATGATTTCCCCCCCGCAGCTCTGGGAGCAGCGGACAGGCTGCACGCAGCCTGTGCGCTACTCCAAGACCTTCTTCCTGCTTTTGCGGGAGGTGGCAGAATTCCCCCACCTCCCGCAAAAGCCCACAGGAGCCCCACTTGACTCCTGTGAGCTTTTCGACTAGGAGGGAGAAGGGACTGATTCGGCCAGTCAGTCCCTTCTCCCTCCTTGGGGAAAAGCCCCCAAGAGCCGCTTGCTCTTTAAAGGGTGCACGGCTCCTGCAGGCTTTTCTAGGAGGTGGGGAATTCCCCCACCTCCTAGAAAAGCCGGGGAGCCCCTTTAAAGAGCGCACGGCTTTTGCGGGCTTTTGCGGGAGGTGGGGGAATTCCCCCATCTCGCGCAAAAGCCCAAAGGAGGGAGAAGGGACTGATTCGGCCAGTCAGTCCCTTCTCCCTCCTTGGGGAAAAGCCCCCAAGAGCCACTTGCTCTTTAAAGGGTGCACGGCTCCTGCAGGCTTTTCTAGGAGGTGGGGAATTCCCCCACCTCCTAGAAAAGCCGGGGAGCCCCTTTAAAGAGCGCACGGCTTTTGCCTGCTTTTGCAGGAGGTGGGGGAATTCCCCCATCTCCCGCAAAAGCCCAAAGGAGGGAGAAGGGACTGATTCGGCTAGTCAGTCCCTTCTCCCTCCTTGGGGAAAAGCCCCCAAGAGCCGCTTGCTCTTTAAAGGGTGCACGGCTCCTGCAGGCTTTTCTAGGAGGTGGGGGAATTCCCCCACCTCCTAGAAAAGCCGGGGAACCCCTTTAAAGAGTGCACGGCTTTTGCCTGCTTTTGCAGGAGGTGGGGGAATTCCCCCATCTCCCGCAAAAGCCCAAAGGAGGGAGAAGGGACTGATTCGGCTAGTCAGTCCCTTCTCCCTCCTTGGGGAAAAGCCCCCAAGAGCGGCGCGCTCTTTAAAGGGTGCACGGCTCCTGCAGGCTTTTCTAGGAGGTGGGGGAATTCCCCCCCTCGTAGAAAAGCCAGCAGAAGCCGCGGAGCCCCTTTAAAGAGCGCGCGGCTTTTGCCTGCTTTTGCGGGAGGTGGGGGAATTTCCCCATCTCCCGCAAAAGCCCAAAGGAGGGTTGGAGAGTAGCGGCAAGGCGTCGCACGCCTTCCCGCTGCCCCCCATCCTCTGGGGCTGGCGATGGGGGAAGCGCTGCTTTCCCCACCGCCAGCCTCAAACCCGGGTTGGAGAGCAGCGGCAAGGCATCACGCGCCTTCCTGCTGCCCCCCATCCTCTGGGGCTGGCGATGGGGGAAGCGCTGCTTTCCCCACCGCCAGCCTCAAACCCGGGTTGGAGAGCAGCGGCAAGGCGTCGCGCGCCTTCCTGCTGCCCCCCATCCTCTGGGGCTGGCGATGGGGGAAGCGCTGCTTTCCCCACCGCCAGCCTCAAACCCGGGTTGGAGAGCAGCGGCAAGGCGTCGCGCGCCTTCCTGCTGCCCCCCATCCTCTGGGGCTGGTGATGGGGGAAGCGCTGCTTTCCCCACCGCCAGCCTCAAACCTGGGTTGGAGAGCAGCGGCAAGGCGTCGCGCGCCTTCCTGCTGCCCCCCATCCTCTGGGGCTGGCGATGGGGGAAGCGCTGCTTTCCCCACCGCCAGCCTCAAACCCGGGTTGGAGAGTAGCAGCAAGGCGTCGCGCGCCTTCCTGCTGCCCCCCATCCTCTGGGGCTGGCGATGGGGGAAGCGCTGCTTTCCCCACCGCCAGCCTCAAACCCGGGTTGGAGAGCAGCGGCAAGGCGTCGCGCGCCTTCCTGCTGCCCCCCATCCTCTGGGGCTGGCGATGGGGGAAGCGCTGCTTTCCCCACCGCCAGCCTCAAACCCGGGTTGGAGAGCAGCGGCAAGGCGTCGCGCGCCTTCCTGCTGCCCCCCATCCTCTGGGGCTGGCGATGGGGGAAGCGCTGCTTTCCCCACCGCCAGCCTCAAACCCGGGTTGGAGAGCAGCGGCAAGGCGTCGCACGCCTTCCCGCTGCCCCCCATCCTCTGGGGCTGGCGATGGGGGAAGCGCTGCTTTCCCCACCGCCAGCCTCTAACCCGGGTTGGAGAGTAGCAGCAAGGCGTTGCGCGCCTTCCTGCTGCCCCCCATCCTCTGGGGCTGGCGATGGGGGAAGCGCTGCTTTCCCCACTGCCAGCCTCAAACCCGGGTTGGAGAGCAGCGGCAAGGCGTCGCGCGCCTTCCTGCTGCCCCCCATCCTCTGGGGCTGGCGATGGGGGAAGCGCTGCTTTCCCTACCGCCAGCCTCAAACCCGGGTTGGAGAGCAGCGGCAAGGCATCGCGCGCCTTCCCGCTGCCCCCCATCCTCTGGGGCTGGCGATGGGGGAAGCGCTGCTTTCCTCCACCGCCAGCCTCAAACAGCAGACTCTCCTGGCTTCAGCGGAAGCAACGCGAAGCCTCCGGAGCGCAGGCTTCGGAGGCTTCGTGTTGCTATCGCTGAAGCCAAGGAGTCTGCATTCGCCCCATAAGACGCACCCACATTTCCCCTTCATTTTTGGAGGGGAAAAAGTGCGTCTTATAGGGCGAAAAATACGGTAAATTAAGTTATGGGTTTCTGTGCAAGAGGTTGGGGGAAAGGCTTTTAATATCTAGTGTAGGATTTTCTATTTGGGTTTGTTTAGTTTTTGACCAAAAAGGGTAGCAGTGGTTTATAAAGCCTTCCTCTATTGACATATTCTTTCTTGAAAAGAAGAAAAATTGAGTTAGAAATGACAATCAGATTAATAGTGGCAAGCACTTCAGATGTTGGGCCATTCATCCCACATTTGTATGGATTTCTGTAGTGCTTGTTGTGAAGCAGTGAAAACAAATAAGTTTTAAATGTTATGTGTAACCAAGAATCCAAAGCAAAATCAATATGGGTGAATAATTAAAAAATTCTGGAAGTATTCAAAAAGGTGTGCAGCTTTCTAGTATGGTCACATACTGGAAAGTCCTACTTCTTTTAGCTCTGATTGCTTCACTCTAAATTCCTGAGATCTTTGTTTACAGTGTAGTATTGCTAGGGTAACAAGTAGCCTTGCAAAATAGCTGCATAGTATACCAACTTCCTGCAGTGTTGTGGTTTGTCAGGTCTGTGTCATGGACTATTACAGCAGCTCATAAAATGAGACCGGCAGGCAAATGGCACAGATTTATTTCTTTATTTATTTTAGTTATGAACTGGTTTCCTATTAAACATCCTCCCCGAGATGATCATGTTTTGAAGTGGATGGACAGGAACAGGAGGACAATTGCAACTCATGCTTTTCAGTGATCCAGACCATAGGATAGATACCACAGTCTGCCAGCACAATATTTTGTTGCTGGGGAAAATGCAGGCCTTTGAAGGGTTTTTCATTTTTAAAAATAAATATGCTCAGAAATTAGGAAGCTGATTCAAGAAATCCAGAACTCTCATCATCATCAGGTCTTTATCGGGGGAAATACTGTTTCCCCCAAAACACAAAGCAAAATACTTTGTTGTTGGGAAAATGTACCAACAGCATTATCATCTCATAACTTCTCCCCTGAGAGATGGAAATGGTGTGTGAGTGGTTGCACAAGGGTCACGATGACTTACTGAATACTGGTCGTGCCCTTACTTAGTGCATGACTTTACTTGGATGACTTTAAAAGAGATTAAATTCGTGGAGAACACAGCTATCAATGGTTACTGGTCATGATGGCTATATATACTACCTTCAGGTTCCGAAGTCCCATCTAGATGTGGCCAAGAGAAACTGCAGCTGTTACACCAGCCTAAACTGATGAAAGGTATTCCTCATTACAGAGGCAACAATATCCAGAGCTGTATCCAGGAGTTGCCCCATGAACACAGCCCTTTAGAACTGCAGGGAACTGCCCAAACACTTTGATGTGTAGTTTGCAAGGGAGAATTTAGAATACAATCCAGCTGTCTCTGCAGTCATTTGGATTGGATCACTGAAACCTTACAAGGGTTGTTTTTCTTCTTTTTGCTGAGAGACTATTGCATAACAAATCCAGGGAGTGCTTGCTGCCCAAACAACTTATTATGTGACCTTTGCATGAAATGTAGTAGAGGAAAAACAACAAAGGCGAAGTCTGCAGTTGCTGATTAACATTTCCCTTTTATTTTGATGGTGTCCATATCAGCTATACAAATCTGTCCTTTGTTTCATCTGGTGCTCAGTTTTGGTTTGCACACACTAGATGTGTCTTTGTGATTGGGGAGGTATAGCAAAAATTGCACTGTTTTCTTCTTTAGGTGAGAGCGAGTGAGCAGTAGTAAGTCTCAATAGTCCTGCTTTGCTTTATACCATAAATTCTTCTGTCTTAATAGCTGTTTTTGTCTTATTCTGTAGTTGTAATAATTTGTCCTGTCCCACCATCTCTGCCCAGTGGACACCCCCCCCCAACAGTTAACACCAAAGGTTGGGCAGAGCTGACGTGAAAAGCAAAGCAAGGATACCTTAGCTCTATTGATTTTTTTTTCTTGTGTCCACCAAACAGGAGATGGAGGAACTGGACAAATTGCAACCACAGAATACAAAAACGCACAAGAAAAAAACTTGCAGTGAAGACAGGTGATTATACAGACCTAAGCAAAGCAAGAATATGGTAACGAAATTCAAAGGGGCAGTTGTTTCAGGTTTAACAAACCCTTTATATGGGGAAGAGCCATAGTTCAGTGGTAGTGCATCTGTTTCGCTTGCAGAAGGCCCTGGCTTCAATCCTTGGCATCTTCAGGTAGGACTGGGAGAGAATCATGTCTGAAGTCCTGGAGAGATGCTGCTAGTCAGTGTAGACAGTACAGAGCTAGAAGGACCCATGGTCTGTCACACTTCAGTCTGTGTGCTGTTCTGCTGAAAGTTGGTTCCTACATCATTTGATTTCTTTGTACTTTGACCACCAGAAATTAAACAGCCGTAAAACCGACTTTGTGAACTGGCCTCATGGAAAAGCCAGGAGTATGACATGAACTGAGATGATACAAAAGTGGCATCACTTTAAACTATTTAATATAGGGAGAAATTTTCTTAGCATATGCTTAAATGGACACCGCAGAGTAGTTTTAATGCCCGTTGTAGTTTCCATCATAACAGACTGAATCTGACAGGATTCAGTAACAGGCAGTTTTTTAGAAGTGGCTGCTCATTTCTGTTAATATTTTACTGGTATGGAAAACTATCACAGTCTAAGATGCAGAAATGATTATGGCTTAGATCCAAATGTGCCCCAGTTCAAGCCGAAGCCATTTTTGCTTGCTCAAGGGAGGGCCCTCAATCCTCCCTTTCTGCAGCAGCTTATTCCACTCCCTGGCATTGCACTCCAAGCTGTTGTAGTGAGCCCCACAAACCTCAGGAACAGCTTTTCACAAGGGGTGTATGGAAGTGGGAGACAGGAAAGCATTGCCTTTTTAATGGAGCTCTTGTCTGCAGTAGCTGGAATCCAAGCCCATGCAGAGATTTCCCCAACCAAAGACTATCATTCCTCTTGTCTCCTTCGTCAGACAGATGCCCAACAGGTCTCCTTTAATCAGTTTACTAGTTTTTATAAGTGGACATCTGTGTCATCTTGACACTTCAAAAAAGAAGAAGACCTGGCACAAATCCAGTCTTTTGATAGTGCCTACAGGCCTTCTTAATTACATGTGGGTCCTGTATCAGTATGACTAATGGCTTGTAGCATAATGCTAGGGTAGGAGGCTCCAAGAGACTACAGTAAACAGATCACCAGGAGGATTTTGGAAGAGCCTCAAATAACCCTGAGACTACTGATCAGCTTGATAAGACTTGTGTGCAAACCACACTATTTGTTTCCCCAGATCCAATGGTTATAGCTGGCTGTGGGGGTGTGGCTGACAGATGGGAACATTGCCTGTTCTGATTCAGCACTTTCATCTGCTTGTTCTACTATGGAACACAACTTCGGTTCTTGTTAGATGTGGGTCAAAAGGTGGAAGTGATATGCAGTGCAGCCATCAAATGAACAGTCTGTCTCATTAAGGCTGCAATCCTCACCTCACTGGGAGTAAGTCACACTGAATTCAACAGGATTTACTTCTGAGTAGATGTGATTAGGATTGTTACCTAAGTTGCCATGAACACGGCTCCTTTAAGCAACTATACTGTCTTCCCTAGGACTGGAATGTAGGTTTAGGAGTATTGATTTTTAAACAATAGTGAATAAATCACATACTCCAAAGCAATCTCTTCTGAGGCCAGTGCGATTACTTTGATACAGATGGTTGAAGATTTTCAGGACCAGCCTATTATCATTCTGTCTGTTCATCTTTCAAAAAATGACAGTGTCCTGGGTGTGCACAAGAGGGGCCCTAAATGGTTGTGTAGGAGAAAAATAGTGTGTGAGAGTGGGTTTGAACACCCATTTTCCTCAATGTCAGCCAAATAATTGCAGATGATGATGATGATTTTATATATTTGCTGCCCATCATGCTTCTATATATTATCCCTGGCAACAGAGGATAATTGTGCTGGTGCTCAGAGCGCCAGCACAACACTTTCACACTTTTTTCACAGCCACACAGACTAGAAATATTAGAAATGAAAGGCAAGGCAAAGCTCAGGGCAGCCAAATTCTGTGCCAGATTCTTTGCACAGCATTGGCAGAGATGTTCAGAGCAACACACAGCCCTGAATGTTGGAGAGCTCTCAGCATTTACTCCAACCCTTTTAAAGGAATAACCCTTGGACTCTTAATATCAAACTCCATACCACATTATTCTTTCAAGCAAGTATAAAGATCCCATAGTGGAGAGAGAAAGCTCAGTTGTATACCAGTGCTGGCAAGTTCAGTTTTCACATCTGGCATTTCTTGAGGGGAAATAATTTCCCTTTGTGTAGCTGCAGGTGTTCAGTGAATTCATCTTAGCAGTCATTTTAATTTGAAGATGCTAATAAGTGCACTGTTGGAGCTCTGTTATGCATCTTTCCCATTTCAGCTAACTAAAATGAGGTTTTTGATAAGTGTGCATTATTCTGCCAAGGGTCACTGCACAACTGAGCCTCATGCAGGCATCTGGTTGGCCACTGTGAGAAAAGGATGCTGGACTAGATGGGCCAAGCTATCTGAAATAGTCAAGGAATCACTTAAAGCGAAAGCTTTTTCAGTGAGGGAAAGGACCCTTGTTACTTCCCATGTGCAAATCAGTCCCAAGGTCAATCAGTCATTTTATTTACATGCCGCCTTTCCAGAGTTAAAACCCTGCTGAAGTCGGCTTGCAACGTATAAAAATTACCGTATTTTTCGCTCTATAAGACGCACTTTCCCCCTCCTAAAAATTAGGGAAAATGTGTGTGCGTCTTATGGAGCGAATGCAGGCTGCGCAGCTTTCGCTGAAGCCAGGAGAGCAAGAGGGATCGGTGTGCACCGATCCCTCTTGCTCTCCTGGCTTCAGGGATAGCCGCCCGAAGTCTCCTGAGCACAGCGGGAGGAGAAATGGAAGGGGCTCCGTCTCTCCTGCTGCTTCGCTGAAGGGGTGCTGCGCAGAGAGGGAGAGAACTTTTTTCCTTGTTCTCCTCTAAAACTAGGTGCATCTTATGGCCGGGTGCGTCTTATATAGCGAAAAATACGGTATGTGGCTACAAACATAAGAAAAGTAGTCATAATCAATAAACAAAACATCAAAAAGTACACAACCAAACTGAACAATTTCCACGTAAATCGTAACAATCAAAGATACAAATAACCCCAGCAACAACAGCAACAACCCTCTACAACAAACCCTGCTAAACAATGTTCCAGCCCAAGATTTACCCACAGCCAGAAGCTTGAGAGTTATTCTCCTGACTTCTGTATTGAAACACTGCCTGCACTGTAGAGTTCTGCTAGCTCTATCATAGGCTAAGTCTTTACTTGTATCATATGATTTCCACAACAGGTTTTTTAAAAATGTCTGAGTAATGTTGCAACAGCCTTTGCTGAAATTTATGCAAAATTTATGCCTGTTCTTACAAAACGTGGTTGATAGCCTAAACTTGCAAATGATGGAAGCTGCGTCAAAGGACAACAAACCAAACAACTGAGACTTTATTTGGGTCTGAGCTCAGAGGAGCCTCAACCTGAGGGCCAATTTGGAGAACTCTTGCATGCTGAGGAATGTTCAGTGTTGGTGTTAAGAAATTATTTTGCCTTTTAGTGCAAGGCGGTACCAGAATGAAAGAATCATGCCCCTTGCATGACAGCTGGGATGGAGTCCTCTGGCATGGCACACCAATAGCATTCTGAACAGATACAACAGCAGAAGGGTACATAGAACCAGAAGGTGGGAAGCATCTCAGTAAGAACTAACTGCTTCTTGCACTACCTCACCAGTCCAATGGTGCAGGTGGTAGGCCATTGAGCAAAGGAGCAGAGCCCACTTTCAAGCCAGACTATTGGCCCTTTAAGAGTCTGCAATTGTCCAACCAAAAGGGTAGTATACAGGAGAGGTGGACAACAGGTGGAAGCTCAAAAACCCTCCTTGGTGCAAGTTGCTAGCTCAGAGCTCTCTGTGGTTGTTACCTTACTGTGTCCTCTGGGCTCCTCCTTGTGACCAGAAGAGGATGCTTGGGCAGGTTGCACCAATGATAATAAAGCTAACTGATGGTTTAACTCCCTGTTTGAACAAGGCCGAAGTGAAAACCACTTTTGAAAAGTAAACAAAGAATGTTAAACACCTTGCTAAACATTGCTGGTATCCTGGGATGGGAGATTTCCGTACATTTCTGTTATTTTGCGGCCAACTTTTTTGTGTGTCCATTGGGGTTGGGAATCTTTTTCCTATGAAGGTTCCTATGAAGAACCGTTGCCCTTCCAATGCTGAGCAAAGCCAAAATAGATCATGTAAAAATAAGAAGAACTGAAGAATAAATATGTAAAATGAGAAAAGTTGCTCAAGTTCCCTTAATTTACATTATTTGATTGAAGAATTCTTTTTGGGGAAGAATTTGGATTAACAAGGTGCAGGATTGTAAGATTTATGCCCCAGAATCTTTTAAACAAGGACATAGTGCAATTTGTTTGCACTGAGAATAAAACCATTTTGAGGTGGGGGTTTTTAAACAATCTGTATATAAATGTTATGAAATAAACAAATAAACAAACAAGTCCCCTAACAACATTCCTTAAACCACTCCATTTAGTATCCCATCTGCTATTTAAGTGGGTAGCAAGCATACAGATATAGTAGGTAAAAAAGTGGAGGTGAGGAGGAATATAGGTGCATTGCCTCTAAGGCACATCCTTCAGCTCCCACACCCATTATAGACCTACCATTCCCTTGCTACAGCATTCCTCCTCTTTGTCCTGCCCTCCCTCCTCCCCACTTTTAAAATTTTGTGTGTCTGTCGCTTGTTTATCCAGATACTTAAAATGAAAGCAGGCTCACCATTTCCTGTGTCATTAACAACTGGTGCAGTATATGCATTTTGCAACCAGGAAAAATCTGCTCTATTTAAAGCAGGTGAATTTCACAGTTCCTTCCTCAGCCCAATTTCACAATGCATATTTGAAACAGGAACCACTTCAGCAAATTACTGTCAACATTTAAGGTGTTGGATTTTCTTAAAGGCTGCCTGCTGAAATAGACTCTGAGACAAACTGATAATATTGCAATAATATTGCTGACTGTTGACCCAAGAGGACAAGCCAAGTTTCTGACTCATCGATTGACTGTTCCACCCAGTTTTAATCCTTGGTGAGAGATGCCAGTTCTTTTCTGCTGTTTGCTTAATGCATAAGCAAAGAGAAAGGTCAGAAGAACCACAACAAAAATCTTTTTTTAAAGACACTTTATGATGATAACACTGCAATACAAATTCACTTTATGACACTGCAGTGCAGTGACCATTTGCTGGATCTGTAAAATAGTAATGGCTTTCCTAATCAGCTATCTAATAGGTATGAAAAACAAATACTTACACTTGTGGAAATGTTTAATCATAAAATTAAAATAAAAGGGCAACCTTCACACTATTCAGTTTTGACCACTGATTGCATGAAGTAAGGGTAGACGATGTGGTCTCCCATCAGCTCCAGCCAGTGTGGCCAATGATCAGACATAACAGGATTTGTGATCCAAAACATCTGGACAGCACCACAATAGCTATTGCAGACATAAAGGCTCCCTTCACTCTATTTTTCGATTTTACTTTCTCCACTGAGCTCAACACTATATCAGGAGCTGCACCACTCCTGTTGCTCCCTATGAAACAAACACAGCTGGAAGCTGGAGTAGAAGTGACATATGACCAGAGCATAGGCGCTCCAATACCATATTTGTTTCGCTGAGGCTCACAGCTAGCAGGGGGCAGAAGGCAGGTGAGGTCCAGCAGGATCAAGCCCTGTCCAGGAGTCAGGACTGTGGAGGGCTCCCAGTGGGTCCTACTGAGTTTGCTGTGGGAAACGTACCTCAATAGGAAGCTGATGCCTTATAAAGGCATTGTTTTTACATCAAAATAAGATTATTGTACTAGCCCAAAACCATGATAAATTCCATACAGTGAACAATCAGTTTAAAATATAACTCGGACATCTGCAGATAAAAACAGTAAGCAAACAGATGTGTCTTCAAATGGCAGTGGAATGCCAATAAAGATGGGCCTCCTTTTTTCAGCAGGGAGGGCATTCCATTGTCTCTCAAGACGGACAGATGCCAACAACAGGGCACTCCATAACACCAGTGCCACCAGTAACAAGCTTATTTCTCTGTTTCTACACGTCTCTTCTGTAGGGCTGTTGCTACCCTGAACAGGAAGGCTAAAGGTAGTTTGCTTCAAATTACTAGCTTTCACACCACACCTGCACCATAAAACAAACAAATGCTGCTGGTCCTAAACTCTCATGTGCTTAGACACATTCCGCTTTAAAGTACCAATTTAAAAAATCAAGAAAACTTTGGACACCCATAGTATTTGTTGCATGTAATATCCTTTTTTTGCCTGGATAACTCTGGCTTGAATCTTCGGGACTTATACTGGTTTAACTGGTTTTTATCAGCAAGTTATTGACAATACCTTATTGACAATTTATCAAGGATAAATATTGAGTTCAGATTAGAGTAGGCATTTTTTTATTTAAAAAAACACCACGTCATTGTAAAAAAAAAAAAAGATGTTAAAAATGACAGGCCCAGAGTCAACATACTGTGAAGCTGTAATCTTTTTCATCTTGACAGGCTGATTGCTTAATTTAGGTAAGCGTTCTGTTTAAAATGTTTCATAAGCAATGATCACAGTCACTGTGTGAACTTGAAATTGCCTTGTATCTGGTGCAGAATTCACTATACTAGGAATCTTTAGAAGACAGAACAACAATCCAAAGTATGGTAGAGGTAGCTTAGATACACATTCACAACCTTCCAGAGAATGTGTGTTCAAACCAGTTCCGCCATATCAGTGGCTGCATTTGAATGTAGTGCTAAGCTGTGGTTTAATGTTACTAGCCTCCTCCTGAGCCTGCATGCTCCACCTGCCTCCTTTGGCATGGCATGAGGAAGAGATCAGAAAATTTCACTCCAATTTTAATCCATTTAGTGCATTGTCCAAACACAAACAAGCTGTGGCTAAACTACAGCCAGTGAAAATAAGACAGCTCCGTAAACGATGGTTTTAAGTTACTTTATCCCCAGTAACCACAGTTAGGAACATAAAACAAGCCTGCCAGATTGGGCCAATCGTCCACCTTGTTCAGCACCCAGATCTCACAGTAGCCAACCTGATCTTAAGGAAGGCCTCATTTAGGCACCAGGTGAAAATGTTTCTCTTTAACCAGGCCTTTGGCTGATTAACATTCTATGTCCTTTTAAATGTATAGTGGGAGTGGGGTTATTGGTTTGTTTTTGTTTTTATTATGTATTTTGTGTTCTTATACTGTATTTTTATGTTGCGAACCACCCTGTGATCTTGGGATGGAGGGCAGTATACAAATTTAATAAATAAAATAAAAACAAACTTTTTCTTTTTCTTCCGTTGTTGCCGGTTTGAAATGTCCTAGGTGGCCCCAAATACAGTGGTGCCTCGCAAGACAAAAAGAATCCGTTCTGTGATTCTCTTCGTCTAGCGGTTTTTTCGTCTTGCGAAGCAAGCCCATTGACGGATTAGCGGATTAGCGCTATTAGCGACTTATCGGATCAGCTGATAAGCGGCTTAGTGGCTTAGAAAAAAGGGGGGAGGAAAAAAACCCGCAGGAACTCGCAAGACATTTTCGTCTTGCGAAGCAAGCCCATAGGAGATTCGTTTTGCGAAGCACCTCCAAAACACAAAACTCTTTCGTCTAGCGAGTTTTCCGTCTTGCGAGGCATTCGTCTTGCGGGGCACCACTGTACTTTAGTTCTACTGAAATGGTCTTGTATATCTGATATGCTGCTGAAACCTAGCAACCGGGTCTATTTATCCAAGCTTGTCTGTAGCTATTATTATTGGAACTTGTCAGTTTCCTGTGACTCTATTCCATACCATTTCCTCCTTCAGTTTCTGTACTTACATATTTAAAATATTTTTATCCTGCCTTTCTGTCTAAAGACACTCTTGGTAGCTCATAATAGGATTTCCTGAGCGTACACACACATAGGATTGCGAGTTTAACACCATCCTGTGTACATCGACTCAGAAGTAAGTCCCATCCAGTTCAATGGTGCTTGTTCGCAGGTTAGCATGTGTAGAGCCAGTGGGGTGTAGTGGTTGGAGTGTTGGACTTGGACCTGGGAGACCAGGGTTCAAATCCCCACTTGGCCATGAACCTCACTGGGTGACCTTGGGCTAGTCATGGCCTCTCAGCCTACCCACCTCACAGGGTTGTTGTGAGGAATAATGCATAGCAGGAGAACCATGCATTTATTTGTTTATTATTGTTTGTTATATTTGTATGCCTCCCTTCCTCTGAAGATCACTGGGTGGTTCACAACATAAAAATACAAAACAATAAAACAAAATACACAATAAAACAAAACAATAACCCTCCTATCGTATGTCATCTTGAGCTAGCTCCTTGGAGGAAAAAGGTGGGCTGTATTTTATGGTGAATTGATTTTAGAATGCTGTGTTATTTTACTGTTGTTAGCTGCTCTGAGCCAGGCTTCGGCTGGGGAGGGTGGAATATAAATTATTATTATTATTATTATTATTATTATTATTATTATTATTATTATTATTGATTAATAACAAAAATAATAATATTGGATTTCAGTCTTAAGTAATTACATTATACACACAATAATAATAAAGAACGGAAAGCTTGTTTGCACTGGCAGACAATGCGTGCTTCTGCAATCAGATGCACATTTCCCGGGGTGCAAAGCCCCGCTGAACAGGCTAAAAGTAAATTTCGCTGTGCACATGCCATGCTTCGGAATGCAAGTTGTCAGTGCTTCTGCTTCTAGTTTTATTTTATTTTTTTGCATTCTTAATCACCACCACATGGAGGCTGAGGGGAAAACATTTCTGTCTTTTGCTTCTATTTTGGACACGTGTGTGTTCGCCCGTCTCCCCCCCCCCCCAATTTATGCATTGTTTCCCATGATAGGTCCCAAGGCGACTAACAATAAAAGCATTTAAACAAAAAAACACCATCTGTAATCTGTATAAACACCATGCGCTGCTGCCACTCCAACGAGAGAGAAAACAAAATATCAGCAAAGACCAGGAAATCCGGTCTGCAGGCAAATGAACTGCTCTGCAGCCAACATCGATTGCTTTTTTTGCCTGTGTTTTCTCGTGCCTCTGCTGCTTCAGGAACTGCCTGGCTGGAGGTGCTGAGCCTGCGTTGTAAGTCAAGTAGAAGGGGGTCCGGCGGAGGCTCGCCTTTTTGCTCCTGGAATTCCACGTTTCTTGTGAGACAAGCATATCTACCAAGCAGACACGTGTCAGGGGGAGGGCTTGGAAAGGGGAAGCCGTCGGGTTTCCAGCAGATCCTTCTAGTCAAATGTAATGACACCTCAGTACGGGGTAGTCAGCTGCATGTTGTTTTTGTTGCAGGAGATTAACTGGGCTGGTCTGAAATCCCTCCGGAATTTCTCAGCATGGTTGGACTGTCATCACATGGGCTGAAACACACGTGTTTGTGTGTGTGAGAAAGTTGGCTAGAAACAAAGCAACTTCAGTGGTATAATTTTATTTCTACAGGCTAGGAGAACATCTGACATCATCATCATCATTATTATTATTATTTTATTTTATTTATACCCCACCCATCTGGCTGGGTTTCCCCAGCCACTCTGGGCGGCTTCCAACAGAACACTAAAATACAATAACCTATTAAACATTAAAAGCTTCCCTAAACAGGGCTGCCATCAGATGTCTTCTAAAAGTTTGGTAGTTATTTTTCTCTTTGACATCTGGTGGGAGGGCATTCCAAAGGGCGGGTGCCACTACCAAGAAGGCCCTCTGCCTGGTTCCCTGTAACATGGCTTCTTGAAGCGAGGGAACCACCAGAAGGCCCTTGGCGCTGGACCTCAGTGTCCGGGCAGAATGATGGAGGTGGAGACGCTCCTTCAGCTATACTGAACTGAGGCCGTTTAGGGCTTTAAAGAAGAGTTTTGTACCAAGGCATGTTGGAAGGCTGTGCTTTGCAGAGCGAGGAATTCCAGTTATTGTGTGGTACTTCATCAATTTGCCTTGGGCTCCCTTTTTTTGAGTGAAAAGCCAGGCAGAGTGCTTGCTTGCTTGCTTTCCCAACACCAGCTTGCTGGTACTGACAGATACTGCCCGATTTACATCTGGCACCATGGACCCCATTGTAATTTAGATGGCGTTGGTACTGTACAAAAAACACTCCCTGCACCTAGAAAACGAGAATGTCAGAGAGAAGGCTGCTATACTAACCTTCAACCCTTCTCCATGTATATGGTTTTTGTTTTAAAGGGGAGGCTGTTAATGGAGGAGCGTTTATTCTGTTATGTGACTGTTATGCACCTGCAGTCTGAATTTTGCTATAGCTCAGGCAGCCTGCCTCTAGTGGGAGCTAGGCCTAGCTAGAGTTGCTATAGCTGGTATGCTACAGTCATTTCAGCAGACCTAGAAACCATTAGGGTAATACTGTTATGCCATACTGTCATCCCATTCACCCATTGGATATCAACTTTTCCTTTCGTCAGTAAACCTTCCTGGACCATTTTGCCTGCAGCTTCCCCAACGGAAGATCTGCCTGGCAACTTTGCCGCTGACCTAGGAGGGGACATTTGCAGTCATTCTGGCCAAACCGCTATCACTCCTTTAGAACAATATTAAATTGGTATGATACATATTGCAGAGCTTTTCTATAGCAGCCAACGTTGTGCTTGGGTTAAGTGAGAATAAACTAATTTTACAATTGAGTGGGGAGGCATCTATTCAACATTAGGGCATCAACATTCTGTGTATATAACAGATTTGTGGTAGGGGGATTCTCCACAGGTGCAGCTTGCCATGTCACAGGGCTTTCAAGGGTTTGGAAAACTGCACCCCCTTTAATTTCCTTGCTCCAGCCAAGCATGCAGAACATATTTATGCCCTTCTAATGACAATGAAATATTAATTTCCTGTTTTAGCAGTCCTTTTCTGTGCTTGGTCTTCAGACTATGACAAATCATATAATGGGTGCCAAGAAGAGGCTATACATGCACATATATAACATTTGGGTGTCTTGATTACTGTCAGCTGAGATGTTTAGGGTACACAATCAGTAAGTGTTTGCTGTCTTCCAGGTTCAGCTGTCCATGATTGAAGGGTGTCCATAAAAGAGAACATTCCTTTCTGCAAGAATAGCATGGCCTCATGAAACTAAGGATCAACCGCCCCCCCCCCCCCAGTGATCCTGGCATGGGTGAGTCTAGACAGAGCCTTCAAATTTTAATTAGTTCATACATGTCCTTACTTTGTTGTACTTCTCACTAATTTAGATTGGGGGGGGGGCAGCAACAGCTATGAGGAGGACCCAGCCCCATTCAACTATATATGCATTTGTAGCCAGAGAGCAGTTACGTTTTTTTTGTAGGGTTGAATGCTGGTTGATCAGATGTGTTAGCCATTTCTGTTACGGAGGACAAGATGTCCATGCTTTAAGCATGAAGCACAAACAGTTGACCTTGCTCCTCCACTCTGGGAATGCTATGAGTCCGCAGGGCCTGATCAGCAGATTAGAACTGTGGAAACGCCTGCTTCACAAAGCAATATATCACTGATTTATTCCTGAAGGTGATGGTCTTCTTTGTCCTGGATTTGATAAACACTAGGGCATATGTGGACTTGAAGCACACAGATGCTTTGGAAAGGTCACGCTGTGCCTGGCGCCGTGGTGGTCAAGTTTTACTCCGTCTGTTTATTTCATTCCAAAGGGCATGACTGGATTTCTTGGAAGGCGGCTGTTTGCATGACAGGTGTTGTCAGAGCACGCAGCTAGCTTGTTTGTCTTTGGCAGGTTTCCCGGAAGAACAGTCGAAATGTCGGAGCAATCTTCGCCACTTCGGTGTGAGTGAAACGAGGAGCTCTTCAAAAACATTAGCTCCAGCTTAGATTTCCACGAAATCAGCTGCTTTCCAGCTAATCCCCAATCAGCTTTGTGACCATTTTCTGCCCCTGCTTCTTCTGATTCATGTGTCGCTTAACTTTTCTACTACTCTCCTTTTAGAGAAGTAGAAAAGGCAAGTGAATGAGATTAAACCATGATGATTTGGTTACTACTGTTCACAGTAGGCTTTTTTTGAATTGGCACAAAAACATTGCTCAGTTAAACAATGCTTTTGTGCTGATTTAGTTTAGTTCAATGAAACACAAGAACTGGGCAAAATATTCATTGAGAAATGGCTGTAGTTTATGTTCTCAAAAAACTGACCACCTGTTAATATAATTCCCAGACCTGAGAAATCATATGAGCACATGCTGCCTTATGCTGACTGTGACCATTGGTACATCTAGCCTGGTATTGTCTGATCTGAATGGCAGCACCTCTTCAGAGGGTCTCAGGCTTTGCTGTCAAGCCTTTTGAGTGAAGAATCTGGTAACTTAACTTGGGACCTCATGCATCCATGTATTCACCCAAAGTTTCATTTGACAATAACTTGCTTTTCCTGCCTCACCCCTGTCGCTGTTCTCTAACACGGAAACTGTTCTTATTAGCATTAACCTTGCCTCTGTTCTCTAGGTCAAGTAAACCGATCATGTTCTGATCAGAAAACTGATACTGTGGAGTTAACTAGCAAGTGTGATGCAAAGGGCAAGTTCAACAGCATTCTGTAGAAGCACACACACACACACAATCTGGAGCCAATAGAAAAGATCTCTCTCTGTGTCTTTATTTAAAATCATTTTTGTTTGTAGGGGTGGAGTGGGTCTAACAGAGAATATTGGAACCCCTTTTCACCATACCAGACAGTTGAAAATACAAAAACACACACAGGTGTAATGCTTTCTCTAAGCTAATTGTGTAAATTGTTCTCACTTGCTTGACAATAGCAATGTGCTGGAAAAGGGCTCTCGGGTGTCGTCTTCTCCGACTTGGTAGAATGTCATTGGCATTGTAGAACCATATGTCTGTATATTCTCAAACACAGGGGTGACATAATACAGTTATGAAAGATTACTTCTGATGTGTAGGTTTTCCCCACAAATTCTGGCCACTGATTCCCGCTCTTCTAAGGGCCTCTGCTAGGGCAGTATAGTTTGTACCCATCTATCTGTCCCAGCATTCAAACTATGAGGAAGCGCTCTCACACTTTTTTGTGATACATTCTCCCTACTGTCAGCAGTATGATTCCCATGCATGATTTTTGTGCCTGCACTAGGGCTGCGCATAATACTTCCATGTACAGGCTTTTCCTACTTTGAGATTGCTCTTCTGGAAAAGTTGTGGTCCTCCAGATGTTACTCCAGACGCTCATACCCCATTGGAACAGATAATTCATCCTTCTTTTCTTTTTGGAGTTAGGTAAAGAAATTATTTTGAGTAGCTGCCATACGTATTCTGATCTTGGCTCTCAGTTTGTGCAAAGCGTGGTTGTGCCTGATAAACCTGATGGGTAATCAGGCGTTTTAACAAATGGTGCATAGTGCTTTAAAGCCCAAACCACCAGTTGACAACCACAATACCAGAGAGTAGATTCTTGACCTGGATGCAAAAAGATAGTTGTGTAAGTATTAGGTGGACCTCTACTGAAAAGACTCTCGGTCTGGTCACCCTCCATTTTTCTCCCAGAGGAGGCACCCAGAGAAGGGCCTCCAGTGGTGACCTAATGGTCTGGGCAGGTTCATACAGGAAGAGATGCTCCCTAAGGATAAAGGTTATTCAATAGAAGCTGCTGGATTGTGTCTTTAAAGATTTGATCCTGCACATCTGTTTGGAATTATTTTATCAAGTTATGTAGTCCCTTCTAGTGTTCCTCAGTTGAGTCTGCTTAGAGCAGGCATGGCCAAACGTGGCCCTCCAGATGTTTTGGGACTACAACTCCCATCACCCCCAGCTAACAGGACCAGTGGTCAGGGATGATGGGAATTGTAGTCCCAAAACACCTGGAGGGTCAAGTTTGGCCATGTCTGGCTTAGAGGTTCCTCTAAAACGCAGTACTGGAGAGTTGCCTCTTAGCCTCTCCTGTGTAGCACAACTTGCTCATCATGATGTCAGCTCCTCCTTTGTTGGCTACTTTAATTATGATGTCAGCACTGCTTCTGAGCCTGTGGATGGCTTTATATGCTGCATGGCTGAGCCTCTGAATATCAGAAAGGCAATATGCATTTCCAGTGTACTCTTCTCCCTCCCACAAAGGAAACAAAATACTTCAGTGCTGCCTATGGACCTCTTACCACTGGGAGTTCTTTATAGCATGTTTCCAGAATGTACCGTACACAGTATTCCCCCAACAGAGAAAACCACCAGCTTTGTATCTTAAGACACTTCCAAGCTAAAATATGTCAAGGTGGTGTTCCCATGCGAAGAAATCCATAGTCAGCATAATAAATCTCCCAGTTTGCAAGTGGGGTGCTGCTTTTCAGTTCATTCTACATTTACTCAAAATTGGAAGACCGACTGAGTTCAGTGGGGCTTGCACCCAGGTATGTATGTCCAGGTCACTTCATTGTAAACAGGCTTGCATTGGAGTATTTCCCCCTTTCTATTTTCTAATGGGTGGAGTGGAATACTACACAACACCCTGAAATGAAAAAGTGGGCTGTGAATTGTCAAAATAAATCTAAAGAGCAAAATCAATTCTTGCCTTTGTTTCAGTGGTCTTGCCATGGAAGGAAGCGAAGCGATGTCAAGCTGCCAGTCTGGAGAAAGCAGCTTGCTGGACATACCATGCGTCATAAGTGTAGAAAGTTTTCTGCTGAATCCCAGAACTGGGAGAAGTGATGAGATTCTCAGTCCTGCTGGCACATTTGTTTCTCCGGCATCCACAGAAGTTGACACAGGTACAGGACCGTCACTGATATTACTCTCATTGACACTTATGTTCCCCTTCCCCTGCCCAGAATAGCCAGGTAGAGAAAAAGACACACTAGGCACATTTTCCTGATACTAGGCAGCTGTTTGCTTGAATATGAATGATTTGTTTGCGTTTCAAAGAGTTGGGATCATGACACCTTTTCATTCAAGTTTAGAATTAAGAACATAGGAAGCTGCCTTATACCAAATTGGACCATCAGTCCATCTTAGCATTTTCTTCAGTGACTGTTAAGGGTATCGGGTGGTTGCTCGGCTCGAGAGCAATCAGGCAAGATACCTCACTGGTCTTTTCAAAAGCTTTCTTATTGGTGCTAAAAAAACCCTTTACAATGCAGAGCGCCTCTATTCCATGTCTTGCTCATTCACTGGCAGAATCTGAGAGTGGGCGGTCCTTAAACTTTCCCTAGCAGAGTAGTTTCTTGACCCCCAGTCTGCGCCTCCCCTCTCTGCGTGAAAGCCTACTGCGCAAGGAAGGCTTGGGTAAAGGGGGACCTCCCTCCTCCCCGCTTTGCTCAGGCAAGGTGTCCTGGCACCACCATGCATCCTCCGAGCCCTGCATCTCCTCCCCACTAGAGGCGTGGCTTCCTTCCTCCGCTGAGGAAGTGCTGCTTCCCACGATCTTTGGGGGCTCTCTGTAATCCATCCGCCTTTTCCCCTCTCGCCCCTGAGCCGATGGCAGTTCCCTGACAGGGACTTGCAGTGTTTGCTCCAGGGTTGGAGACGGGGGATTCCCAGCCATGCCACTGAGCTGTGATTCTTCCCCATAGGGGTAATTGTCACGCGGCAGTGCTGCCTTAAAGTTATATTTGTGCCACAAAGTTCTGGGTCAAGTTGATTTGGCGACTTGCCTTGCTGAGTCATTCATTCCCTGCTTCGTGTCTGGCAAAGGTGACTTACTGCAATCTCTTGTGCTATCTCATTCAATTGTTCTCTCTTCCTGGGCAGAGGACTATTTTGGTGGACAGAGGACTGAGTTTAATATGAATCGATGAGATCATGTCTGCAGTTTCAAAATAAGCTTTAAGATGAAAAATTTTGGTTGGAAATAGAAGTACAAACCATGGCACAAAACTCAGGGTTTTTGGGTTTTTTTTAAAAGGAAACTCTCTTCCTGCTTCCTGGCTGAAGCCATTCAGTCTGTGTATAAGTAGAAGAGCACCCAATAGGGAGTTGTCCACTTCCCTCTGGAGTAAACCAACAATTGGCCTTTCTATTTGTAGTAGCACACCCCACGTCACAAACACCTACCAAGGATACATGGTGGGAGGGTGGGGTGGGGGAACCTGCTTGGGGGCTTGGAAAGGGTTTTCTAGTAGCTCCTAATAGGGAAACATAGCATCTCAAAATAGGGTTGTCATGTGGCCGTTGTTGTAGTTACAAGAAAGCAACTAGGCTAGTCTGAAATCCTTCTGAAATTTCTCAGTGCAGGTGGAATCCAGTCACATGGTCGGAAACACAAGTATAGTGGGGACAGACTGCCCTACTTCCCTTGAAGTGAATGTTATTTTTGCCCACCAAAATACTGTCAAGCAGAAATCCTCAAACTCAGCTCTCTTGTGTTGTGGGCAGTAGATGCCCCAGCTCTGTTACTTCACATCCCGTAACTAGAAAGGTCTTGTTGGGATCTGGCATCCTACGCATATGGGATTATGACACCTTCCTTGTAGTCATGCCAGCATTACTCTCACAAGCCATGCCCATTTCTGGAATACTCTCTGTGTGTTTTCTTTTAAACTGGTCTAAAACGTATTCTGCTCCAGTTTGACAGACAGATACACCTGCTACAGTGCTGCATATTTGGTGTATTTGGTCTTGGAGTAGTTTGAGTATATTGCTGTCTGCTTTCTGTTTTCTGCTTTCTCTTTATTCTACAGTGCAGGGGCAGAGATAGACTTTGGCATCTCACTATGTTGCATCATGTGATGCTGTCTGAGATCACGTTGTGATCCGCCATTTGTACTTCCTCTCTGACATGTTTACACAGGCGGTTAAAATGGCATAATTGCCCTCTGCCTCTTAGAGTCATAAGGGTGTGTGTGTGTGTGTGTGTGTGTGTGTTGTTTATTACCTTAGATTAGACCAGGATAAGCTATCCTTGTCTGTCAGAAGTTAAATTCCTTTTGCGCTTGCGTATCATAGACGTCATGTCAACTTCTGGTTTCTGGCTCCATCCACATACTAATTTAGATGGGGAAACTAGTGGCAGGCAGAAGGTTGAACCCCTTTTCTGCCACCACTTGCTGCTATAATCCAGTTTAGATTTCTGCTCCCTGCAAGCTCCCACTGTTTAAGTAAAACTTAAAAAACAAAATATCATGTGTCGTTTGACCTTTTGAGAGTGGATAGGTGGTATTTGCTATGGGGTAATTTAAATATCCAGCTATTGCGATCAGCTAGAGATAATGGGATGGGTCAGATTTTTGCTCTATCCTGTCAGAATTGTAATAAAACTGCCTCATAGTTTTAGGACTACTAGCCAGTAGAAACCTATAGAGGGCAAATAAACAAAGTATTGGCTATTTCCCCCTTTCTTGAAGAGGTGATATTAAATTGTCAGATTAGTTAACCTCTGTTGTGAGGTTTTTGTTCTGTTTTCCATTTGGGTGATTCAGGAAAGAGAGGAACTTATCACAGATTTTATGTTCAACTTAATTTCTGATGATTTCAGCTTTATTGGTGGTGTGTGTTTTAAAACAATGCATTGTTTTGCTGTGTGTTCTTTGCTAAACTGTCTTCTTTACTAAACTGACAGCCCAATTCTATGTCTGATTATGCAGAAGTAAGTCCTGCTGAAGCAAATTCCCAAGTAAGAGCACCTAGGATTGTGGCCTAATGGTTTACTTGAAAGTAACTCCTACTGTGTTCAGGGGGACAACTCCCCAGTAAGTGTGTTTACGAGTGCAGTCTGAGTACCCTAAAAATTAGGTGCCACTTTCCCCCCTAAATAATATTCTGTAATATTTAGTTTTCTGATTTCAAATGTAAAGCAAAAATGAGCCATGCCTGTATTGGTGAGAAACACATGCTGGTCACTGCTTCCATTTCCACTAGAGGGCTGTCAAAGTAGGGTTTTTGCAATAACCTGATTTTTTTTTCAGACTTTGGTGTGGGAAGACCCAATTTATACACCTTATCATAAGGAACTGCTCTGCATCTCATGCTTCCTAAACTGTTGGTTTCCAGATGCAACACTACCCTTGCTTTATATTTAAAAAATACAGATGAGGGATAAAGGTAAAGTAAAGGTAAAGGGACCCCTGACCATTAGGTTCAGTCATGACCGACTCTGGGGTTGCGGCGCTCATCTCACTTTATTGGCCAAGGGAGCCGGCATACAGCTTCCGGGTCATGTGGCCAGCATGACTAAGCCGCTTCTGGCGAACCAGAGCAGCGCATGGAAACGCCGTTTACCTTCCCGCCAGAGTGGTACCTATTTATCTACTTGCACTTTGACATGCTTTCGAACTGCTAGGTTGGCAGGAGCAGGGACCGAGCAACAGGAGCTCACCCCATCACGGGGATTCGAACCACCGACCTTCTGATCGGCAAGTCTTAGGCTCTGTGGTTTAACCCACAGTGCCACCTGCGTCCCTGTACAGATGAGGGATAGGTAACTGAAATTAGCCAAATTCTTATCCCCCATCCTCTGTGGGACAACTTGTGACAGGTGGGTGGGGGCTGCTCACTTGTCTATCACCTGGTGTTACCTGGTGAGCCGTTTTTGCTGATGCAGATGTTCCGCAGAGAGTTGAGGCTTGGAAAGTGTCACGCATGGTGCCAAGCAACTCCTCGCAATCAGCTGCTATCTTTTATAGGGTGGTACTCAAATAGGTACCACTCCGGCGGGAAGGTAAACGGCATTTCCGTGCGCTGCTCTGGTTCACCAGAAGCGGCTTAGTCATGCTGGCCACATGACCTGGAAGCTGTACGCCGGCTCCCTCGGCCAATAAAGCGAGATGAGCGCCACAACCCCTGAATCGGCCACGACTGGACCTAATGGTCAGGGATCCCTTTACCTTTACCTTACTCAATGCTATTCCTTCTATGAGTAGACTCACTGAAGTTAATGAAAATGACTTAGGTTCATTAAATTCAGTGGGTCTCCTCTGAGTAGGAATAGCAAAATGTCGGTGTTGATAGAATTTCTGACTTTCGTTTTTGGCTGTCAAACTCCGAAAGATATTTTAGCACGGTTGGTTCAATCCAAATGAAGAAAAAATATGTCCTAGTTACATTTTAAGCTGGCAATGTGTACATATCCTTTGTTGAATTGTGCATTGCTTCCAACACAGGTAACAGACATGAATGTCCATAGGAATTTTCCCAGGGTGGGAGGTAAAGTAAAATACTAGAGGTAGACAGTAGTCAAGTTTCCCCCGCACGAAAATGAGTGCCTACACATGCTACCTCATATTTCTCAGGTACTACAAAAATAGAAAAGGTAAAGGGACCCCTGACCATTAGGTCCAGTCGTGACCAACTGGGGTTGCGGCGCTCATCTCGCTTTATTGGCCGAGGGAGCCGGCGTACAGCTTCCGGGTCATGTGGCCAGCATGACTCTGCCGAACCTTAGCAGCGCACGGAAACGCCGTTTACCTTCCCGACGGAGCAGTACCTATTTATCTACTTGCACTTTGACGTGCTTTCGAACTGCTAGGTTGGCAGGAGCAGCGACCAAGCAGCGGGAGCTCACCCCGTTGTGGGGATTCGAACCGCCAACCTTCTGATCAGCAAGTCCTAGGCTCTGTGGTTTAACCCACAGCACCACCCGCATCCCTAGCTGAATAGCATAGGCTGGAACTAAAACCTCAATCCTTGAGCCATATATTTAAAGGTCATGGATTCAAATGTTCCTTAAATAAGGGAATATGTGCATGATTGGTAAGGGAAAGAATTCCTCACCACCGCAAGTTTGCTTTTATCCATTTGTGCAGCAAGATGTTCCTATTGTGGTTCAGCTTCATAAGTTTTTATTTCATTTTTTTTCTGTTTAATTTCAACTCACAGTCCCGAAAGCATATTTGCTTCTGGAAGACAAAGCCATGCATTAGCAGTTAGGTTATATTGAAAAAGGCTTTAAATGGAAAAGTCTTGGTGTTTTGGGTTGTAATTGTTTAGTATAAAATGGCCATGGACTCCTGTGGTACTTACAGAGAGTAGAGAGCACTTCAAGTGGCAAAACAGGACGTGCTGCTCCTAAGTGGAGCTGCCTCGTTCGGTGGGTTTTGTGACCCATCACTGCTGCAAAACTTATTCATAAACCAGCCTGGCCGGAGTAGACAAGACTGAGCCAGATGGACAGAGGATTTGACTTACCTTCAAACACTTACCTTTGACTCCCTTGACTCTGTGCCCAGGACAAGAACCAGAGCTAGCAGATAAATTGCTTGCCTTTCCCATATTCACTTTCAAACTTAATTACAGTTAGGCAGCTTAGGTTTCATTTTCTCGAGAGTGCTTTTGAGACGGTTAGAAAACGTCTTTCTTAAGCCGTAGACATTCTAGGTTGCTCTCTCCACACCCCCACCCCACTGCCACCCTTGGGATCTAATTTGAGCTGGAATTTAAAAGAAGCACCATAGTTTAGTTCACAAGATTAGAATCTGAAGATGAACACAGGATGTTCTTGCGGGGGAGGAAATCTCACCGATACCTGTGTTGGTTCCTTTCCCAAGCGCGGTATCTTATCCTTCAGGAGGACTGAACTTTATATATTGCTGTGGGCAAGAGTGGAAATACAGAGAGCAGAGAAGCAAAACAGGAAATTAAATTCTAATCTATAAAGCTAAGCCCATGTCAAATGTCATTCTGTTGTAGCAGAAGGCGTATGCTTTATTGTAACATTTCCAAAGCAAAATAAATCCAAAGCCTAGCAGGTAGTATGGGTTGCAAGGGACGTGCACGGATGTCATGCTCTTGCTATCTTTTGCCCCTGCTAATGATATGTTGGCCTTTTTCTGAGGTTTGAGAGAGGATATACAGTATTTGTATTTGTTCGGTCTAACTAGAGGTACATGAATCCTCTCATTTACTGTTGGTAACTTTATAGGGTAGCTAAAACCCAGATACTTTGATTGAAATGCATATTTTTTAAAAAGGATAAGTGCACATACATCTAATGAAGTAGGTTTACCCCCTCCCCAAACCCCCTCATTAACAAGTGTCACAGTAAACAAAATACCATAAATGAAGTGGCACAATGAAATAGGGCACACACTCTTTGAACTATTGCATAGACATGGGTGGAGACTCTGTGGTCCTCCAAATGTTGCTGGACTACAACTCTCATCATCCCTGACCTTTGGCCATTCTAGCAGAGGATGATGGGAGTTGGAGTCCAACGGCATCTGGGAGAGTCACAGGTTCGCCACACTTACTTCCTTCGTCAAATTTATAAACCGCTTGATTGTAAAAACAACAACCACCCAACAACCTCAAAGTGGTTCATGTAGAAGCACACACACAAGTCTCAGTAGACTTGCATTTGCAACAACACATTTCTCAAATATGTAGCGTTTGGTTGTCTCGTTAATGAACATCACTAGGAATTTGAATTCCTCTGACTCTTGATTTAAAAAGTGAGCTTTCTGGCCCTTCAAAAATAAATTTAGAAGCATGCTTGTGGCGTTGATCGATATTTGTCAGGGCTGCTGGAGGTTGCTTTCCCACAATAGGTTAAGAAATGATGTTCGGATCAGTGCTCACTCCCATCCCTGGGAGCCAGTCATGAGCCAAGTGGCAAGTGGGTGGCTTAATGCATTTGTCAGAAGCAGAGCACGTGGCAGGATAGAGAGAAAGTGGTCTGGAAGGGCTCTCTTGCTGAGATACAAGTTGCTCAGACTGAAGAGCAGGCCTTGCAGGTGTGGCTTTATAGGACCGGGTTCTCTTGATTCATGTGACTGGGTGCTAAGTCAGGTGGCAGCATTTATTATAACCACCCAGGTGGCATTTCTGGATAGTAGAGTTCAGTCTGCTGTTCTTTCAGCAGAGATTCTACCTAGTGGCACAGGAAGTTAGCTGCTGGAGCCAGGCTGGCAAAACTCCTGGTTTAAGACCTCCTTGCACCCTATGATGCATCTAGTGAACATAGCTTTCAATACCTTTTGTCACCCATTCTCTTGACACTATTCTAAAATTCTCCATCCTGTTCTGATACACTTATTGCCAAAACAGGAGTCAGTAGAGTCTTTCGTTTTAAACATGGGGCTTTGGGCATCCCAAGAACCTTTCTTGTTATAAGGAATCTGCGAATTCAGTAACAGGCAGCTTATGTGTGTACTACTTCTGTTAATTAAAGATTGGCCTCATTTTGGTGGGATTGTTTTGATCAGATTCCCTGTGGACAGGCAGGTGGTTGCTGTGCTTGCATGTTAGAGAGAGGTCAAGATCTGAGTTAGTGCTGGGTTCATCCAGATGATTGACAGTGATGGTGTGTGGGGACTTGCTAGTTCAGGGGGGTAGGTGCAAGTGACCAGTCTGCACCAGCATGCTGCTCATTGACTCTAAATTAATACATTATTTATTGTTTTATTTATTAAATTTTTATACCGCCCATTATGCGTATGAACCGATGCCGCTGAGGTGGTCAACATGGGTCTGGCTGCATTACTTGCAGGCAGGGGCACATGTAACTGAACAGACATCATTCAAAAAGATGTCATTCCCCCACCTCGCAAAACTAGCATGTTAGGAAGAAGGCTAGATGAGAACCTTACTTCACAAGCTATTTTTCTCTGTGGAGGGAACGTTTCATTTGGAGGGGCATTCAGTCTTGTGAGCAATCTGAAATAGTGCAGCCCAGATTTGGTTTATCACCTCTATGATAACCAGGCATATTCCAGAGGTGAGGCAGCTGCTAGTACATTCATTCTGGTGGTGTTTGAAGTGTTTCCCCCTCCCTGTTATGGGACCAAACATTTCCTTCCTTTCTGAGCCCAGGAGAGGTGAAAACACTTCTCAGGTGCTTCACAGCAGAGTTGATACTCGTGAAGCTAGGCTGCTTTGTTGATGCTGCTTGATTTTGGCATTGGATTCAGTTGTCAGCTCACACAAAGATGCCAGATTTATTTTCTGAATAAAGATGCTGTGCCTGCGATGCATATAGCCTGTCGCAGCTTGATTGTCTTGTAGGCTTCACGAAAAATGAGCAGCTCCGCTGCATGATGATTTGCTGTTTCAGGTTTCAGTGAGTTAAAACCCCAGTAGAACAGTTGCTGTACAGTAGCTGTAAGGCTGTATTACTCTAGAGCTCGTACTGTGGTTGAATTAGTACGAGGACCACGCAGAAGTGCATAAACAGCCTAGTAGGCACCCTTTAATCATTATAACGTGATAGCAATAGAGTGGGGATGTGATCGTGCGGAATTTGTATTGTGTCGACTCTATAGGTCCTAAGACCCTCCTGCATGTCTTATGCATGCAGTCTAGAGAGATAGTTAACAGGGGGACCCATCAGATGATGCACTGTAACTCCTCTCAACCCCAGCAAGTATGACCAGTGTTCAGGGATGATGAAAGTTGAGTAAGAGTAGTCAACACAGGGCCTTACTCTAGATCAATCAGCCTGTCTCAAACTTGGGTCCCTAAAGGTTGTTGAACTACAACTTCCATCATCCATAGCCTGCAGGTGCAGCAGTCAGGGATGATGGGAGTGGTAGTCCAACAACATACGGGAACCCAAGGTCGAGAAAGGCTGCTCTAGACCAACAAATCCCATCATCCCTGGCTGTGGTTGCTGAAGGTGATAGGTGTAACAGTCTGTCAGGGACTAGCAGCATGCTTGACAAGTGTGCACAGGGTGAAGCGGGGCTGGAGTTGGGAGAGGGGGGGCCAGTGATTTGTGAAGAACTCTACCAGCAAGGAGGCAAGAGCTGGAGGCAGGGAAAGCTTCTGAGCTGGAGGGTGGAACACAGCACGGGTGTGGAAGAGGAAGAAGAGGCAGGTCGAGCAACAGAAGGGCTCTCCCTGCACCACTGTCTCGCAGAATCAAAGGGAAGTTGAAGAGGAAAGAGCACAGGAAGCTTCCACTCAGGTGTAGTCTCTGGCTGTGTGTGCAGAAACTGGTGAAGGGGGGAGTGACCCCTTGTTCTTGCAACTGCTTCATAGAGTGCAGACCTGGGAATAGATACTAGACTGGTGTTGGTGAATATTTGGAGCTATAGAAATGACTGTAAGTGTCCACTTTGACAATGAAGAATTCTCTATCTGTCATGTGTGCTCCTTTGGCTGGTGAGCACCCTTGACACACTCCAACAACAACTGGAGGGCACCATGTTGGCTATCCTGGTCTACAGTTTCCTCATGTATGGGGAAGATATTTTAAATGTGAAGGGGGAGCTGTTTTCCCAAGGCCAATCCAACACAGCCACAGGCTACACAAGCCTAGCTCCAACAGTGTGGTCCAAGTGTGGTATCTGGTGGGTGGCTTCCTAAGTCCTAGATGCCAGTGGAAATAGAGGAGGACTCTGGATCCCACCACAGGGTTTACACACAAAGGTAGCGAACACTCAAAATATATTCAGCAGGCACAGAGCTCCCAGGAGTCTGGCTGTCAGAGGTGTTTCACATTCATGTCCCAGCTACAAAAACAGTGTGAGTGTTTTGAAGATGCTAGAAACAGACATATGTCTCTCCTGCCTTAGTTCATCTTCTAGATGGAAATAATTCTCTAGCTTCTGAGTTAATTCTTAAGATCACCCATCTGGGAGGTGAGAAACTGTTGATGCTCTTAAATAAATGAAGTGCAGATTATCTGAGGGCCGTAAAATAGTCTGCAATTCTGCATACATTTCTAACCGAACAGAACTCTGACTTACCCTGCTTGGAGTTGTGTACCTGGAGCTTAAAAATGCAGTGGGGTCAAGAGCAGAACAATCTGTGCCTTGCTTACTTCATTTTTCCTTTTGTTTTGCCTGACTGTTGCCTTCTCAAGTAAGGAATCATTTTCTGAGTGTATATTTTGAAATGCTGCTCTGATCTCTGTTCCTCAAGGGAACATTTCAAGCTCTTAGATTTTGTACCTTCCCAAAAACGGAGCTGCGAAAGGTCTGCTTCTCTTCCTTGCTGGGTTGGCAAGTTGAGAAGGATTTGGCAATTAGTGTTCTTCACCCACTGGCTAACATGTACTGTCACGTCTCCTTGGATTCCTCGTATCCATGATTTCAGTCTTTTCAAATCTGGTTCTGAAGGGCATGTTTTCCTTCTCAGTTTTCATGCTATATCATTATCTTGTGGATTTGTCTGTGCTTGGAGTTCTTAATCATTACCAGTCCTTTATGTGGAGGTGCCCATCGGATGTTTTGGATTACAGTTCCCATCAGCTTCAGCCAGTACAACTGTCTGATGATGGGGCTAATGGGAGCATGGTTATGTTGGGTGAGTAGGAATCTGATGGGGTTTGTATTCCAAAACACCTGGAGGGCACTAGGATAACAGAGGCTGGTGTTGCTAATCTTCCTAGCTCTTTGCTTTTGCATTTTGAGTTTGAACATTTTATATTACAATCTTCTTTACACAGAGTCTTCATTTGCTAGACTGCAATATATTAGAAAATACTTGGATCACCTCATGTTGCTTTTCTGCCCAAAGATTTTGCTCCTCTCTAGGAGGAGGGAGAGGGTGTTTGGGGGAATTTGAGTGAGCTGCAGATGCTATAGGGACAGAGCCATCTTTCCCATTGGTCTTAGTGGTTCAGGGCGCCAGGGTGCTGGCCTCTCAGGGACTCCCTACCAAGTTGGGGAGCTGCGCAGCTTTGCCAGCAGCCTCCCCTTTCCCTGCACGCCTGCCAGCTGCACCCTGCCAACTATATGGCTGGCGGGCGGGCAGCTTCCTTCCCAAGTCTCTGCAGGAGGAGACCGATCCCTGCGGAGGCTTAGGATGGGAGCTGCGTGTCTCTGCATCTGCTAAAGACGGGGTTGTTGTCCTCTTCCTGCTTCCTGGTGAAAGCCTTCCCGGGCTGCCTTCTCGGGCACCCCGACGCCAGAGAGCATGTCCGCCAGCATGTTTTCCTGCTTGATTGCTGCCACCACGCCGAGGATCAGGGTGGTGGGGGAGGCAGAGGACATTTTCCACCACCCCATCCCTTGTTTTGGAGTTGCCGGGGGGGCGCCGGCGGGATCTTTGCACCACGGCACCGGATATGCTTAAGATGGCCCTGTATAGGGATTCATTCAGACATTTGCAACAAGAAGTTGAAATGCACTGAACTTCTTAGAGTTATTTTCCACACCAAATCAACCTTTGTATTGCGTTGTTGATCTTTTCTGCTTTTCTTTCTTTCTCTTACGATGCTCCATGGTGGTTGAGTGCAACCCTCTTGCTGGATTATCCTACAAGAGAGCTTGTTTTTGCAGGTGACTGTAAAGTCAGAACAGAGAGAGCTTAAACAGGTCCCACTGCAAGGCATAACATTTCTCAGCCTTTACGGTTGCAATATTGGTACACAATTGCTCAGGTTCTGTATTGGCAGCGACTCCATTGCAAAGGGTGTGTGGTGTGCCTTTGTTGCTGCTGTTCTGGTCCCCTGCCTTGTAGCTATCCTGTTCTGGTTCTCTGCCTGCAGGATGAGGCAGTTTGGTTGTCACAGCACCACAGAGAGCTCCTGTTGAGCAACTTGCTCCAACATGGGTTGAAAGTGAACTACGTTTTTCTTCAGTCCACCGCTCCTGTGCTCTACCCCAGGGGTAGCCAACATGGTGCCCTCCAGTGTGTTGTCAGAGTTCAGCTCCCATTCTCCCTCACCATTGGAGTTGCTGGGAGTTGTAGTCGAGCAACTTTTGGAGGGCACTGCATCCGCCCCCTTTGTTGGAGAGCTACAGATTCTTTAAGGGCCAGTTGCCTGGCCTGAAGATTCACACTTCTGCTGTTGTCAGTGGCCTTCCACCTAGTCTGTGACATTTAGACTGGTGAGCTAGTTAAGGCCCACAGGAAGGATCCTGTAGGAGTCTCTGGTCTGGCTCTATGGACCATGGAATTCTAGGATCAGTCCCAGCAGCTTTCTACTTTCCCTGGTCAGCAACATCAGGCTCACAGCCAAGAACCTGATCTGGTTGTTCAGCTGGTGGCATTGCAGCCTCCATTTATTGTTCACTGCTGGGCTTCCACAGTCATGACAGCTCTGCAGTAGTTTTTGCACTGAAAGCGAATACCTGATCACACCTTGTTTCGAAGGATGCCACAGCTGACAGGACCTGAAAATATGCAAATATTCACACGGTGAAGCTGTTGTTGCATGGGAAAACTTGTTGGGTGACCTTTGGCTGGTTGCAGTCTCTCACAACCTGACCTACCACAGCATTGTTGTGAGGATTAAACGGGGAGAGAGAGAACCATGTGGCCACCTTGAGCTCCTTGGAGGAAAGATGGGGTATAAATGTAATAAATAACTAAGTAAATAAAAAATGGGGTCGTGTGAACCCACCCTCCAAACATACTAGAAACTTGTGAATATTTTATGCAGCTTCTCACCATGCAAATGCCTACTTAATTTGATCCCTTTCACTTTGGGAAACAGGAATCTGTTCATCTGTTTCCTTTAATATTTTATGCCCAAACCATGTGAGGAAGAGGAAATGAAAATGTTTCCAGATAGAGAACTTTTATTAAAGAAAAGGGAGAAAAAGGAACAACTAGCGATGTGTAACTGTGTGGGATACGTAGCAGCAGCGAGCCATTCTGCCTTACAAAAATAAATCTCAACTGATACGGAAAGTTTAATTAAATTTAGCATTCTGCCTGAGCAGGGCTTGTCTGGGGATCTGTAATTTTTGATGCATCTACCATTGTGCAGATGGTCTTTATTAAAACAAGGGCATATTAAAAAAAAATTGGGGGGGGGAGGAGACAGTGTCACGATGTTGCTTACACAGGTACATGTGCTGGAAACTAATTACCTCTCTCAAAGATAAGCCTGATAAGATGGGTTTGCTTGGCATCTGTGGCAAAAGCAATTAAAAGCTCTGCACTCCTTTTCTTTGTTTGTTTTAACAATTACAAATGACCTGGTTTTTTAAAGGACAATTTAATATGCCTTGATGTTTATCACTGCCTAAAGTGTTTCTTGCTGGGTAGCCTGCTCTGACTAATATAATTTACCTGCCTCTGTAATGCAATTTCTTTCAATCACCTCCCTTCCTATCCCTAGGCTGTTAATGTTGGAAAACACACTAGTCTTTTCTATTTTGTTGAGTGGTCAGGAGGTGGGGTGGAGGTGAGAGAGAAACATGTTTTTGTGGTGGCTGTTTTTCACATTAGTAGAGAGATGTAGCTGCATAGTTTTCACAGAAAGGCAAGGAGCTCTGGTTCCTATATTTCACACGAGGCACTGCTGAAGTAGCAGGAAACAGCTCTTCTTCCCTACACTGCACCCATAACCCTCCCATGTGAACTAGGACTGCTCTGGTTTAATCGTCCAGCCAGCCACGTTGAGGGTCAGTTTGGATTATCCTTTCTCTCCCACCTTTTTGTATGACCCCTGCTTACTGTTAATATGCCATTTTAAGATTAGGAAGCTACAGAACCCCGAAGGAAAGAAGGCAAACCAGACCTTTGGTTGTAAGCCTCCAATTTACACCACAGTTTCCAGAACTCCTGGGTCAGCTTCTGGCTAGTGATAGCTCTGCCTGATCTACAAGAGGAGAGATACCTCAGTGTGATACATAATCTCATTGGGTGTGTGGTCATGGGCAGTGGTTGGGTGTTCTAATTTGCTCCTTGTGTGCAACAAGGGCAGTACTCATTCTTGCCCCCCTCTTCCCTGCTCCCCAGCATCTACCACCTGAGGCAGCCTCTCATTCTGCCTAATATTAGGACTGGCCCATCTCACTTTAGTTCTAGTGATGGCTTTCCAAAAGCTGAGTTCAGAAAGTGATGGAGGGTTTCTAACATGTCCCTGTGGTTAATATGGAAACAGAGGCTAGGCCATAAATTCTCTGTTTTATACTGTGGTGATGATTAGGTTGTTAATGTGTCCGCAGGGAGTAAACCCCACCTTGTTTCCCCTGCTAAATAACTTTTTATTTATTCACAGAAGCATCTGTCCCTAAACTGTGCTCTTTTACCAGTTTATAATTGTGACAGATGGGATTGTAAATATGCTGTATTAAAGATAGTTATGGAAATGAAATTTGTTCAGTTATTAATTGCTACCTTTTTGACTAGGGTGAATTTCATGTAGGCAATTTGGACTGGCAGGCAGTGTTCTGATTGCTAAAGCCATCCACCCTTTTAAAGACTCCTTATTGTCAGCATTCTGTGCAGGACATTTCAACAAGGTGCGAGTGGCTTTCCTAATTTACAAAGCCCTGTGTAGATTATTCATCCCCTGGAATGCCTCTTTTGAAGAACTGGGAAAATCCTCATTTGCATGGGACATGGAAGCCTTTGTTGTGAAGAGGTGCCAATGGTGGCTTCTCAAAAACTCTGCATCCTGGAGCTACTTCCTTTGGCTTTTATCAGAAGGGAACAAGATCATTCTTTTTTTATATCCCTGCCTATTTATGGCAGAACTTTAGATAAACATACACAATTCAGACTTGATGGGCCTATGTAAATCATGTTTTGTACTTTCGACTTCTACATATGCTGACTTTACACATACTCTAGCCCAGTGTTTCCCAACCACTGTTCCGCGGCACACTAGTGTGCCGCGAGATGTTGCCTGGTGTGCCGCGGGGAAAATTAAAAAATTCGAAATATTTTTTTTTAAAAAAAAAGTCAAATTTTCGATTGGGGCGTCGTCACTAGATGACCCCTGGGGTTCCCTCCCTCCCTCCCGCTCTGCGCCTCCCTCCTCCTCCTCCTCCGGGGAGGCCCTTCCTGGCTCTCGGCCAAGGCTTGGCGGCTGCCACTCACTCACTCGCTCGCCCACCCGTCCCTCCATCCCTGCACCCGGCCTCTCCGTCCCCGGCGTGGGGGCTGCCGGGATCCGTAGTCCCCTCGCCCTTGGGCTCCGCGCCCGCGCGGGGTGCGCGAACTACGTTTCCCAGCGTGGCCTGGCAGGCCGGGCGTTTTGTTTGAAGCGCTCTTCTCCCGGCCATGGAATGAGCGCAGCGGCGGCGGCCGGGCGGGCAGGGGCTCTTCCGCGCAGACCCCGTGCAGCCTGCCTGCGCCCCCGCGGAGATCGGGCGGCAGGATGGAGCCCGGGGCTCCCCGCGGAGGCGGAGCGGCGGAGGCGGAGGCTGCCCCCCAGGTAGGGCTGCGTCGGGGGTTTTTTATTTTTGCAATGCTGCATCCGCGCCGGAGGGGACGCATCGGACCGCGGGGAGACCCCTTGGCGGGCGTGCAAGGCAATGCAGGCGTGCAGGCGTTGCATGGAGTGCAATGCAATGCAATGGCAACGCGGCGCCCTGCATGCATGCATGCAACTTCCACCGGCGCTCCGGACTTGGCAGGTGAGGGGGGTCCCCAGTGGGCGGCAGAGAGAGCCGGGAGGGCGAAGGGGAGCCGGGGGGGGAGCAGCGCTGCTCCCCGAGCCGAGCCCGGGGGGAAACTTCGGCGTCGTTGCGCCGGGTGTTGGAAGCGGAGGCTGGCCGGGGCCCCTTACCTGCAAAACCTGGTCGCCTCTCATATATTTCGTGCATTGCATTCATCGCCCGCTTTCTCCTCCAAGGAGCTCCCGGGGGCGCGTGTGGTTCTCCCCGTGTTATCCTCGCAACAACAGCCCTGCGAGGTGGGTCAGGCGAGTGGCCCAAGGGAGCACCCAGGGATTGTCCTGGCCAGGTGGGGTGATTTGAACCCTGCTCTCTGCCCGGTCTTCGTCCTCATTTAGCCCCCACATGTGCATGACTGTGCATGACTGAGGTTTTCCCCCCTCGTCTTGGCTATGGTGTGAGTCTGTGCTGTTAATTAATGGGGTTCTGCCTTCGGAGAAGATGAGCCAGCCCTCAAGGAGGTGATTATGTAATTTGCTAGCAATTCATGTCCCTCCCGGTGTGACACTGCGCGTTGACGTCACGGGGCTGTAATGGTGGTGTGCCTCGAGATTTTTTTCATGAAACAAGTGTGCCTTTGCCCAAAAAAGGTTGGGAAACACTGCTCTAGCCCAGAGCTTTACAAGGTTAGTGTGTCGGCAGCCGGTGGCTGGAAAGGGGTTAGTTTAACCTACGGTTTGCTCGTAAAACTGAATTACTGTGTTGCAAAATGCTGCATGTCTAAAAGGTGTGTCACCAACATGAAAAGTGTAGAAAGCTCTGCTCTAGCCTATCTTCTGTAATGGCCAGGTCAAAGACAGATTATGCAAGATGTCTCGTTTGCAAATATAAACACTGAAAATATTATGTATATAAAACATATAGTAGATAAAAGCCAGAATCAAGGATTAAAAAACAAACAAAACCCAAGTGATAAAACAAAGGACAAAAAGAGCAATAAAAAATAAGTACAGTGGTACCTCTAGATACAAATGGGATCCGTTCCGGAGCCCCGTTCGCATCTAGAAACAAACGTAACTAGCGGCGGCACGTCTGCGCATGTGTGTAACGTCATTTTGAGCTTCTGTGCATGCACAAGTGGCGAAACCCAGAAGTAACGCGCACCGTTACTTCCGGGTTGCCGTGGAGCGCAACTCGAACATGCTCAACCCAAAGCGCATTCAACCCGAGGTATGACTGTAAAATTGTCATCTTGTCAAGGTCCCTTTGTAGTGTGAATCCTGACTTTTAAATGGGCCTTTGAACTTCTAGCAAGTATTCAGCCTTCTTCATAGCACTATAGTGGAACAAAAGCTGTTAACTTGGCTTAGTATAGATTTAAAGCAGGGCTCCTCAACCTTTCCAAGCCCAGAGTCACCTTTTCATTATTCAAGAAGCTATCTTTGAAGACATTTGACTGTTTTCACGCCTTCAACAGAGCAAAGTGCACACATACCTCCTATCACCCCTTTCTGTTGAAATAGTAGTCCGTGAAAATAATTTGACACCATAAACTGTTGTAACTACCGAATACAGGGGATTTAAGCCAAAAGAATTCAGTTAGCCCCTTTCACCCAAGGTTGAAACAGGTGACTAGCTCTCAGTTCATTTTCCTTGTTCCCAGCCAGTCATGGAGATGTATAATATGGCGCAGCCCACAACTTATTTTGGGGCACATGGACATCAGTTCCTTATTCAGGATGCTCATGCAACTCTTGAGTAAGGAACTGAGGGCCAGCAATACGGTGTTGAGAGATAGTAATCAGCTTCAGCCTCATCACTTTCAACCAGCTGGAAGCTCTGTAAGTCAAATGTGCAAAGGGGGAGCAGGATCTTGCTCATTGTCCTTGTCACCACTGCAGTTCTTCAGCTCTGGGTGGACCAGGAGATGTCTCCAACCTAGTGCCCTCCAGAAGTTTCCCATCTCCTGGTAACTGGTGAGAGATGATAGGATTTATGATCCAAAACACATTGAGCGCACCAGGTTAGGAAAGGCTGATCTAAAGCAGTAGCCTTCAGTGGTTTTCTGACCTGGGACGCACTTTTAATCCAAACATGCATTTGGGAGCCCATTTCTTAACCTTTTAAACCATATCTTTGTGTAGTGGTAGTGCTGTTGTTGCAACTCACCTTAGGTCAGGATGCTGACCCACCATGCAGATTCAGGAGCATTCAATTTTTTAAACTACAGTGTAGCAGCCTGTTGTGACAATGGCTGAGTTTAGGTTGCAACAGGCCTACAAATCCTACTTTGGTGGCTGTATAGCTGCACAACACACACAAATTGTGGTGTGGGTTCTGGAACCTTAAATTACTATAATGCTTTGTGATATCTGTGCTGTTGGAGAAAAGGATAACTGGGAAAACATGTGGCATCAGTCTTCAGCCCTTCTTCCTAGTGTTACGTCTGCCCTGTTTATGAGCAGTCTTATTTTAATAAAATGTTGTGCCCATAACCTGCTTCAGTAGAGTCTGCCAGCCAGTTAGCATGCTTAAAACCTTTAAAACACAAACCCAAAAGGATTATCTGAATAAACAAATCTCAGTTTTTGTTTCATTGTCTTACACTATACATTTTTATCTGGTTCCTTTTTTCTTTCTTTCTGATTTTGCTTTACATAGTTTTTCTTTAATAGCAAGTTATCCTTTCAGGGACTGATTGGTATCTATGGTCCAATTATTTTTTATGTTCTCAACCTTTATAGTTTGAAAAGAAGAAAAACTGCATAAATTTGCTTCAGTTCAGAAGACAGGAAAAAAAGCAACCCAGAGCCCTGTTAGCAGTTTGGGAGACAGAAAATAAGAATGAAAGTTAACAACTTAATAATGTTTTGAAATATATTGGAAGAGTTGTCTCCCACTTGTGCTTTTTTTGAACATTGAAGTTACTGTTCAGTCATTTGTTCTGTTGGCATCTAAGCATGCACTAAGCAAGGGGAAAGTGTTTTGTGTGTGGTTTTTTAAGAGTGCAGAGCGATATAGGCTAACCTAGGTGATCAAAAGAATTGCTGGAGGTCTCTGTGTGTAGAGGGGGAGAAGGAAGTAGAGTTCAAAGTAGAGAAGGAAGTAGAGTTCAAAGGAGTTAGCCAACCTTTTGAGGGTCAGTAGCTTCATCTGGAATTTTGAGAAAGTCATGTGGGCACCACTCAGAAAGTGACTGCCACCAGGGCATGGAATAGCACAAAATGACTGCCATGGGGGTGTGGCATAGTGCAAAATGGCTGCCACATACAAAAGAGCAGAAAACCAACAGTACTTTATGAAAACCATTGAAGACATTTTTGTTTTGACAAACCTTTCCAGCTAGATGAAAATGTGCCCACCTTGTTGTTGTTGTTTAGTCGTTTAGTCATGTCCGACTCTTTGTGACCCCATGGACCAGAGCATGCCAGGCCCTCCTGTCTTCCACTGCCTCCCGCAGTTTGGTCAAACTCATGCTGGTAGCTTCGAGAACACTGTCCAACCATCTCATCCTCTGTCGTCCCCTTCTCCTTGTGCCCTCAATCTTTCCCAACATCAGGGCCTTTTCCAGGGAGTCTTCTCTTCTCATGAGGTGGCCAAAGTATTGGAGCCTTAGCTTCAGGATCTGTCCTTCCAGTGAGCACTCAGGGCTGATTTCCTTAAGAGTGGATAGGTTTCATCTTCTTGCAGTCCATGGGACTCTCAAGAGTCTCCTCCAGCACCATAATTCAAAAGCATCAATTCTTCGGCGATCAGCCTTCTTTATGGTCCAGCTCTCACTTCCATACATCACTACTGGGAAACCATAGCTTTAATTATACGGACCTTTGTTGGCAAGGTGATATCTCTGTGCCCACCTTAGGTGTTTATTTTTTACAGTTTTAAAATTTTTAATCTTGTACTTGTTTTAACATTACTTTAATTAATTTTAAGGATATAAATCACCTTGGGATATATGTGTGGAAGGTGATTCACAAATCAACAAATAGATGACACCACAAAATGGTGTAGGCATAGCTTCCTGCCCCATCAGCCCCCATCAACAGGAAAAAGATACCTACATCAGATACCACTTAACGTGCCCACAGAGAGAAGTGATTCCCACTTTTCCTCTGTTCAGAAGAGTTGGAAGGGCGGGTATTCAATAAATGGACATATTTAAGAGGACATGTTCAGCGTAGGAGAGGCTGAGCCAAGGGAGGCAGTAGTGGGCACAATGGTGCCCATGGATACCACACAGGCCCCCCTGAACACTTTTCCAAACACATTTTATTAGGAGGGAGGGAGAGCTGACTAGAATTCTAGACATGTCTACTCAGGAGTAAGTCCCATTGAGTTTAGTGGGGTTATCCGCCACTAAGTGGGTATAAGATTGCAGCCTAAGCCCGAACATTTTATTTTTAAGCCAGCTTTATTTAAGACATTTTAAGCTGCCTTTAAAAATCATGAGAGAGCACAACAGCAATAAAATAAATGTAAAATGATGCAGCAAATGCACACGCAGATTAAAAGCACACCAACAGACATCTGATCTGAGAACTAGCAAGAAGAATACACCATTCACTAAAAGAAACCTCGAGGAAACAAGAAGGTTTCCAGAGCTCTTCTAAAAGTGGGAAGAGAGTGGGGATTTCCTTGGAGAGATGGAGTCCCACAGCTGTGGCACCACCAGTGTTTTTCAGCAAAGCTCAGTTGGTTAGAGCATGGTGCTGATAACACCAAGGTTTGATCCCCATATGGGACAGCTGAATATTCCTGCAATGCAGGGGGTTGGACTAGATGATCCTAAGGGTCCCTTCGAACCCTACAGTTCTATGATTCTATAATCTTTCAAATACCAGTTATGGCACCACCACTGTCCCTGTTACCTGCCTATCTGATCTTAACTAATGATGGGCCAGAAAGCAGGGCATCTTAAGTCCCTGGTGGGTTTTCATGGGTATAACTGATCCTTTGAATAACCTGATCTCAAGCCATTATATGGACTCCAAAGGTCAAGACCAACGCTTTAAACTGAGCTCAGAAATGAACCGCTGACCAGCATATTTGATGTAAGATAAGTGTGAAATGTTCTGACTACAGTGGTACCTCGGGTTACATACGCTTCAGGTTACATAAGCTTCAGGTTACAGACTCCGCTAACCCAGAAATATTACCTCTGGTTAAGAACTTTGCTTCAGGATGAGAACAGAAATCGCGCGGCAGCAGCGGGAGGCCCCATTAGCTAAATGGGGGACCTGACATCTTTCCGCAAGGCCTGCAAGACAGAGTTGTTCCACCAGGCCTTTGGTCAGGGCCCAGCCTGACTCCCTCCTCTGGCAACCTGCACAGAATTTTGCTTAACGGTTGCCATTAATTTGATTTTAATTAATTTTTATAATGAAATGTTTTTAGAATGTTGGATTATTTGATTGTTTGATTATTTGATTGTTGTTAGCCGCCCTGAGCCCGGCTTCGGCTGGGGAGGGTGGGATATAAATAAAAATTTTATTATTATTATTATTATTATTATTATTATTATTATTATTATTAAAGTGGTGCTTCAGGTTAGGAACAGTTTCAGATTAAGAATGGACCTCTGGAACAAATTAAGTACGTAACCAGAGGTACCACTGTATCTTGCTCCTACAATCATTCTGCCAGCAAAACATCTTTTACGGCAGGGATGGAGAACCCTCCAGGTGTTGCTGGACTCCCAATCAACCAGCCAGCATGGCCAGTGGTCAGAGATGATAGGATCTGTAGTCTAGCAACATTTCCAGGGGTATAGGTTCCCTAGGCCTGTTTTAAAGGCAGAACTACATAGATTGTGTGTAGTTATCCAGTCCAGATGTCTCCAGTGCAGGAGTCATGGAGGCAGGTGTTTGCTAAACACATAGCCCAGAAGCACAGGCTGTCCTAATCATCTTTCACGCTGGCTATATTTTGCATCGGATTCTAGCTGTGCCATGTTACACAACATGGCCCATTTGTAAATATGTGGAGCTGCTTCACATGCCAGTTTGTGGCACCAGATTGCTTACTTGTCCAGATGCCAAAGGATCTTGCATAACGCTGATATAGAATGGCACAGAGGTAGAGGAGGGTGCAGACCGAAAGGTGGACAGCACTGCAGCTGGCACAGAAGAAAGGATCTCTGTTGACTACATGCCTAGAAGTGATTTAGGCTTTCATATTCAGTTGCCACTTCATAGAATCCTAGTTTTGTAGAGTTGAAAGAGCCCCTACAGATCAGAGATTTTTTCAGGCGTACATTCACAAATTCAAAACTGAGTCGAGTTGTTCACAACCACCTGCTTTGACCCTATTCCAGAGATTGGGATCCAACTGTAAACCCCACCCTCTTCCCAGGCCTCCCTATCTAGTCCTCAGGACTTTCCCCAGACCACACACCTCCCCCTGCTTTGCACCCTCCTGAAGTGTTTTTTTCTGGCCAGAAATCATCAAACTCTGAGAATGTCTCTTGCTTGCCCGGATAGAGAGAGGTGTGTGAGTGCGCACAGAAACAAGACAATTGTACAAAGGTAATATTTGCATGTAGGGACGCGGGTGGTGCTGTGGGTTAAACCACAGAGCCTAGGACTTGATAATCAGAAGGTCGGCAGTTTGAATCCCCGTGATGGGGTGAGCTCCCATAGCTCGGTCCCTGCTTCTGCCAACCTTGCAGTTCGAAAGCACGTCAAAGTGCAAGTAGACAAATAGGTACCGCTCTGGCGGGAAGGTAAACAGTGTTTCTGTGCACTTCTCTGGTTCACCAGAAGCGGCTTAGTCATGCTGGCCACATGACCCAGAAGATGTCTGCGGACAAACGCCGGCTCCCTCGGCCTATAGAGCGAGATGAGCGCCGCAACCCCAGAGTCGGTCACAACTGGACCTAATGGTCAGGGGTCCCTTTACCCTTACCTTTAATATTTGCACCAGTGCTTCTGACCACTTTTGCCTCTTGCCCAGCCCACCACTAACTCTTGTCCCCCAGAATGAAATGTGGCCTTTGGGCAGAAAAAGTTTTCCCACTGGGGAAGCCTGCATTTCCTTCCCCACATCTGATGTAGGCCCGAATTCTGTTTTGCCTGTGAGGGAGCCCAGTCTTCTTGGTTTGAATCCCCATTGAACAGCTGCCCTTCCTCCTATTTCATGAGGCCACCCTACTGGTCAGACATCATTTTTTGTTCCTGCCTTTTAGAAGAAATTCAGCTCTCAGATAAGGATAATATATTTGTTTCGGAAAATGTGGCACAAAGGACGGGATTCTGAGTGGAAGGCTCAAGGGGCTTGACTGAGTTTCCTGCAGAGACCTCTTTCTTTGCTGAGAAGCAATTAAGCAGGATGTTAACTGTCATTTCTTATCTTTCTATACGTTATGGCTTTATAATGCAGGCAGTGGAGGAAGGCTGAACATGAGCCGTTTATTTTTAACAAAGAACATACAGAGCTTGGTTATCTGTTTTCCAACTTAAAAATACAACATTATTTTTCTTCAACAATACTTAGCTTTGGGTGTATCCATTTATCACCCTATTCGAAGTTCATATCAGGTACTGGTTATTACCCCCAGACCACATTCCCTATTAGTTTTACTCACCTCATGTCTTTGCTCTGTGCCTGTTAAAGCTTTTTGGACCTGTTTGCTTTTGCATTCAGAGTTCAGACCTTTTAATATCAAAATCTTAAGTGGCTTAATGAAGAGCCTTCCCATCATAAGACTGGAGTGTGTAAGGCAATACAGTGGTACCTCAGGTTAAGTACTTAATTCGTTCCGGAGGTCCGTTCTTAACCTGAAACTGTTCTTAACCTGAAGACCACTTTAGCTAATGGGGCCTCCTGCTGCCACTGCACTGCTGGAGCACAATTTCTGTTCTCATCCTGAAGCAAAGTTCTTAACCTGAAGCACTATTTCTGGGTTAGCGGAGTCTGTAACCTGAAGCGTATGTAACGTGAAGCATATGTAACCCGAGGTACCACTGTACTAGTAATTACAGGAGCTAGTACAAATTGGTGAAGTTAGAAAAGGAAGCTGTGGAAGGAAAAAAGAGATTTATTATCAAAGCTTCTAGATCAGTAAGCACAAAGAGAAATGAGTGAAGAGTGCAAGCATCTGTGTAGCTGGCAACACAGTTTTTCCAAAAGCCATCTGCAGAGGAATGAGAAGATACCTTCTTGTCCCCCAAAGGGACAATTTCCCTCAGAGGGACACTATGCTTTCTTGAGACCTTCACTCGCTGTGACAGCAGAGGAGCTGAGCAGGGCACATCTATCAAGTTTCCAAAGGCCTCATCCACCAACCTTTCTGCCACTCTTAGCTACTTCAGGTAAACCACCTTGGCCTCAAGGGAATGACCTCATTTCCTGAGGCCAGGAACTCACTGTACTGAGCATGCATTCATGACTTTTGTTAACGGGCAGATAGTCATACATGTTCTGTACAATATACTGAATTGCTCCCAGCCCTGCTACTGGTTTTTCACCCTCTTGCTCATGAAGCAGCGCTTGAGATGCTATATTTTAAACACAGAACCTGTACATCTCCCCCCAGATGTTTTCCCAGTGGCCAGAATGGGTAAGACAATGCAAAGAACTTAACAGAGCTTTAAAGACTGTTTCCTTGGTAACCACAGCCCATTCATGGATTTGTGAAGTCACAGAAGGCCAGTCTACCATGTTCAGGTTAGGTTAGCTTGAAGCTGAAGTTCTCCTTTAACTGTATCTGGCTACTGAATGTTTGATTCAAACTGGTTATTTTCCCAAGAGTTGTGGTACTTCAAACGATGAAAGTAGCAGAAATATATTCCCATATTTAGCCACCCCTTGTAATATCTTTGTTCCTTCCTTTCAAGACACAGACAAACACATTTTCCTTGCTGTTGCTGCTGTTCATAGTTTTCCTGTATTAACCATTGCAGTGGTGGGATTTAGCAGCAGCAACAGCAACAATCCCCAAGTGGCTTGAAGGCAACTTCAGTGAGGTTTTGTTGTTTCTGTGACATCACAGTTGATCAATTATGTCAGAGTCAGGACTACTTATTGCCCTAAGTTGTTACCTGGGACACACTTTTTAAAAGTATTGCATGGTTTCCTTTGTCTCCTTTCTTTTTATCTCTGGGGTTTCTCTTTACTCTGTCGCTCCCTGTTTTAGTGCCTCATTGAAACTTCTCTGAAACTTCAGTGTTTTAAATTAGAAGCTATCAAAGCCAAATTGAAGCGAACTTCCTTTTGTCTGAAATGTACTTAAGAGAATTTGAATCCTAAGCAATGCAGTACATAGTGTTCAGAGTGCTAGTTTAGAGTACCAAATTCATCTCTTTCTGAGTTGCATAATCACACCAAAGGTAAGGAAGTTTTGTTCATTTCCCATTTGATGCAATTCAACTGTGAAAGGGGCTATTCTTCCTCTTCCTCCTGCTTCTGTTGCCCCTGATTTATGTGATGCTTGTGAGAGTTTTGTTGTTAAATTGTCAGCTGTCAGTGTTTTTCAATAGGGCATTTGTTGTAACTGTCAGGAGTATAGACCAACAGCTTCACCTGAAGGCCATGTGTTTCTGACTGCAAATTATTTTCATCCATAATGCTGCAAAAAACAGTGCTAGAGGGAGGTTCTGCAACAGGCAGCCTTGCGGTTGCCTACACCTTTTTAGATATCTACTGCCCTCTACTGAGAGCCAGTGTGGTGTAGTGGTTAAGAGCGATAGTCTCGTAATCTGGGGAACCAGGTTCGCATCTCCGCTCCTCCACATGCAGCTGCTGGGTGACCTTGGGCCAGTCACACTTCTCTGAAGTCTCTCAGCCCCACTCACCTCACAGAGTGTTTGTTGTGGGGGAGGAAGGGAAAGGAGAATGTTAGCCGCTTTGAGACTCCTTAAAGGGAGTGAAAGGCGGGATATCAAATCCAAACTCTTCTTCTTCTTCTTGTAGCCCTTATTAAGAGGGAATGGCAATGTATCTTTGTTGAGGAGCTGCATTCAAGCAGGGTATTGATACCTCTACTTGTTGCCATTTCCAATTATGACGGTTGTCTTACCTGCTAGATTGAGCTAGACTACCGAGAACTGCACTGGATCCTCTCCCAGTGATAATTAAATGTCTACATGGATGCAGAGCCCAAACAAAAGTATGTCAAGCATAGTATGCAATCCTGTTCTAAATAGGGATCTCCGCAATCACAGAGACTTCTTCCTTTCCTGTCATGTAGAGAGTTATCATGTATTGACTCTACACAGGGCAGTGGGACAATCTTTGCACAAACTATGCTACATGCATGTGGAATAGATTCTGTTTAGCAGTTGTAGTGTATAGACATGCGCTTAGAGCCTTAACCAAAGATGGTAAAGAGCTAGAAACTTGATTATCTCACCTGAATTTCTTTGTACTACTTGATGCCAAGTTAAATTTGAACATTTGTCATTATACTATTGTTTGAAATATATATCCTCCTTGCTTATTTCAAAGCGCATGTGTATTAATTCTGTTTAGATAAGAGGGGGTGGTGCATACTGTATTGCCACCAAGATCTGGGTTTGCATGGACGAGATGTTCTAAATGAGCAACTCTAAAGGGAGCTTCTGAGTGGACGACAATCGATTAAAGTGAGAGGGACATTCAGAGCGCTTGGTATGGGATAACATGTCTTATCGTTGCTTGCATTGCTTGATGATACTTTCGCATGCTACACACTTCCTACATCAGTATCTGATGCTTCAAAATCAGAGGGAAATCTATAAAGGGCTGCATTGAAATGCACATTTATAGCAGAAGGTTCTAATGATCGACAAGGTTAAACATCAAGGAAATGGAAAATAAAGCAATTTCTACATTCAGTGGCCAGCACAGTAGGTCAAAACCTCCGCTAGTTTAAAATTGTCTGTTAATTCCCCGCCAATAAAAAAGAAAAGAAAGCTTCTTAGCATGCATGAGAAACATGTAAAATATTCTTAACGTATTTATATGTATACTTTTCAAAACTGTGAAGTGGTACAGCATTAAGTTAATAAATGGTCTCTCGAGCAAGTGCATCGATTACATTTATATCCCACCTTTCCTCCAAGGAGCTCAAAGTGGTGTGCAAGTTTCCTCTTCCTCCCCACTTTATCCTCACAACAACCCTGTGAGGTGGGCTAGGCTGTTAGTGAGTGACTACTCCTGAGGCCACTCAATGAGCTTAAGGGCTGAGTGAGGACTCAGAGTGAAGATCTCCCAGATCTTAGTCCAACACTCTAACCACTACACCACACTGACTCTATTCTAGAAAGCTAGTAATTTACTTTTTACACACGATTTAGGATGGGAGAAGCTCAGTATTGGCTTCCCTTTCAACAACAACAACAACAACAACAATCCCTTGTATGGTTATGATGTGGTACTTCACCCTGAACTTTGTTGAGTCCTTTCCCACCTCAACTGAGTCAATTTTTTCATAGTTAAAATGTAGTTTTCCATTTTGTGCATCATTATAAATGCTGTATTGTAGGTCAGGGAGAGACATTCTTCTTCCCAATTGCTTATGAAGTGGATTCATTAGGGAAGATGAAAGCTGGCAAATAAAAAGGAGAAAGCTCCCCTTGATAACAGGCACAATGTACTTGAGTGGGTGGGGTGGGGGGTATGCCCATACTGTGATTACTTTTTAATAGCCACATCATAAGGTGACTCAGCTTTGTGTTTAATAGCCTTGTGTATACAGCTCTGTTTCCTTTGAACAGGATTTCATATTTATATGAAGTGTTGTTCCACTCTTTGAGTTTCAATGAATTATAAAAGACCTGGCTTTTTAAAACAAACCAACAAAAAGGCCCAAGTGGCTTATGTAACAGACAGCCACAAATCTCACAAGGTTGTAGAGGCGGAAGAGGGCAAGAAGCCGTAAGCAGCCCCCCCCCCCCCCGAAACCTCAGGGATCACGTCTGTTAGCAACGTGGGTTAACTTGGCATGCGGGTGTGCTAAGCAGAAAAAAATGGGTGGAGACAGAATCTAGGGTTAGATCCTCACGGGTCACTCTCCAACCTGTTCCCCCAATGTATATAGGAAAGGACAGTGACTTATGCAGCATGTGGTTGTTGCGTTTTTCTCGCAGTGGCGCTGCCCTCCCCGGATCCCAGCCTTGCAAGGCTGCTGGGGGCTGCCGGCGTGGGAATATGGTAGGCCTTTTGTTGCCACGCCACTGCCTTCAGGGGCCCATTGAAAGCACCCGGATCCGGATCAGAGACACGCATGGAGACACGCTCCACTGCTGGTTAGAAGACCCCTGTTTCATAATATAGTGGTACCTTGGGTTACAGAAAGCTTCAGGTTACAGACGCTTCAGGTTACAGACTCAGCTAACACAGAAATAGTACCTAGGGTTAAGAACTTTGCTTCAGGATGAGAACAGAAATTGCATGGCAGCAGCAGGAGGCCCCATTAGCTAAAGTGGTACCTCAGGTTAAGAACAGTTTCAGGTTAAGAACGGACCTCCAGAACGAATTAAGTTCTTAACCCGAGGTACCACTGTACAGGGGTCTTCTAACAGATTCCAGTTTTGACAGTCAAACTCTCGGCACTGTTAACAAGTGACAGGTCTCAGGATTTCCTAGGGGAAGCCATTACTGTTTCCAGTGCAATGTTGCTGTTTGAAATTTATAATGCAGGTGGGGCCTGCGTTTCAGAAAGGGTCTTCACACTGCTTCTCTTTCCAACTCTTTGCCTTCTGAAAAGTGCCCCCCACACCACAAACTGCTTTCCTGCACATGGGATAGTCCCATAACTTTTCTCCCACAGAGAGAAAAGCAACCCGGGGTGTGATTTTTAAAAAATAATGTGATTTCATAAAAATAGCCTGCTAGATCCGGCTATCTAGTTCAGCCTCCAGTTCTTACAACAGCCCACCAGAGGCCTGTGGGAAACCAGGGCGCAGAACATGCGCACAAGAGCACTCTTATCTGGTACTTCGGGTTAAGAACTTAATTTGTTCCGTAGGTCCGTTCTTAACCTGAAACTGTTCTTAACCTGAGGTACCACTTTAGCTAATGGGGCCTCCTGCTGCTGCTGCTGCGCCACTGCTGCACGATTTCTGTTCACATCCTGAAGCAAAGTTCTTAACCCGAGGTACTATTTCTGGGTTAGCGGAGTCTGTAACCTGAAGTGCCTGTAACCTGGGGTACCACTGTATTCAGAATCCATGCTGCCTTCAGCTGTGGAGGTAGAGCACAGCTTTCATAGTGGTAGTAAACAACAACGACAATTGTACCCCACCGATCTGACTGGGCTGTCCCAGTAGTCTTTGATAGCCCTATCTTCCATGAAATTTGAATGGGGGGGGGTAAAAAATGGAGGGGAAAGGGTTTAGTAGCTGTTCCTCCCTCTCAGTGCAATGCTGAAGATTCCAGTCTCCTATAGCCACTTTTCATTTTTTGAAACAAGATGAAGAGCAGAGAGGAAATTAACAAATGACTAATCAAGTATAACATGTAGTTTGAGCTTCAGCATAGCATAAAATCTAGCACAGCAATAACTTATGTCTTACTCATGTTAATGTACGCATAATGTGTTTGTATGCATATCTACAGTCATCTCGGATGGGTCATTATGTATATAGCCAGCTAGTTGACCAATTATTGCTCTTTTGCAAATGTACATTTTTACAGGAAACTTAAAAGCCCTCACCACTGGCAACATTCTCACCCTGCTTTGTTGTTTGGCTTTATTAAACAAACGATCCTCATTTTCAAAGAAAATTATAAACACTTCTAAGCATCTTATTTCCCCAGGGAAGCTCACATCATTTCAGCCACGGCATTCGAGTGATACAGGAACTCCTAGCAGATAAACATCAAAATTTCATTTTGGCATTGTTGTGTTTTGTAATGTTGTGGGATTTTGAGCCACTGATGAGGGGCCGTCATGGGGATGGCAGAGCATCCATTTTGATCCCTTGTGTCACAAAAATAATAGAATAAGAGAATTGGAATGGACCCTCTAATCCAACTCCCTGCAATTCAGGAATCTTTTGCCCAATGTGGGGCTTGAACCCACAACCCTGAGATTAAGAGTCACATGTTCTACTAACTGAGCTAATATTGGATACCATATGAATGTGCCTTAATGGAGTCAAACCATGGCCCCATCTTATAACACCACTGTTATCCCTGAACCAGTTTAGCAGGGCAAGGGTAAGGAACACTTAAGGAACCCCCTCCATCCCCTACCAGAGACGAATGGCAAACCAAGCTGTTAGACTATGCTGAAATGGCAAACCTGAAAGCTCAGAAACCAATGAGAAAAAATTATAATTTATTTAGGAGACCACTGTAAGCAGATGAAAACATCAGCAGGATTTTAACCTCACTTGTAATGTACCAAATACTATGGATGATATGGATAGATACAAAACATAGACTATGAAATAATATACAGTTGGAAATGTTAACCCAGGGAGGGGATGGGGGGAAGTCTCGAGATTCAGAGAAATCTCATGGATATGTAATTGGTATTGTAATAAATTTACACTTATAGAATCAAATAAAAATGATTTCAAGAACAAAACAAAACTGGTCAGCTTTTTGTATTTCCATTTCCTTACTTATGAATAATATGTCCTTGCAATTTCTTTCCTGACAGACCCAGATAATGCCGTCTTCATAGCACACACAGTTGGAACCAGCGTAGCTTGGAGGCCTAGACAATGTGAGAAGGCAGAGCCAAGTAACTGTGTGGACGGTGAGCTACTTCAGCCTAGTCAACTTCCCTCGTCTTGGACATGTGAGCAAACGGAGGAAGGGGGGCCTGCCATCAGACAATCTCTGGATAAGTTTTATGGGACTTGCTGCCAGAAGAAGCCGTTTGGAGGGAGTCCAGCCTACGAAGCGGCTTCCCAGTGCCTGTCTGTCAAAATTGCAGAGCTGGCAGGCAAAGAAGGAATGACGTACGCACAGAAGAGTCTCCAAATGGCCCAGCTGGTTTTGAACCGAGATGAGAACAAGGTGTTTCCTCAACGCTCCAGCAGCACCTGCTTTTCCATTCCCACGGAAACCAGAGTTAGTTTGGAGGAAAGAAAGCAATTGCCTGGGCTCTCAAATGATATCCTTCAATTCATCTTGAAACAGAACGTAACAAAGTGATTTATTTATTTTGCTGGAGGTGGTTAGCTTTTTAAGCACCTGTGCGATTTGTTTTCATTCGTCATCCAGCAATGAGGACCAAGACATCCTCTAGTGCTATGGGGCTTTCCTTCTTCTCCTCCCCCTGTTTGTTCCATCACCCACAATTGTGGGGGGATTGGGGAGCACCCCCCAGAACAGTGCATGGGGGTAGGATGGTGAAGGGGGGGTGGATTCTTCCATCTGGCAAGCAAAAATGCTTGCTCTGGTGGAGTAATCTGCTCAGCCCTACGTTGAATTCCTTCCGAGGCATTGGATTTCTTCAAAAAATGTAGAATCATGGGGGAGTGCTGTTATTTTAAAAAGAATAAAGCTGACTTTCAAGAGCGATCAAGCATAGCCTTCCCCGGGTGGGATTGACCTAATCAATGTGTTGCAATGTATTCATACGGTAACCTGCTCCTTTCTCCTCAGGGAGGGGATTGTAAGGCTTGTTCTCCTGTCACTGCTTTGGGCATGCATCAATTGGCAGGCTATAAATTGGGGTTTTATGTCCCTTCCCTCCTATTCTTTGCATAACTTGAAAAGAGACAATGTAAACACATTGCTGAAACTGCAGAATATAATTCCCTGGGGAAGTGGACCATAGAAATAGCTAGTGGTTGTTTTTTTAAGTGCAAGATCTTGTTGAATCTTTGAAGCGTGTGCCTTGCTTGTCTTCCAACTGCTGAAAGGGCAACGAGAAAGCTGTGGCTGCTGCTGAGTCCAAAGGTATCTCTTTCTCTTTTTAAGAGCTAAAACCTTAAAATAACCCAAATACTGCAACTGTTGCTGGTGGTTACTCAGCTGTGTGGCTCACACCAGCTGAGCTTCTGGCCTCTGCTTATTCAACTAATAAGATTAATATTCTCAGTTCTATACAGGACCTGTGATCATTGGTGGTGGTTGTTTTTTAAGAGCAAAGTTAGCATCTGTGTACATCAAGAATATAGAGGGTTCTCCCCTTGTTTCAATAAAAGTAAATGATACCGTGGAAATTCTCTTGAAGCTTGCTGTTTGGATCATTGCAGCAGCTGCTGGGGAATGAATTTGCAGTGACTGGGCTTTTACTAGATTGAATCTTCCTCCTGTTTAGCCTTATTGCTCCCTTTTGTTGTTGTCTTACAGCAATATTGATCTACTGTTGCTCAGTTCAGAGAAGCTTCGTTTTGTTTAATTCATTACTATTGCATCCTACTTTGCCTCCAAGGAACTCTGAGTTATAGCTACCTTCTAAGATGGGTTATGGTGACAACAGATCAAGGTCAGCCAATGAACTTCATTAGTCAAGCAGCATTTTGTATCTGGGGTTTCAACCATCCAAACCAAACCAATTCCCAGCCCGGCCATCAAAGGCCCCAGAGCATCTGACAGAACTTCCTTGATCATATATTTCAGCACTAGCTAGCTTACCAACAGTGTCAAAGAACAGCCACAATTCCTCTTAATTATTATTCTACAGGAGTTGAGTACCACACCATAATCACCGTATACCTACCACCCTTTTTTCAAATCCTTTCCGCAAAAGTTGTTTAACTCATTGGGGCTCTTTCATTACACAAACTGAGCATTGGAGCTTATCCCCAGAAGAATCGGGGGCGGGGGGGGGAGCGCTAATTTCTGGGAAAGACAAATGAGCTTAAAATCTTTGCATAAAGAGCCTCCTTGCAAATTCTGCAGAGCAAACATCTCTGCCTGGGGAACTGCAAGCCTGTGTCTGACTTAGCTAGATTTTCCACCCACTCGTTTTTGAAATTCAGTAAATTATAGATTTGTTTTCTTCCTCTCTCAACCTGTGTTGTATAAGTGAAACACAAATAGGCACTGGGATGGTTGCTGTAGCTGCCTTTGGAGCTCACTTTTTCTTCTCTCTGCAGTTCTCATGGAAACATGTCAGCTGCAGGAGGAAATGAGGGAACCACAAATGAAAGGAATTCCTAGGGCATTTCCATATGAAATTGTTACCTTCAAGCAAGCTACACTTGCTGTTATCTATAAAAACAATCTGGTGGGGAGGTTGTACTAGAATGAAGGAAGCAGTTCCCTGAGCATTCCAAGCCCAGTTTTTGATCTACCAAGTAACAGGTACCGTATATTGAGCTTTTCCTTTTAGTAAGAAGTGAGCATTTCAATGCTTATTAGTAATGATGAGATATCTGTTAAGCCATCTTTGCCCTGTCCGCCTCTTCTGCACGCTCTCTTTGGAGCATAAGTAGGTGGCTTGAGTTGCTGTGCTTAATAACAATAACTGCTCTTTATGGAAGAATGTCTAAGGACTGCACTGTCAACGCATTAGGAGACTGTCTTATACCAAAACAAACTGTCTAGTTCAGTTACACCAGAGGTAACCAGTCTGGTGCCCTCCATATATTGTTGCCCTCTCAATACCCTGCTGCCTTCCTCTGCTTCCCTACAGCATCTGTTGCCTGAGGCAGCTGCTTCACTCTGTCTAATGGAGCCAGTCCTGAGTAAGTCCAGAGTTCAGTGAGGCTTACACTGCAGAAGGTGTGTCAAAGGTTTGCAACCTTCTCTCCTGGCTCCTGTATGTAGAGCTCCACATTGTCTGCCTTTCCTAATTGCTTTTCTTTTTGGCTTGTGTAAGTGAAAGCTCCACATTGTCCTAATTACCTAATGAACATTTCCGCTTACCTATATGGTTTCTAGAAATGCAGAAGAAACTGACTCATTCAGACATGTTGACTAATGCTTCTTGGGTCAAGAGAGACTCAAAATAGGCAATTCTTTCTCTCAGCATATGTTCCAATGGCAGAGATTGTCGCCTCTCTTTCCATTTCTAGCTCCACGTTTTCCAATGTTTTGTAGTAGGCAAGTATGTCACAGCATATGGTTGCTAAACCGAGCACACATCAGCCAGCTTGCAGGCTCCATAAATGCATTATTTTTGCTCTGTGTGGGTAGTTGTGTAGCATGTTTTTCCTCCCTAATGTGATGAAAATATACCTGATTCTGTTTGCTCATAAGGTAATGGCTATTCTGAATGCTTTCCGTATTTTAAACAATGGCAATCCTTGTCATGAGTGGCTATCTTTAAAACACTTTCCTAAACTCACTTTAGGAAAGGGGAAGAGTAATTAAAGTTATTAATCTAAACGTTACAAGTTGTAGCTAAAGTAGGGTTGCCAGGTCAGATCTTCTGAGATGTGGGATCACACACTCCCACTGATCTTATACCTTATCTTATACCTTAGGAGTAGAGAACTGGGTCTGGTGAAAGGGTCTTGCCCACGTGTTGCTACTTCAACACCTTTCATAATCTGGGGTTGATGGGAGTTCAGCGACATCTGGGAAGGCCATAGATCCCCCACCTGTGCTCCAAAAGCTGGTTTTGTTTGTACAGCAGTTCTATCCACAAAGGTTTGAAAAGATCTTTGCCATATTAAAAGGCAGTGTCACTTCCCTAGTGTGGTGAAAGTTTCAGTGCTGGTTGGGTTGTTGTGACTGTTCCTTACTTCTTAAATACTCTAAGAGCACCTGGCCATAAAATTACATCAACAGATCTCTAATTTCATGAGGGAGTTTGGGTTTCATTATATGCATCGTGTGTGTGTGTGTGTGAGAGAGAGAGAGAGAGAGAGAGAGAGAGAGAGATGCAGTTCTCGTCTCTCACATGGCACTGGCAGAAAGTGTAGGAGGTCAAAAGTGTAGTGCTGTTGTTTTAAATAATTTTTATTAATTTTCCATTTATAACATTCCAATTAATAACGTTAATAACATATCAAATCATACCAAATCATAACACAAATAATAAATACATTCCAAATTAAAAGCCAATTATACATGCCAAATTAAATAATTTAAAAAGGACTTCCCATGTTCTGGCCGGAAGGAGAAAGTCTTTTATTCTTGTTCCCGCATTTCCTCTGTTGTTTGTTCCCAATATCATAATTCTGATGTTTACCCTTTATCATCATCACAATCACTGGTATGCGACTTTCCATCGTATTTAACAAATCCATATTTATGTTAACACGCAAGAGGATTTTTTTCTTCTTTCTCTTATTGTCATCAGTCATTTTTGGCACCATCCCCTCAGAGAGCCCCCTTTCCATTTCATGCTTTTACCTCTAAAATTCCGGGCTGTATTCCAACTATCCTTTAAAGTCCCTTAATAAGCAAATGTTTCCCAAATCCAGATAAGAATCTTCCGTAGAAGGTGATGCCGTCAAGTATATTCCACAATTAATTGTTTGGTTCCTCTAAGATCCAAGCTTGCTCTCCCTGGGCCCTAGGGAGGGTTCGCCAGGACCAAAGATCGACCTTCATTTTGATAATCCATATATGATACAAAACCATACAAGCAGATGCAGTTTTGATGTGAAATACACCCCATTTTTAGTGTATTAGCCGTCTTCCGCTCCCTTAAAGAAGCTTCTTTTTCAAGTGCGTCACAGTTCACCATTTTATGATCTCAAGCTAAAAGCACATAAATCTTGTTCTTGCCACTTCTAATTAGAACCCTCCACAGAAGACGGCGCCATAAAGCATCTCAGATCTTTACATGGTTCCTCTCGCATTCCATTTGTTTAATTAGATCTTTCTTAGCGAGGCTTGTCAAATTGTGAAATAAAGAAGTAGAGGAAAAGAAAACGGCCACGCACCTCACATAAACCGCAGCAAAATGACTTAAGTCCATCTCAGATCAAAACTTTGGCACACAGTGACTGAATTATTTAGCAGGTCTTTTTTTAAAAATCTCCTTTCCAGAACTGCCTGTTTCTTAGTCCGAATTCTAATAATTTTTGAAAAACAGGGATCCTGCTCCTGGCGACGGCTCTGGAGAGTTTCCAATTCGTGCAGTTCTCAGCACCCAGCATCCCTGCCCCTGCATTCTGTAGCAAGTGGCAGTTATTGGATGACCCGCTGGTGGCGGCCAGTCCCTCTCTAACCTGGGGGGGTCAGCAGGGATAATTACTCCCATGTTATCCCTGAAAACCTGTACAATTGGGGCCCGGTGCTCTGGGAAAGCAGCCAAATGCCATGGAAGCCTTCAAGATGTCTAGGAGAGCAAAATATGTATTGAGATTTGGGAGAGATCTTGCATGCTCTTTCAGGCACCAATGTGAGCACTGCTGCAGCGCCAAGGGTAGGTGACTAGGTGGTGGTGAGTGTCCCGTGGGTGGTGTTGGGATGGCAGAGCAGGGTGGCACTTCCTGTTTGGCCTCAAGGAACAAAATGGGATGTAGCACCCCTGAACACAGGATTCCAGAACTAACAGCTGTCAGTTCGGAGGGAAGAAAAGCAAGGACCCACAGCCCAGGTGTGGCTTGCTAGCTTGGGGTTGCGTTGTCTGATTTCTCAGCTGGAGGAGACTCAGGACAGGTGAGGCTCACATGCCTCGTCAACTCCAGAAGCTATAACAGGAAAGCCGTCCTGGCCAGGCTTTTTTTTGACACAAAAGTACAAAGAACATGCATTACCTCATATTACACAATATCGTTGTCCCATCTTTTGTTTTTACAGAGTCAGAATTTAAAGTCAAAATAAAAAAATTCCTTCCAGTAGCACTTTAAAGACCAACTAAGTTAGTTCTTGGTATGAGCTTTCATGTGCATGCACACTTCTTCAGATACACTTCAGCAGTGTATCTGAAGAAGTGTGCATGCACATGAAAGCTCATACCAAGAACTAACTTAGTTGGTCTTTAAGGTGCTACTGGAAGGAATTTTTTTATTTTGATTATGGCAGACCAACACGGCTACCTATCTATAATTTAAAGTGTAAGTAAAGATAAAGGGACCCCTGACCATTAGGTCCAGTCGTGACCGACTCTGGGGTTGCAGCGCTCATCTCGCTTTATTGGCTGAGGGAGCTGGCGTACAGCTTCCGGGTCATGTGGCCAGCATGACTAAGTCGCTTCTGGCGAACCAGAGCAGTGCACGGAAACACTGTTTGCCTTCCCGCCAGTGTGGTACCTATTTATCTACTTGCACTTTGACGTGCTTTCGAACTGCTAGGTTGGCAAGAGCAGGGACCGAGAAACGGGAGCTCACCCCGTCGCGGGGATTTGAACCGCCGACCTTCTGATCAGCAAGTCCTAGGCTCTGTGGTTTAACCCACAGCACCACCCTCAAAGTAGGATTCCTAATTCTTTCTGCATTGTGCTTCTTATGCTATCCCTCAAGATTTAGAAACATAGGGAACCAAATTCAACGCAGAGATAGAGAGTATCAAGGAATCCATTTCCTGACTATTTCCCCTCTTCTTCCCTAGATTCTGCAGTCTGCACAGGCTGGGTGAGCTGCTGGTCTCCTGCTGCCATGCCATTAAGATCCATCCCCTGGTGTGTGAGGCTGTCCCATACAGGGATAGAACCTGCAACCTTGGTATTACCAGCAGCACACTCTAACCAACTTATACTTAGACCATCGGCCCATCCATCTCAATAATGGCTATACCTACTGGCAGCACCTCTCAGATGGTTCTCTCTCCCGGCCCTATCTCAAATTGCTGGGGGTAGAACCTGGGACCTTCCCCTGGGTTGTGATCCTTGGTAATTCACATCACCTACTATCTGATCATCTTGGGCATGGGTAGGCAGACTAAGGCCTGGGGGCCAGATCTGGCTCAATTGCCTTCTAAATCTGGCCCACGGACAGTCCGGGAATCAGTGAGATTTAACATGAGTAGAATGTATCCTTTTATTTAAAATGCATCTCTGGGTTATTTGTGGGGCATAGGAATTCGTTCTCCTCCCCCCCAAAATATGGTCCGCCCCCACCCCCCCAAGTCTGAGGAACAGTGGACCGACCCCCTGCTGAAAAAGTTTGCTGACCCCTGATCTTGGGGATGGAAATGCTAGGGACTGAAGCTTGGCTCAGTCATGCTTTCTGAAATATACTCGGAGTCAAGAGTGGATTTCATGCTCTTTATTCAGCTCATAGTGGGGAGGAGGAATGAAAGTTCCCCCAAAGTATCTGCTTTATATATATTATTTACACAATGGGCTGCACGTGATTGGCTAATTTTGGAATTCTCCTGTAGGCCAATCAGGTTGTGGATTCACTTCCATCTGGAGCTGGATTGGGTGGCTCCTGCAGACCAATCATACTGCTGCATTGTTCTAGGACCAATCAGACTGCTGCATTTTGGATCCTATTCAACTCAGTACATAACACTTTCCATAGGCTGGCCACTGTGAGAACAGGATACTGGACTAGATAGGACATCGGCTTGATCCATCATGGGTCTTGCAAGGTGTGTTCTTATGTCACCATGAGCCACCATGCCTCATGTCCTGTATAGCTGAGAGGATGGTGCCACCTCTTTGTGTCTTTTCACATGAGCAATGGGAGCGATTGGCACATTTGCAGGATGTCAAGGGGATCTTTCCACCATGAATGAACAGTAAGAAAGAACTAGGTGTCCCTCTTTTGAACCAAGTGCTTTTGCTTAAGGCTTCCCATTCCTTTGATGATATACAGTGTAATCCATAAGAATAAATCTGGGAAATCCTTCCACTCCCATTTGAGAGCCAATAGAGAAAAATGCTGGTAAAATAGTGAGCTTTAAATGCACGACTGTGTGCTAATAGACCTTGGGATTTTTAAAATGCTTATAGCTCCCATAGTCACTATATCTTGTTGCACATAAAGATAGGCTTAATTTATAGAGCTGAGATTTGCCTCTGTGAATCTTCTAGCTGTGAATCTTTTAGCTGTGAATCTTCTAGCTAGAAAACTCAAAAGTGATTTTTTTATTATTAAGCAGTGGCCTTACTTAGAATTAAAGCACTATAAATATTTAAATGTGTGAATTATTAAGGCAGCCAGACTAGCCCAGTTTGCTGAGAATATTAAATGGGAAATGGGCAGATAAATCACTACCTGTAGTCCACAGCCAAATATAGCAAATGAACTATTCCATCGCTAGGAAAGAATGGTATGTTTTAAAATATTCTCTCTAAAGAAACCCCGACTGAATTCTTGCAATGGCATGCAAGACAATAAAGCTTTTAGCATAAATGCAATGGTTAAAGTTGCAATCCTATAGACACTATAGAGATTGAACATTGAATAGAATTTACTTCCGAAGAGAAATTGGATTGCCTCTACATGTGCATAAATGTTCGTGCTTGCATGTGCACTTAAAAAGGGGGGGGGGAGCTCTTTCTCCCTTCTCGCTCCACTTGCCAATCCCCCATTCCCCCCAGGCTCAGTGGTTTAGATCACAGCACCACCTGTGTCCCTACAACACCTGGTAGCAGTCATGGAATACACTGTGTGAAGGTACTTTGGAATATTTCAGGGCTCCACCTCCATAATCTCTTTCTTATGATGAAGGCGAGGAGTGGAAGTAGTAGAAGTTTGAGTGCAACAAGAAGGGAGGGACACTGAAGTATTCCCTTCATTTCTCCCAGTTCTCCCTCTTGCTTCTCCACAGCATGACAGATGCCCCCTTTAGCCCCATCCACATCTACCGTCTTTCCCCGAAAGTAAGACATCCCCCCAAAATAAGACCTACTTCCAGTTTTGCCTCTCGCTGTAATATAAGGCATCCCCCCAAAAATAAGGCCTCCCTGATAATAAGGCCTCCTCCGACATAAGGCCTCCCCGGAATATAAGGCCCCTGAAGCTACCGTAAGGCGTCTGACTCCTCTGGACCGTAGTGGCGGGCACCGCCGCGCAGCTCACTGATTGGCCGCAGTGCAGCGGGAGCTGTTCAGGCAGTGCGAGGTCTCTTTAAATCAGAGAGCCCACGCCACCACCAGGACAAGCTGCCGCCTGCTGCTCGCTCTGCCCTGACGGAATCTGGCTGAATCACAATTAGACAATAAATGTGTACTGTATTCTTCTTCATGGAAAAATAAGGCATCCCCTGAAAATAAGACCTAGCGCATCTTTGGGAGCAAGAATTAATATAAGACACTGTCTTATTTTTTTGGGAAACAGGGTAGCTGGCCCTTCCCCAGTTCCTCTCCACCTTTCCACCCTATCACTAGAGGCCTAAAAGTTCCTCCCTCTCTCACACCCACCTTTCTCCCTACATCCCATCGCTCTCTCCCCCACCCCATTCCTTCATACTTGAATAAGGTTGCACAAAAAGCCCTCTGAAAATTGAGATTGCTGACTGAGGATTTTCCTCCCCCCTTCCCATGCACTATGATGGTTTGCTGTTCTTTCCTCTCTCCCCCTTCTTTCTGTATGTGTTTTTCTGTGTAAGTAATGTTTAAAAACTCAGTACCAAAAAACCCCCCCAACCCTATACATAAAACAAGCAAATCCCAATGTACCCTTATCATCCGGGTTTTTCTGACATGTGGCTGACTGCTGAATTCCATGGGGAACCTACTTACAATTAGTCAGACCTTAGGTTCATCTAGCTCCATATTATCTAAACTGACGGCCTCCCCAGGTTTTCAGACTGGACTATTTTCCTGCCCTACTTGGAGAAGCTGGGGATTGAACCTGGGACATTCTGCATGCAAAGCATATCTTCTGCCACTGAGCCACAGCCCTTGCCTGAATTTTAGAATGCAAGGGATTTTCTTTACTGCTTTCTACAGCAGCTGTGTCCACCGAGAGAGGAGCAGCATAGAAAAGCTGCAGCCACAGAAGCCTGGAGTAGAGAAGAGGAGAGGCTCACAAAATGATGCATTTTCAGTAAAGCTTTCATCCTTCATAAAAAGACCCCCTGGTTCCCTGTCGGGCTCCATAGCTCTTTAACAATCCCTTCACATCAAGGGTTTGCACAATTGTTAGGAGATGTGCCTCTTTCCCCCAGAATATTTCTGAGCCCTTGTTAAATTCAAGCTGTTATCTGTTGCTGTTTGAATGCACTCTTCTGCTCACTTTCCACGGCAGGTTATGATCAGATTTCATCTTCTTTTGAAAACAGATAACCTGATCTGTCACTTTCAGAGTTGCAAATGGGGAAAATTTGCATTGATTGATCCCAGAAATGACAACCCCAGATGGGAAGAGGACTCTCTTGATCAGATCAAGCTGCTATCAGGCTACAATAAAAATAATTTTAAAAATGTTTTAAAGCAGGCAGAACCCCTTGCAATGTTGTATTTGATGAGAGATATTTACTGTCTCAGACCTCATTAAATGGGGTCACATAAGCATAATTACAAGAGAAATGCTACAATTATTGCCTGAAGCAAACCAAGCTCAGTTGAAGACCCATGAGGAAACTGCAGCGATGCTCACGTTGGGCATACAATAAGGTGATATTGCCCTTAGTTCAGTGACTCTGTGCCATTCCAACCAGGCTTGGGGACCTGGGCAGCAATGGGTCTAGGGCCCAAACCCCCAGATCCTGGGCATGCCTGGACATGGACAACCGCAGAGTTATGTATATAGTGCAAGAGGGTTGGTTGTAGTGAAAACAGTTGTCCAGAGACGCCTGCTGTTCAGCAATCCCTGAAACCTAGGGCATGTCCCCATGATGGAGAAGCCTGCTACACACTTCTAGGACAGCCTGAGAGGGCTGTGAACAAGCCTGCCATAATGGATGCTTCCTGGCGAGGTTATAACCCCTGTATGTGCCTGTCAACGGGAAGAGGATGTCATCATTTGCCATCAGGTCCTAGAGGAGGAGGAGGAGTTTGGATTTGATATCCCGCTTTATCACTACCCAAAGGAGTCTCAAAACAACTAATATTCTCCTTTCCCTTCCTCCCCCACAACAAACACTCTGTGAGGTGAGTGAGACTGAGAGACTTCAAAGAAGTGTGACTAGCCCAAGGTCACCCAGCAGCTGCATGTGGAGAAGTGGAGACGCGAACCCGGTTCACCAGATTACGAGTCTACTGCTCTTAACCACTACACCATACTGGCTCTGTACACAGAGACTGTAGGATCTCCTATCAGGCTGACAGTCCACAGTCCACACCTCATGACCATAGTTTAGTGGTAGAATCCCTGCTTCACAGGCAGAAGGTTCTAGGTTCCATCCCCACCACCTCCAGATTGGCTTGGGGAAAGCTTCTGTCTGAAACTTTGGAAAGCCACTGCCAGTCAGTGTAGATTATATTGAGCTAAAGGGACCAATGTGGTCTGACTGAGTATAAGGCAGCTTCCTAGGCAAAACGTCTCTTGAACCTGCTGGGGGAACTCCAGAGGATGAATATAGATGCTGGGGAGAAGTTTTGAGCCAGTATGTCTTGAAGGTGCCATGAGAGCATCACTGCTCAGCTCTGCAGAAATTGACTTGCCTATGGGAGCATACGCCCAGGGCTTGTTGTGGGGCACTATCCATGACCTACGCACCCACTCCATGCTCAGGGAGTTGGACTATTCAGGGGAGGAGAGGGTAGACATAATTTGGCATTGCTGGCTCCATCCCACAGTGGTATGGCCAGGTGACTGGTGCCTCTTCACCCTTGCCTGAGATTCCATGACACCTGGAGCTACATGGTCCATCTCTTCCCATCCTGTCCCTGTCGTCCTCCTCACCAGACCTGATCAGCAAGTCCCCAGAGTCTGTGCCACACAGACCCCCTTCCCCAGCAGCAACACCACGGCTGGTGGAGGCAGCTTGGAGGGAGAGGAGTCAAACGTGAAGGAGGAGGAGCTGTGGCAGCCCATGTCACCAACTCCAGCACCACTGCAGCAAACAGCCGCCTGGGCGCTCATGCTTCAGCCTCCTCACCCCCATGGGTGTGAGAGGGGTACTGCCAAGCCTGTGCACTCCACCTTAGACCCCTTAGTTGATGTAGTGCTGTGTGTTGCCCTCCATGCATCTGGACTGCGATTCTGGCAAGATGGAAGTGCCCAGGCGGGTTTGGGCTGCAGAGCCAACAGACTGGAGTGCTTCTCCTGTGTGAGAGAGACATTGCCCACTGCTGTTGGGGGGCGGGGCGGAATAGGAGTGTTAGGGCAAGACAGTTCTGACAAGATGCAGCATTCACATCTTTCAAAGGGATTCGGAGAGGGTGGGGAATAAGATATGGGAGACCATTGCAGTGGTTGTCCATATGTTCTCCCCTTCCCTTGCTTGTTTGGGGTGCTCTATTCCGGCACCCCCAGTAGTTGAAGTGGAGTTTGATATTATGGGCAGGCTTCACTCACTGAACCCTGTCCGTGGAAGTCCTGAGATTCTGATGGAAGTTTGGCAGTTTGCTTTTTAAAGAAAAGCATGAAAACATGGCACAGACCATGCATTCATTTCGTCTGCTGGATTTGCCATTGACCGGAAGGAAGAGCTGTAAGGGGGCTAGTAGGGTGAGTTGTTAACCCCCTTGGGTTATAATTAATAGAGGGGTGCTTGGTGTAATTACCAGACTGCCAAATAATGAATGGACCTTGTTCTCTTTATTCATTTTATGAAAGTAGATTTTACCGTTAAGTATTTCTTAGCTTTGCTTCATTGACTTACAATGGATGATTTTAGCAACTAATGGACGGGGAATATTTTCAGTCCATAAAAATAATTAGCATCGTTTATAATGGAGAGATTTGTGCAACTACATCGTTTGTGCTGATCAGAGGAGAACAATAGCCATGTTTCACTGAGATGGGCTAAAATGTAGTGGTTCAGAAGCAGGCACTGGGTGCTTCCATGATTGGTTACTCTAAGAACAGAGTGCTTGACTAAATGGGCCTTTGGCCTGATCCAGTAGGGCTCTGCTCAGGCAGAGAAAAGATTTAGCCTGTGAGCAACTGGGTCACAAGCTCTGGTCACCACCAGACAAGTATTCATAGCCAGACCTCAACTATTGTCAGCTTTTCTCTCTGCTCTATCCCAACTCTGCAACTGACCAAGCTCCCACCCAGCTGTTTCCCTCACTGACAGGGTTGAGGGGCTTGCCTGGGGGTTGGGGGGTATATTTGCTTTTTTGTCTTGTTTTGGAGTATGTGCAGGTATTTTGCCTGTTTGGGGCAAGGGTCTGGAAAAGGCCAAATTTTCTTTTCTGAAATAGATATTCTGTAACACGCATGGGAGTTGCATAGATATCCACGTGTACCCTTGGGCCAGAAACATTTAGGGACCCCTGATACACATGATGGTCTTATATGTGAAACTACTACTAGTAGAAACAGTAGTAACAATAAATATATGTAGTGCTATAAATTTCCTAGTCCTGCCTTGCTTTAGTAATACAGTGGTACCTCGGGTTAAGTACTTAATTCGTTCCGGAGGTCCGTTCTTAACCTGAAACTGTTCTTAACCTGAAGCACCACTTTAGCTAATGGGGGCCTCCTGCTGCTGCTGCGTCGCCGAAGCATGATTTCTGTTCTCATCCTGAAGCAAAGTTCTTAGCCTAAGGTACTATTTCTGGGTTAGTGGAGTCTGTAACCTGAAGCGTATGTAACCTGAGGGACCACTGTACCAGCTATGACTACATATTTTGCTTTGCATGAGCTCAATAGCTCTGCTGGTTATACGGCTGCCCCCACCTCACATTGAGCACTGTAAAGAGTTCGTAGAAAGATGGATTGAGGCATACTGCAAGACTGGTATGTGTGTGGTCTTTCAGAGTTAACTAGGCAATATAGGCAGTCTCTGTTCCCAAGGAGCTGAGAGTCTCCAACAGGCAGCTGGAAAGCAACAGACGGCAGCAGGGAGAAAGGAGTGAAGAATGTGGGCAGATTTCTCTAATCCATAGCGGTGTTTCGAGACAATGGGAAGGAGTGTGGGGTCCATTCATTCTGCTCAGAGAGAATCAAACACCTCCATCCCGGGGAACTCTTTGGATAAATTCTTACGTCAAGGGTCCCCCCCTCTAGGTTTGTTCCATTTTCCCCAAATCATTACCAGCACTTCAGTAAAGAGGATGTTGCTGTGAAACATTTTTCATTTAGCATCTCTCGAGGTGTTGTGAGTTTTTATCGGCTCATTAGATAAATCGGCAGTGGGATGAGACAAGGTGAGGAAACTTAATTGCTGAAATAGGGCTCATTTGACAGGGATGTCTTGCGGGGAGAGAGAGACAGAGAGAGAGAGAGAGAAAAGGAGAGTGTGGGGGCGTGAGTGAATGCAGGCGCATTTGCCTGTGAGTGACGCATATAAATTATAAAATATAAATTATTTTACAGAGAGGAGCTGGAAATCCCTTAGCATCGAAGCCCTCAAATAAGAACGGTGGCTCTTTTTCCTGCAGGTTCAAGTCAGTTCTGCACTTAGTTACCCCACCACTGCACCCACCTTTTACTGTCACGGAGGGCAGTGGGGACCACGATCTTCTTGCAGGCATCTTGTTGGGTCCGTGTGTATAATATGAGACAGGGAATCCCTGTGCTCTGACGCGGGATAGGAGCCTTCAATTGTCATAATGGGAGGGGGTGGAGGTGGGCATGGAAACGATCTTTCTCCGGGGGCGCTGCAGAGAATCGTAAGATAAAACTGCGTTGACAGTGAAAAAAGGATTGAAGATGGAAGTGAGGCTCTCTCTTCTACCCGTAGCAGGGTAGGGACATTATCCAGGTGGTCTTCTGGGAAGGAACATAACAAGTAGCCTTCTACTGACTCAGACCATTGCACCCCACTTGCCTACCCTGACTGGCAGTGGCTCTCCAGGAGCTGGGTTGGACACTGGGGCCTTCTGCATGCCACGCAGATGCTCTACCACCGAGCCGTGGTGTGCTAGGAGGAGCGAAGAGGCGTCGGGGGCCAGAGCGGGTTTGGCAAGCTAACGAGAGGAGTTTTGTCTCGGGGGTGGCTTTGCGCGGTGGCCAGGAAGCCTGGCAGCGGTGGAGAGAAAGTCTCGCTGTCTTCGGCAGCTTCTAGAGCAGGATCTTTCTGGCGATCCCAGGGACTCTCCGCCCCGATCCCCCTGGGGGCCACCTCTGACGCAAACCCCTTTCCCCGCCTTGGCTCCGACGCCCCCTCCTCCTCTGTATTCCCCACCCTCCCTTAAATAGCGTGGAGCTGCGGCCAGGAGGCGAGCTGGTGGCGAAGCAGCTTCAGCTTTTGCAAGCAAGTCTGTCCGTCCTGCTTGCGTGCCTGCCTGTCGGCCGGCCATGGTACCCTCCGTGGCGCTGCTCAGTCTCCTCGGAGCCGCAGCTCTGGCAGGTGAGTGAGGGCGCGGGGGGCCGCGCGGGTTGGGTCAGCACCACGGAGAGCGGCGCGGGGTCCGATCAGCACTGTGGACAGCGGCGCGGCTCGGATCAGCACCACGGAGAGCGGCGCGGGCGCGGCGGACCGCAGGGAACAGTGGAGGGGAAGGCGGGACAGGGATGCGGAGCCCGGCGGTGCTTTCCTAACCCTCTCCCACCTACGGCTGAGTCAATGCACCATAGCCAAGAACCGGGTGACAGGCACCTCGCCTGGGCACGGGAAAGCCCTCTCTCAGTCTGCCAAGGGATCCATCTCCTGTATCTCGTCAGGCTTCCATTCATCCATCCACATGCCCACCCCAATTCAGTTACGCACCTAAAAGAGAGGAATCGTGTGTTTGGCTTGAACGCAGATAGGGAGTATTCATTCAACAGCTTCCAGCTCCAGTTATGCTCACTTCAGCGCCCTAGAGGGAGAGCCAGTCTGCACCAGCTTCTCTTCAAAGGCAACATCATCTCATTCAATGATGGGAGACCAAGCCAAAAGATGGGCTCCTTGCCCATGTCAGAAGTGCATTGGGTTTCAAGTGTGCATAAACTGGATCAGGGTCCCCGTGACAGCAGGAGGAGAAAAGATCATTAAAAGGGAAAGATATATAAAATATACCTTCTGGGTGTGTGTTTTCTTCTCATACACTCATGTGTGTAAGGGAAGGGGGAGGAACGGAGTAATATAAACATGATCAGTATTTGTGTGTAGTTACCGAGGGCATGTACCAAATCCACTGTAGGTGAACAAGCCCTCCCACATGCTGGTTGTTCATTCAGTTTTTTGCCTGAATGGAACTGGACAGCTCAAATTAAGCATGTTAAAATGCTGAAGACACGTTTCTAGAAACAGGCATTTTATAGGTATAAAACTGAAAGATAAAGTGACAGCCAGCACTTTCCACACATTTGCTATTTGTCCATTTCGTATAAGTATATATGCCACTTGACTGTAAAAAGACAAAGGAAAGAAACCACAAAGCAGTTGCTTTGGTTTGCATTCCAATGTCTGGCAAGATCAGGAAGCAAGGATAATTTAAAATTCCATATCAATTTTATCGATTTTAACAACATACTGGATGTTTTAAGAAATCCTTGCTTTAAAACTTGCCTTATTAACGTAAGTGCTGTTGGGGTGAACTTGACTTGCCTGTAAAAGAGAACAATTGCATTGTGGAATGAGGCACCCACCGCTGAAGTTTTGTTGCTCTTTCCCTCCACTCTGGCAACTGGATTGAGGGTGCGTGTTGCGTTTTCCTTCAATGAGTCACTTACCTGCGAGTGCTTTCCAAGTCTTGGAGCTGTAGGAAGGGTAGGAAAAGCCCATTAATTCTCAAAACGTTTATTTCTGACAAAAGCAATGTGCTGTGTTATATGTGGGCATGTTGGTCTGTAATATTGCTCATGAAGAAAAACCTGAACACTCAACCATTGGTTTTAAGTGCCATGGACCAGCTGATGTATACTATTTTAAAAAGTGATAGCTATATATTATTGATTTCTATAAAATCAACTGCAATACTTCACCACCTTGATGGATAATCAAGGCTGCAATCCTGGGTGGATAATTAAGGCTGCAAGTTGCACTTGTTAAGAGACTAGGAACTGGGAGATCAGGGCCACCCAGCAATTCCTTCCTTTTACAGCACAGATGGGGAACCAATTTCAACTTTTCTGGGCAACCTTCTGAGGATCACATGCCTTTAATGGGCCAAAGGCAAGAAATGGAAGAGGAATGAATGTGAATTTTACTTTTGTAGTAGTCTAGTTTCTACATGCACACTCCCACACCACTTCTACCCTCCTTCCAGGCAAGCAAGAAGCATTATCACTGTTCAAGGAAGCATTCCAGAGAGGCAAAAGCAAGGTCAGTGGGGAGAGGCAGGTAGCCTGGGGAGAATCCTGAGGTCCAGAGAGAGAGGGCTGCATTTCATCCTCCAGACCAGAGGATCCCCATCCCTGTTTTACCGTAAAACACATTTTGAATGCTAAATATATTAAACCAGTTGAGTTATTCTTGGGTGTGGCATACATCCCATCCAGTGTTCAGTGGTAGGTGAAATAAAACTTACTGCCATTTTGCGTATTGTCATAAATGCATGTTTTAAGCTCTTAAACCCCTTTGGCAGAAGGTTGTCTAAGACATTATTGCCCAGCCAATCTCACAGACAGCTGCCCACATTGTTGGAGATTGTGATCCATTTGGTGCAATTCAGCCTGTACTGAAATGGACAGGTGCTCCTTTTTGTGCAATATGGCTCTACAGCCATCATGTGGTATAATACCTTATCCCCAATGGAACTCCTGTATCTAATTGAAATATTCCTTTGATGCTGTAACATCGCAACAGACAACACAAACTATATTTAATGTTGCTTGCTTAATTTAGTCAATGAGCATTCCCTTCATTCAGGGCAGGCAAGTATTGCCTTTGTTTTGAAATAATAATAATAATAATAATAATAATAATAATAATAATAATAATAATAGTACAATATGACTTTATTATCTCAGTAACACTTTAACCATTCCCACCCCACCCCCTTGTTAATCTGCTGCTCTTGTCCCCCTCCCAGTTTCTTGATATAAAAATCCAAAATTCTAAGAGGGCCACATGTTCACCGCCACTGTTTTCAAGAAAAGGGTCAGTTTTCCCATTCCACCTTTTTTTGAGATGTGATTCTGTCTCAGGGGTAACTTTCCCACCCCGGTCAGCTCATTCTAACAAAATGAATTTCAGCAGGGACAAAGGTAAGGTTTTGCACATAGGCAGGAAGAACCAGCTGCACAAATATAAGATATGGAGCACCTGGATTGCCAATAGTACATGTGAAAAGAATCTGGTGGTCTTAGTAGACCACAAGCTTAACATGAGTCAACAGTATGATGCAGCGGCAAAGAAGGCTAGTGCTGTTCTAGGCAGCATCAACAGAAGTATCATGTCCTGATCAAGAGAAGTCATAGTCCCATTCTATTCTGCCTTGGTCAGGCCACACTTGGGAGCACTGTGTCAAGTTATGGGTGTCACAATTTAAGAAGGATATTGACAAGCTGGAACATGTGCAAAGGAGGGTGACCAAGATGATCAAGGGTCTGGAAACCAAGCCTTATGTGCTGGTCCTGTGGGTTACCCAAGAGACGAGATCCAAGTCCGGTCCATGGTCAAAGGTGCAACGTGGAGGCAGTCCGTGGTAGCTGAAGCAGGGGGCAGGGCAGGGAGTCAGGTGAAGTCAGGAACAGGCTTGCAAGCAGGGAGCCAGGGCGGGTCAGGAGCTCAGGCAGGAAAGCACGACAGGAACTGGCAACCAACAATGTTGCTCCCGCAACTTGGGACTGGGGCTGGCCGGCTTTTATCTGCCCCGAGGCATAGGGCGGCCCCGATCCTCTGGTGACTCGCCTCTCCTGGCCTGGAGGCGAGCACTCCTCCTGCGGGAACTTAGTTCCCTCCGCCTCTCTGCCCTGAGCCTCTGCAGCTCAGGAGAGGCTGGAGGGTTACCGGACCCAGAGGCAACCTCCTCTTCCTCTGAGGGGGCTGAGAGTGGAGCACCTGCAGGCAATGGGTCCTCCATCACCTCAGGAGCCAGAGTAGACTCAGCTGATGCCTGCACCTGAGGATCCAGCACAGGTGAGGACCCTTCAGGCTCAAGCCCCAGCCCCGGCTCAGCTGGTTCTGGAGGCGGGGAATCCTGTGCAGGCTGGGATCCCTCAGGTTGAGCATCCGAGTCTGAATCCCAGGCCATCACACCTTATGAGGAACAGTTGAGGGAGCTGGGTGTGCTTAGCCTGGATAAGAGGAGATACGATAGCCATCTTCAAATAACTAAAGGGCTGTCACGTGGAGGATGGAGTAAGCTTGTTTTCTTCTGCTCTGGATGCTAGGATCTGAACAAACGGCTTTAAGATACAAGAGAGGAGATTCAGACTCAACATCAGGAATAACTCTGACAGTAAGAGCTGTTTGACAGTGGAGCGGTCTCCTTCGGGAGGTTGTGGACTCTCCTTCCTTGGAGATTTCAAAGCAGAGATTGGATAGCCATCTGTCATTAATGCTTTAGCTGAGATTCCTGCATCTCTGTGGGTTGGACTAGATGACACCCCCCCCCCAGGGTCCCTCCCAACTGTATGATTCTATGATTCTTCACGCTGACAAATTATTGTTATATGCAAAAGTATGAAGCATACATGTCAAAGGCACAAATCCTTTTGCTTAAACATGCTGCGGGGGGAGCCCGTTTTTCTGAACATATAAAGCTGCCATACAGATTCCAACCACTGATGCATCTAGTCAATTTTTTACTCTGACTGGCTCTCCAGTATATCAGACTGACTGTCCACCCAGATCAGCATTTTGTTTTCAAAATGGGGAGTTCACACTATGGTGATGACTATCTCTTCCCCACTTCTGAACATGTGGCTCACATAGGAATACTGCCTCTGAGGACTGGTTTAGCTCTCATCGTTAATAGTCATTGGCAGACCTCAATTCTTAGCTCTTTTATAAAGCCTTCAGAATTGGTGTCAGCGACTGCATCTTCTGGTACATCACCCCACAAATCAGTTGTGTGATCTGTGATTAAGGCAGAGATCCTAATCATGTCTACTCAGAAGTAAGTCTCATTGAGTTTAATGGGACACGCTCCCATATATGTGGGGTTAGGATTACAGGCTAAACATTTAGCCTGTCCTAAACCCATGGCATAGTCACTATGTTTATATTCAGTGCTTTAAAAAATAAATAAATTAGGGGTACTCTCATTGTCCTACTCATATTGAAATACTGCCCCTCAATGAGGCCAAACTTAGATTCGCAAAATGTTTAGGGGTATGCGTCCCCCTGCTTTCCCCCAGGAAAAAAAGCACTGGTTATATTCTGCCTCAAGGGAACAAGAGGGGGAGAATGCTATTGCCCTCCTGTCCTTCCAGTGTTCCTAGAGGTACCAGCTTGGCCACAATGGAAAACAGGATGTCAGGCTTTATAGACCTTTGGTACAACCCAGCAGGGCTCTTTCTAAGTTTTTACAGTCAATTAATCTCACGGGGAATCCCAAGTTGTAAATTGTTGATAGAAGAGTGGAAGAATTGCTATCTATTTACTGCCTCTAGACCGCACATTATGATAAAAAGCTATTATCCTTTTCCCTGCCTCAAGTCAGCTGCTTTCCCACCCTAAACTAAAAAGTCCTGAACAATTTTGCTTTTCTAAAGGTCCCCTAGCCCTTGGTCGTTTTGGTTACCTTTTTCTGCACCTTTCCCATCTCTTCAATCCCCATTCTGAGAAGGGATGACCGGAATTGTACTTGGCATTCCGTGCAGCTGCACCATAGATTTCTATGATGGATTGAACTAGAACTCTGTGGCATTCCATTTGATGCTGTTGGACTTCAACTCCCATCATCCCTGCATATTGACCATTGTGGCTGGAACTGCTGGGAGCTGGAGTCCAGCAGCGTCTAGAGAGCCACAGAATCTCCCCAACCCTGATCTAGAAGGTGGAACTCAGAAATTCAGAGCTCTGCTCTTGCCCTGAACAAGAGATTCAGAAGGTGCAGACAGCATCACCCAGGATAGAGAAGCAACATAAGGTAACGGCTCTTATGCAACTCCCACTACAGTTTTGATGCAGAGTTCATGCTGGGGGGAGGAGTGTGGCTAGAATATGCAGCGCTCCAGGAATACCGTGCAGGCAGATGGTCCTCTGTGGTCCTCTGCCAGCTGGCTGATGGCTGCTTTTGACGTTCAAATTTATGCTAAGCAGAACTGGCGGTGCTGCAACTGGCTTCATTACTGTCTCCTTAGGCTAGGGAATAAGGAACATTTTTTCAGTCTGAGGGCCACATTCATTTCTGAGTAACCTTCTAGGGGCCATGTGACAGCAGTGGATGGGGCCAGAGGCAAAAGCAGGCAGAACAATGAATAAAAGTTTTGTTGTAATATACAGTTACTGACTCACACTTGCAGTTATGAAAGAGTTAACCTGAGCCCAGAGCTCAGGTTGCAGGTGGGTGTGGCTTAGCAAGCGCTCAGCGGCCTCTACTCCCCTCCCTTTCTCAGTCTTTGTCTTCATGCTTCCTGGAACAAGTGAAGAAAGAACCCTGTGCAGGGAAAGTGCCCACACCATCCTAAATCCAGAGCTGATCCAGCAATATCTGGACATATTCCTTTCCCCCGGTGTATACTCAAGGGATTAGCTGAAGTATACAATTAATTATAGCTGAAAGGGTGCATGCTGGTGCAGAGCTGTGCATGTTTTTGGTCAAGACCATGAGTTCTTTGATTCAAAAAACCAGAAAAAGTCTCCCTGTGTCTCCTTTCGGTTGCTGCTAGATGTAATAATTTAAGGTATGCAAAAATCTATCAAAGAGTAGCTGCATCTGTCATTAGTATAATGTGGTGATGGATGTCGGACATCTTGGGGGTTAAACTAATTATCCTCAGTGATAAATGCTGCAGAAATTGAATGGGGGCTTAAGCACTAAAGGGTTATTTCATTGTTTTATTCAGTGAACTTCCATTCTGCTCTGCCGTAGCTGCTACTGCCTTCATTAGGTATTGAAGATCATATATCCTCATCACAGCATTATTGTTTAATAAGCACACTTGGTTTTGAGGAGGTTGGAACTTTGGAATTATGCAAACAGGCAGTAAATTCACTTTTCATTTCCTGAATTAAAGTGCGTTTGGGGCCCTGGTGGCACCAAAGCTCAATCTTGGCTAGCTCACTTTGAATTATGGCATCTAATATGTTGAGCCTATTCTGCACCGATGGGTGGCTGTTGCTGTTTTTGCAGTAGTGTAGTGTTGGATGGACTGCTACACACTCGAGTTATTCATTCATTATTAAAAACTGCTTCAGCAAAAACAGTTTGCTTCCAATGGTGCAGCAATAGAGGCGTGCACTCTTCTGGTTCTGGATTGGCTGCTCTGCAGAATAAGTCAGGCGTATTCATGGAAGTGAGGGGGGTCGGGGAATATTGTGAGTCAGATGATGGGGCATTTTCACAGAGACAGAAAACGTGATCTAGCTGACTCATGGGGGCAGGGAAATGCCTATTCCCATTGCCAGCACACGACTCACTCTCGTGAATATATTCGTTTTATTACAGCCATAACTCACGCACCAAGCAAGCATTTAAAAAATGATATCGCTGCTTAACGTTTATGCTTCTGTAACTTTTTATTATCATTTGAATCTAGGGAATGTCAAAAGCAAAACAAAAATCCACTCACTTTGAGCAAGCAATATCCAAGAGCTAAACAAGTAATAGCTTTTAACGATGATGAAAGATCATGGGATTAAATTCATATTTCATACTGAATATAAATCTGTCCAGAAAGGGGCTTGGGAAGAGGCTGTAAGCCATTTTCCCACCCATGTACAGTAACAGAACCATACAAGGGGGGGGGGGCGGCAGCGTGGGAATCAAAATACCTAGAGAACGAAACAGAATGAGTAGCAAGCATAGGAAACCGGTATGTGAAGTATTTCATTCATTTGAAGTTTGTCTGGGCTTCTTTGCAGATTCCTCTTCCAACGCACTCAGAAGCAGCAGGCACAACAGAGGTCTGCTGTTCTAAATCTGCAAAGAACTTGCAGACTGTAAAGCAGGGATAACCAATATGGTTCACCACCCTGCTGTCTAGCATCCAAGTAAAGAGGCGTCTCCTCTTCTCACTGACTTTCATCAAGGATAAAGAATGAAATGGGGACTGGGAATCTGAATGAAGAGTTAAACCAGGGAAGTAGTGCAAGCGACAAGACACTGCATTTGGAAGTGACCTGTTCAGCATTCCTGTTATGTGCTCCAGTGGTTGACATTATATAAACTATTCAGGGTATCAGGAAAGACTGGAAAATTGTGTTCTTAGTGAAGAAGGAAGGCTGTAATATGCAAACCACATAGTTAGGATTCAAGGAGTCAAGCATCACACAATATACCATTTTAATTCTGGTGCAAAGGTTGGAATAATAATAATAATAATAATAATAATAATAATAATAATAATTTATTTATACTCTGCCTATCTGGTTGAGTTTCCCCAGCCACTCTGGGCGACTTCCAGAATTGGCGAGTGAAACAAAGACAATGGGTTATGGTGCTGGAGGAGACTCTTGAGAGTCCCATGGACTGCAAGAAGATCAAATCTCTCCATTCTTAAGGAAATCAGCCCTGAGTGCTCACTGGAAGGACAGATCCTGAAGCTGAGGCTCCAATACTTTGGCCACCTCATGAGAAGAGAAGACTCCCTGGAAAAGACCCTGATGTTGGGAAAGATGGAGGGCACAAGGAGAAGGGGACGACAGAAGACGAGATGGTTGGACAGTGTTCTTGAAGCTACAAACATGAGTCTGACCAAACTGCGGGAGGCAGTGGAAGAGAGGAGTGCCTGGCGTGCTCTGGTCCATGGGGTCACGAAGAGTCGGACACGACTAAACAATAAATTTTGGGGCTCATGCAGACTTGCCCTGCCCCCACTACTTTCCCTTGGAAAAACCCAATCTTAACACGCTGAATCAGAGCAAACACCAATTGGGGTTTCTCCAGATTGAAGTTTGCTCCAATTTATTGGTAAAGAGTGGGTTTTCCAGGGGAAAGAGGTGGGGCAAGGGCAAAACTGCTTGAAGCCATGCCTAGGAAGCATGGAACAAGCAGAAAACTGCCCATACCCATGCTTTCTAGGTGCAGGACAAGTGCAAGTGTAGGATCCACTGAAATCAATGGGTCAGGTTAGTCATGCCTTAAATCCCATTGATTTCAATGGGAACTAAGTGCAACCAATTTAGTCTGTTCTGCTTATGGGTGCCATTATTTAGAAGGTTTGGGAAGACATATTTGCTGGTCTGGAGACAAACGTCTTGGAATGCAGCAATTGTCTGTTGAAACCAAACCAATTTTTGCTGCAGTTTATAATGTTGGCTTGTTTTCACCTGTTACAATCTGCCATCGGGGTTCCCATGTTTCTGACCTTGGAAATGTTTTTATTCAAAGGTGTTCATTCAGCACCGGTGGAAAAAGATGATCATGTTGAGGAAATGGTGAGTAGGAAAACTCTTTATTACGCTAAAATATAGGTGAATTAAATTGCCCATCACTGATAATTAAAGCTCCTTGCATGCAGTAAGAAATGCTCTTTACTAAACAAGGCTGGGGTGAAGAATCTCTTTCTGTTTCCTTTGAGAGGAATCCGAGACTCATATGTTGACGTATGTCTGGTAGCACCTCATCTATATTGCCTTCTTCTCTGATCCAACTCCAGAGGCCTATTTCAGATAGATGTCTTTCCACTTTAAGAACCTAAGAGTATTAAACACTAGGTGGAGGAGTGGGTAAGAATGTGTCATGCAAATGTTGTCTTCTTTCCCCAAATTCCTCTGGCCCACAATAATGTCTGGCAGTGTTCCATCTGGAATTAGGGAAAAGCTTTGGCTTAATCCTTCTTTAATGCTATGCCAAGCAGATCATCCATCTGATTCGGGGGGAAATGCATTGTATGGTACAGGCTGCCCTCCTGAGCACACTTACTTGGGAGTATGCCTATTGGAGCTCAGTGAGATTTTACTTTGAGTAAATATTCATGGAAGTGCATGGGTCAACAATTCCCTCTGCGTTAGAAGACAAAAGATTAATGGCATTAAATACCACTTCAAATGACTGTTTGCTTTCAAATTAGTGTAATGGGCTGTGCACAGAGTACATCAATCTTGTACCCACTACGTTCAAAGGAAGCATCCATTCTCACTCTGGAATATTTGGATCTCCTCTTCCTTTATGGTGACAAATGAATAGGCTTGTTGTTGAGTTGGGTGTTTGTTTATAGAGCATTATCTCTCAAAAAAACCCCAACAACCCTGGAAATTAGGCTTCTGCTGTGCTTTATTTTTTTGACTGATGTGTATTAATTCACTTTTGTATTTTTTAAAAACAAGCACTTGTGTTCTGATCCTATTCTGACTCTCTTGAAGGTCTCAGTTGGAGTAGAGTATTTTATAAAAACAAATAAAGAAAGAAAAGACATTGACCTTCCTTTCCTGTTTTTACTCTAGGTGACGCGGTGCATTGTAGAAGTTCTTTTGAACGGTTTGTCGAAAGCCAATGTTCCACCTATCAATCCACTGTGCAAAGAGCTTCTGAAGAAAAGTAAGTGCTCAGGTCCTAAGGGAATCCGATCTAGCTCCATTTTTACACTAAGAAAATAATATGGGAGATGATGCAATTTCACAAGCAAAGCTGTCATGACTGTCCAAGAACCCATTCATATCAAAGTGGCCATTAATCAAGCGTGGCAAACTTGCTGGGTATATGGGAAACTCAAGGAGAATTACGCTTTCAGAAGATTTAAGACAGGGGACGGCAAACTAAGGTCTGGGGGCTGGATCAGGCCCAACTGCCCTCTGGATCTGGCCTGCGAATGGTTCTACTTGGATCAGCGTGATCGCAATTTTTTTTCCTATTTTTTTGCCCCTCTACCTAAGACACCCCAAGCTTACAAATGTACATCTGTGGTTAATTTTGAGAGGCCCAACAGTGGCCTGACAAATGAGTCAGAGGGCAAAAGCAAAAGTGAGCGAAGAACTAGAGTAGAACAGAACTCAGACTCTTTTCAATGCATCTGTGGCCATAACATTTCATGTTTTGTTTTCAATAGCCTTGTCCATGAGGAGGATTATTTAAGTCACAGATGGGGACTATTGAGGAGAGGCAATGGAAAACCAGATGGGAGGGGAAATGGCTGACTGATGGGAGAAATGAACAGGAGCATTCAACAAGGCAACATTTTATCAGTGGTCCTACTTGTTCCCTTGTAATTATATTATAATTACTGAAACAGTGGGTAGTGAAAACTCTCCCACATTAAGGCTGCATGCACACTGAACATTTAAAGCAAATGACTTCCCCCAAAGAATCTCAGGAGCCGCCGTTTGTTAAGGGTGCTGGGAATTATAGCTCTGTGAGAGGGTAAACTACAGTTCCCAAGATTATGCCGGGGGTGTCACATGCTTTAAATGTGTAGTATATATTCAACCAGGGACGCGGGTGGTGCTGTGGGTTAAACCACAGAGCCTAGGACTTGCTGATCAGAAGGTCGGCAGTTCGAATCCCCGCAACGGGGTGAGCTCCCGTTGCTCGGTCCCTGCTCCTGCCAACCTAGCAGTTCGAAAGCACGTCAAAGTGCAAGTAGATAAATAGGTACCGCTCCAGCGGGAAGGTAAATGGCGTTTCCGTGCACTGCTCTGGTTCGCCAGAAGCGGCTTAGTCCTGCTGGCCACATGACCCGGAAGCTGTACGCCGGCTCCCTCGGCCTATAAAGCGAGATGAGCGCCGCAACCCCAGAGTCGGTCACGACTGGACCTAATGGTCAGGGGCCCCTTTACCTTTATATATTCAACCTAGGCCTGTCACTAAAATAGTGTGAACTCTTGTGCATCAATCATGCCATTTTGGCAACATGAGCAATAGCATTCCAACCTGAATTGGGAGAATCACTGGTCCTCTTTTTTCTGGTCCTCAGTCTCCCAGATGAGCTGTAAGAAGTGAACAGGAATGGGAGGCAGGCAGGGATGGAAAACAGGGCAGGCAGAGGGTGCAAACACGATGGCATCCTCCTAAAGAATCCACAACTTGTTTTGTTTTGTTTTTAGCCAATCGACAAAAGCAAGAAGAAGAAAATATAGGCAAAGCTGCAGAACTTGAGCTGAGGCATTTATCAGAATCAGAGGAGTTAGAGAAGCCACCAGAAGGAACTGTGAGAGGAGGAGAAGAACCGAATGAAGAAGAATTGAAAAGACAGGCAGAAGGAAATGAGAAATGGCATCCTGAGGAGAAAATCCACAGGGGAAATGTCAACCCACAAGTCATCTCCCAAGAGAGTCCTTATTCTTTTGATGAAGCCCACAAGGAAGAAAAAAAAGATGACGCCGAGAAGAGAACTGAAGAAGAAGGTAGCTTTAAAAGAAATCACCAGAGTGAAGAAGAAAGCAATGAGAAGAAACACAGTGAGGAGCTGGAGCCTGAGCTTCTAGACAAAAAGTCTCCTCCTCCAGCAGGAAGGGTGGTTGAAGGTGACCTCAAACGTTCTGGAGGCCAAAGGTACTTGGAGGAAAACACACATAGTCAAGAAGAGGGGAATCCAGAAAGCAAGGAAGAGGAAGATGCTGAGGAGGAAGAAGACGAGGAGAGCAGCGAAAAATACCACCACAGCTTTCATCGAGAATACGAAGACTCTTATGAGAGGAGAGAACCTGATGCAGAGAAGCGAGGCCGCAGACCAAGACATTATCATAGGAAACCGAGGTTGGGCAACTCCTCTGAATACAAGAGACATCATAATGGTGAGAAGAGGGACTCGCCCGAAGAGTCCAGCGAGGAAGAAAGTGAATTCTGGGATAAAAGGAGCCACTACCCCAGACATTATTATGAGGTAGGGCACCATTTTGAGGAGAAGAGAAACTCCGACGAGGTGCATGGCTCTGAGGAGATGGAGGGAAAGAACAGGGGCAGGTGGCATCACAGCAGGGAAGAAAATGAAGTGGGAGACATGAGGCAGCGCAGCAGGGAAAATGAAGAGAAACAGCACCACTACGAGAGAAGACTCCATGATGAACCACAAAAGGAGTTGAGGCGCCACTATGAGGAACGGACTCTTCGCGGCAAGGCGAGCGAGGAAGATCTAGGCAAGCAACATAGCTACGGCATCCGGGATGAGAAAAGGCGCCAACACGACAAAGAACAGCAGCGCTTGGAGTGGGAGGAGCTGTCGAAACCACAAAATCTGGAAAAGGGAGAGGAAGAGCAGAGGTTCTATGGTCCAGAAGAAAGGCACAACCCCAGTGTTGGTGAGGAAGAGCCAGAGAAGAGGCGCCACAGCGAGGGGGGGAGGCATGAGGGCAGCAAGAGGGCCCTTCTGATGGAGGAGGGCTATCCAAGAAGCCACTACCTTGTGGAAGCTGTGAAAAGAGCCGCGCCTCCACACATCCCTTACTACCAGCAGCTCAGGTGGAAGGGCAGACGTGTTGAAAAGAAGGGAGGCATCGCCGATCCGTTTCTGGAGAGCGAAGAAGAAGAAGAGGAGGAGCCCAGGTCCCACCCAAACGAGAGAGCCTTCTTTCCCGAGTATAACGATTATGACTCGCCATGGGAGAAGCAGCAGCTGATGGATGGCGTGAGCCGCAAGCATAACAGCAACGACCCCAGAATTGAGGTGAAAAGGCAATACAACCGGATGGACGAACTTGCCCATCTTCTGAGCAACCGGAAGAAATCTGCAGAGTTCCCAGAGTTATACAGCTCCAAGGAAGACGTGAAAAGGGGGCACGCTGTGAGAAGCGGGAAGGGCAAACTGAGTCAGCGGCCTCTCACGCTGGAAGAGGTATTCCTTTACGATTTTGTATGAAATACTCATTTTGGCTTGGAGGGGGGGAGAGTCAAAGTTTAATTTCAGCAACATGACTAGGGCAAAAGCTTATATTTGCCTTCATTTCCAAAGCCTTATACTGGTGGCCTGATAGCGAGACCAGCGAGTCCTATCCATGGGGTTGTGCCTCACATTGGCCAAAAGATTCCTGCATTTCAGGGGGTTAGACTTAGAGGACTCTTGTGTTCCCCTCCATGATTCTGTGATTCCCTAGGTGGTGCTGTGGGTGGTGCTGTGGGTTAAACCACAGAGCCTAGGACTTGCCGATCAGAATGTTGGCGGTTCGAATCCCCGCAGTGGGTTGAGCTCCCGTTCCTCGGTCCCTGCTCCTGCCAACCTAGCAGTTCGAAAGCACGTCAAAGTGCCAGTAGATCAATAGGTACTGCTCCTGCGGGAAGGTAAACGGCGCTTCCGTGCGCTGCTCTGGTTCGCCAGAAGCGGCTTAGTCATGTTGCTGTACACCGGCTCCCTTGGCCAATAAAACAAGATGAGCGCCGCAACCCCAGAGTTGGTCACGACTGGACCTAATGATCAGGGTCCCTTTACCTTTAATCTAAATTACCTCTACATTTCGCAGTAGAGGTTTTCACTACAGAGCTATGCAAATTTTATTATGCACATTTGTTTTGAAACTGCTGGTTTTAGTTATGTTTTGATAAATTTTATGGTGACTTGTTTTCAGAGTTTGATTTTATCAGTATTTTTTAATGAGTATTTAATATTATGTAAGCAGTTTATAGGTTTTTGTGGATTAAGTGATGTGTGTATATATATATACTTGTTTCCCATAACCTTACAATGCAATCCTATATATTTTCACTACATACTAAGTCCCATTTGGAGTGGAACTTATTCCCAGGTAAGTGGACCTAGGATTGCAACCTCAATTATAGTTTTTCCTTAGTTGCCCTCGGGAACTTCTCCTAAGGTGCTAATTGTATCCTTCTGTGCTGTAATTGGCTTTATTGTAATCTGAATCTATGCCAACCTACTGCGGGTGTTTGGCTAGGGTGCATATTTTGGGTTCCTGCCAGCTACATGATCTCAGGATTCACTCAGCAGTAATGAAGATTTATATGTAGTGCATGATATCTGATTCCCTTCCCCCCCCCCCCGAGAGCAACCCGATATTTAAACAGAAGCACATTTCTTAATAAACTCTAGATTTTTGGAGAACCGTTAATTCAGAACTGAGACTCTCCTTTTAGTATATGGGACAGAATACTTTGCGCTTTGCGATGTTTGCCCTTGCAGAACTGACTGCAGAGCCTTCTGCAAGGCTGCAAATATTTCGCATGAGTGGCACATTCCGACTCTCAGTACTACATGATACAGTTCAGTATGCTTTTCTGAAATTACCGACCGAGGGACTGTAAGGGCACTGAGAGAGTCACAGGACTAAAACTGCTATCCTGAGAAAACCCACAAGCTAAATTACCTGACCTAATTGGTGGGAAGGTGCCAGGCATTCCTGAAATGGAATATGTTGTTGCAGCTTTGAAATGAGCATGATCAGTTGCAGATTAACTCTGATGATTGGACAAAACAAATAAAAACCAATTCCCTGGTACCCCAATGTAGTCCTTAGGTTTAATGTAGCTCCACATCAGTGCGGAGGACAAACTTGCAAAACATGAACTTGCATGAACATTGTGATGCCCAATATTGCGTTCCTATGTTGGTGTTCATGGGAAGAAGTTGGCTTTGATGTCTGGGAGAAACCAGTGTGCTCACAGGAGAGTGAGCGAGAGACAGCTGGACTGGAGATCCAAAGAGATTCCAGAAAAGGTCTGGGATCTAGCTGGTCACCAGTAACACCTCCACAAATGAGAGAACCCCATGAAGGGTGTCCTCTGCCACCATTAATCCACATAAGATGAAATATGGGAAGAGTTGCTCCTCCAGGAACCCTCGATCCAGGCAATTTTAAAGATCAGAATCATCACTTCATATAGCCCAGAAACAAACTTAGTAGCAGATGCAGATGTTGATGAATGGGAGTAATCTAATCTTGGCAGCCAGTGTCTGACCCAAACCTATTAGTGTTTTTATTAGAGAACGTTTGATTGCAAATCAAGGTTCGTGCAGTGAAGCAGCATATACAGTTCCTGTGGAAATTGCATGCAAAGGAAGTTTTAGTCCGTAACTGTAGGAAGTATATCATAAGGCATGGAAGTCCTTCATGGATAAGGTAGGCTGCAGGTAAAAGTCAACTTCTGAGTAATGAATATTGGGAATGGAAGATCAGGACAGAGCTGGTCTGGACTGTAGTAGTTTCCAAGCACTTTCCAAAGGCAGATGCATGTAAACACATTATAGTTCAATGGGTTGTATCATGGTGGAATGCCCTCCCTTTAGATGTCAAGGAGATAAAGAACTACATAACTTTCAGAAGACATCTGAAGGCAGCCCTGTATCAAGAAGTTTAAATGTTTGATGTTTTACTAAGTCTTATATATGCTGTAAGCTGCCCAGAGTGGCTGGGGAAACCCAGCCAGATGGGTGGGGTATAAATATTATTATTATTGCCCAATAAAGAATGCAGTTCTTAGCAGCTCCTTGAAGATATAATAATAATAATAATAATAATAATAATAATAATAATAATAATAATAAATAATAATTAATAATAATTAATAATAATAATAATAATTTATACCCTGCCCATCCGGCTGGGTTTCCCCAGCCACTCTGGGTGGCGTCCAACAAAAGATTAAAAATACATTAAAACACCAGTCATTAAAAACTTCCCCTAAACAGGGCTGCCTTCAGATGTCTTCTAAACATCAGATAGTTATTTATTTCTTTGACATCTGGTTGGAGGTTGTTCCACAGGGCAGGTGCCACCACCGAGAAGGCCCTCTGCCGGGTTCCCTGTAACTTCGTTTCTTGCAGTGAGGGAACCGCCAGAAGGCCCTCAGGTTGAACAATGGGGGTGGGGAAAATGCTCCTTCAGGCAAAGTTGGGTCCAGGAGGACTCAGGTTGCAGGCCTGCTCTTTCAGGGGGATCACAACTCAATCCAGAACAGGCCAAACACCACCTCCTAGGTCAGAGAAAGGAAACCCCCACAGCCATTGGATGGATAGAGTCCAATTCCTGAATGGAATTCAACATCTGGCAGGTCATGCCTTTCCCATCCCTAAACCACTGAGCCACTTGGGCTTGCCAATTGGGAGGTTGGCAGAATCCATGCAACGGGGTGAACTCCCATTGCTCTGTCCCAGCTTCTACCACCCTTGCAGTTTGAAAGCATACCAATGCAAGTAGATAAATAGGTATACCTGTGGCGGGAAGGTAAACAGTGTTTTTGTGCGCTCTGGCTTCAGTCACGGTGTTCTGTTGCACCAGAAGCAGTTTAGTCCTGCTAGCCACATGATCCAGAAAGCTGTCTGTGGACAAACAACGGCTCCCTCGGCCTGAAAAGTGAGATGAGCGCCGCAACCCCATAGTCGCCTTTGGACTTAACCGTACAGAGTTCCTTTACCTTGACCTTTACCTGTATCAACTGGACTCTACCATTAATATCTCTGTTTTCTCTGGGCTGAGTTTGTTTGCTACTCTCCCTCCAACCCATAACCACCTTTAGCTGCATGTAGAGAGGCACAGTCCTCCTCCTGCCATGCCATGAGGATCCGAAAAGCTGAGATACAGTTGGGTGTCAGCAGTATGCTGATGACACCCAACTCTGCACAGCCGCTCCCGGTGGCTCCATGCAGCTGTTAAATAGCAGAGGCTGGATCCTACCAATACCCTATGGGAAAACTCCTATGGGGCAGCATAGCTATCCCCAATCACCACCTTCTCTTCAGCTTCCCTGAGAGCTAATAATAATAATAATAATAATAATAAATATTTTTTATTTATACCCCGCCCTTCCCGGTTCAAAAACCAGGCTCAGGGCGGCTAACAACAAATTCAAAACACTTTAAAACACTTAATTATAAAAGCAGCATAAAATACGGTATAAAAAATTCTAAATTCAAAAATCAATTAGATAATCCCCAGGGCTAGCTGGCTGAATTGGTCCTACTTGGGCCAGCGAGGGGGCCAGGGGAGAATTAGCTGTGGGGTCTCAGAGCGGGTGATCTTCATAAAAGGGGAGGGGGAGCGAAGAGAAGGGAAATAAAAGATCAGTCTGAATTCAAATTACAGGCCAGGCGGAATAGCTCTGTAGGAACAGAACCACTTCAGGCAGTGCAATCAGGCTCTTTCTGCTACAAGAAAGGGTGGTATTGAAGGCTGCCGAGAGATCCTGGAAAAAATAGTGGTGTCACACCGCAAGTAAATGAATATGTGCAAACGCGCCATGGCCAGGTGTAGTTTTCTTCCACCTTGAGGGGTGACAACACACCTTTGATGTAAGTGATGATTGCTAAAGAACAAAGGAATATTTGTACCATGATCCAGTGTTCCTAATAAAGAGTAATCTAAACCTGTGGTATCTTGGCCTACAAGGATTTGCATTCTTTCCATTCTTCACAGGAAAAGGAACTGGAAAATCTGGCTGCTATGGATTTGGAGTTGCAGAAGATAGCAGAGAAGTTCAACAGTAACAGGAGAGGATGAATTTGGCCTGGCTTTAATGTGGGTATGGTAAAGCGCAGCTTTGTTTAACAGTACACTATATTTACTGGTAAAGTCACTGCCACAAGTCTTACTTCCCTTCCCTTCCTAATAAAGAAGTAAATGCAGTTTACTAGTTACCTAAGTGATGGTTTGCACAGGCCCAAGTATCTTTATTCCAAATACGCTAGGAAGCCCAGATCAGCATGAATTTTAAGCATCTAGACCTGTGTGCAAGGCAGACATTTTAAAATGCGTGTGGAAATAATTGTGTGTGTATGTTCTTCAGAACTATGTTGTCTCTTAGTTTGAAATAATAAAATGTTGTTCACATTACCGCATGCTTGCCTTCTCTGTTAGTCTCATGATGATTTGCAGTGTTGCATCGATCAGGGGAATAAGGGCGGCAGCAACACTTAACACAACCAAGTCTGAGGTTCAGCCATTTTTGCCCAACGTATGTTAAGTCACAAAAGGGACCCGCGTACCTAGGACTTGCCGATCAGAAGGTCGGCAGTTCGAATCCCCGCGACGGGGTGAGCTCCCATTGCTAGGTCCCTGCTCCTGCCAACCTAGCAGTTTGAAAGCACGTCAAAGTGCAAGTAGATAAATAGGTACCACTCCGGCGGGAAGGTAAACGACATTTCCGTGCGCTGCTCTGGTTCACCAGAAGTGGCTTAGTCATGCTGGCCACATGACCCGGAAGCTGTATGCTGGCTCCCTCGGCCAATAAAGCAAGATGAGCATCGCAACCCCAAAGTCGGTCACGACTGGACCTAATGGTCAGGGGTCCCTTTACCTTTACGTTAAGTCACACCAGCAAAGTGATGCCACAACTACCCCCACCGTACATTTAAGGTACATTTAACACACAGGGCTTCTCCTCCCAAAGAATTCTGGAAACTGTAGCTAAGGGCACTAGGAATTGTAGCTCCGTGAGGTGCGAACTACAGTTTCTGGGATTCTTTGGGAGAAACCATGAGCTTCATAGGTATGTTGTGGATGTGACCTCAGAGTGAGGCTCTTTGAAGGGGTGATGGCAGCAAAGCAGGTGCAACAGCTAACCATATTACAATGGGGCTGTCAGCATCGCCCTAGAGCCAGTGCACCAACTGGACTCATGCACCTCAACCCCAACTGGGCTAGGCGAGCTGGGTAGCACCGCCAGAGACCTCCTTCCCGCAGGAAACGGTCACAGTGCTGTGGACTCACAGCTTAGAGCTGAGAGCACCGGATTCACTGTCTCAATAATACAGTCGTTGCGCAGCAGAGTTTTGCAGAGTCTTGCAGAGTATAAACCACTCGGAGAGCAGCTCTGTAGAATATCTTCCTTTTATTCTATAACTACAACTATGATACAAAACTATATACAGAGCTGAATATTCTAAGCATAAATCAATGCTACACTGAGAGTCTGCAGCTGCACTTAGCAGCAATCTTATCTCTAGAATCTCTAACACACTCACTTTCTCCGATACACTGACTGACTGTCTCTCACTCACACACACACACTGATATGTTGCTGGGCAGAATAAGTAGATAGGCAGGACACGCCTCCTCCTCTCTGGAGAGTCAGCAGAGACCATCAGGAGATCATCAGGGGATTCTTGGGTATGGGAGGGGTGAAATCTCCTCAGGGGCAATGGCAAATGCTCATCCCTTGGAACCCGTTTTTGAGCCTGTTGAACCTCAGATTGTGCCTGTTTTTGAAGCACAAACATACCCAAAGGAAGCATGGTGTTGACATAACCCTAAAGGAGTGTCTCCATCCCGTCGTTCAGCCCGGACACTGAGGTCCAGCTCTGAGGGCCTTCTGGCGGTTCCCTCACTGCGAGAAGCAAAGTTGCAGGGAACCAGGTAGAGGGCCTTCTCAGTAGTGGTGCCCAGCCTGTGGAACGCCCTCCCACCAGATGTCAAGGAGATAACCATACAACTTTTAGAAGACATCTTAAGGCAGCCCTGTTTAGGGAGGTTTTTGATGTTTTCTGATGTGTTGGACTCTGCCAAGAGTGGCTGGGACAACCCACCCAGATGGACTGGTAGTAGTAGTAATAATAATAATAATAATAATAATAATAATAATAATAATAATAAAGGTTCTGATTTGGTGCTTCTTATCATTCTAAATTCTGAAAGTATTGCTAAGATCTTTAAAAAGCCCAATATATATAAACAGTATCATGCCGTTTATGGGCCATTTTCATTCTTTCTCAGCATACACTTTTCAGAATCGTGGCCAATATGTATGTCTGGTGTAAATATTTGTAATGTGGCTTTGGTTGTGCAATTTTCTAGTTTGGGTCAAATTTTGAGGGATGCCTCCTGCATAACGCTGACCGTCTGGAGGCATTCTAGCGTAGCACGGAATTTGATGTGGATAGGGAAGCATATGTTTTTTAAAAAAATACTCTGAAAATGGAAATGGGGAGGAGAGCAAAAAGACGAAAAAGCAGGTCTGTGATTTCTGACAGTTCACAAAAGGAGGCCCAGATGTTTCCCACAGCTGTCTACATGTTTAATCAGCAGGCTTGCCACCATCCTGACTCCACGGCTGCCACCTACTGCACATCAGAAATGCTGCTCCACTTAAGACTCATTCTGCGTTCTGAGCATCAGTCAGTGGTCAAGAGTTGTATTCTGACAAGATCTGGAGGGCCTTATGCTACCCCATTTCTGGCAAACACATTACGTAATGGGGCTCAGGAGCCAACCTTAGTCAAGTGTGATTTGCTTTGGGGCTATACAGGAACATCTTGCTTGCTTGCTTGCTACATACCATGCCTAACGGGGGTCTGTGCGGAAAGCCAGGGCGCTATGCACAATGGAAATACCATCAAGGCGAAGGGGATTCGCTGTGGAAAATGGCACCACTTCACACACTACCTGGCTTCATGCAAAGTGAGTTTTTCACTTTGGCCACCGAGCGGATACGGAGATCTGTCAGTGGCTGTTGAGCCATGGGTTTTGCTGGCAAGTATCCAAAACAAAGGGACGTGGGTGGCGCTGTGGGTTAAACCAAAGAGCCTAGGACTTGCCGATCAGAAGGTTGGCAGTTCGAATCCCTGCGACGGGGTAAGCTCCCATTGTTCGGTCCCTGCTCCTGCCAACCTAGCAGTTCGAAAGCACGTCAAAGTGCAAGTAGATAAATAGGTACCACTCCGGCGGGAAGGTAAACAGTGTTTCCGTGCGCTGCTCTGGTTCACCAGAAGCGACTTAGTCATTCTGGCCACATGACCCGGAAGCTGTACGCGGGCTCCCTCGGCCAATAAAGCGAGATGAGCGCCGCAACCCGAGAGGCGGTCACGACTGGACCTAATGGTCAGGGGTCCCTTTAGATTTTCACTTTGGCCACCGAGCGGATACGGAGATCTGTCAGCGGCTATTGAGCCATAGGTTTTGCCAGCAAGTATCCAAAACACAAACACCCAGACTGGTATCCAATTAAACAAGTCTGCTAGGGGAAGGAGTTTTAGCTGGAACAATGCCCACGTATCAAGAACACGAAGTCTTGCCGTATTCCTTTAAGTATCAATTCACTGAGTTGGCAAAGCACTGGAAGAGGCTACCAGAAGCTGTTTTCATCGACGCCTCCCCTAGCCTCTGAGGGCCTGGGGACCCTCCTAACTGTTATTTACTGTCCTGATCCTCCAAAATAGATACAGCTGGCTAAACATGTTTCTACCTTACCTATGTTTTCATGCTCAGAAGAAAACAACACACTCTTGTGTAAGAACCCCCCCCCCCCTTTAGAATTTATTGAAATGCAGGTTTTCGGATCATAGACTCTACATAACCATATACAGTTATCACATGTTAAAAAGGCGAAGAGGGAAACCAGCTTTCATTTTTTAAAAAGTCACTTAGTAAGAGAAAATGAACTATTGTGTTGTTTCTACTCAGAGGAGAACCATTGAAATTAATGGACCTCAGCTAGCCATGTCCATTAATTTCAATGGCTTTACTCAGTGTATGACTAACACTGGGTAGGTAAAAATGGTAAAACCCACTGTTATTCTAAAATGCATAAACATGATGATCCTTAGTTCTTGTATCCACAACAGATAAAAAACACAATTTTCTAGCTTCAATCCTGTTTCACCCATCCGTAATGAAACTGCATGATTTTGTAATATCCATTTCACTTATTAGTAATAACATCTTGATTTCAAGGGCTTGAAATGGAGAAAAAAAAGATATGGATTTTTAACCAACAACATAATATGCCGTGAGATTACAAATGAGGTGGTGGTATAAATAAGAGATTCAAATTCAAACAAAACTTTGAAGGCAAACAAGACTGGAGTTTCAGTCAATTTTTGCAGCAGCTCCAGGAAGAGTGATTCTTATATCCCGAAGTGTTTCGCTGTTTGAACATTGTAATACTGTTTTAAAGCTATGGCGCTATCCATGTACGAGTTGGATAGGATTCGAATGCAGTCCCTTCTCTGGATAACCTTCTCTGCAACAGTTGGCAAATGCAAGACAGTACGTTTCTCTGTGCTCTTAAGCACAGGTAGTGAAAGAACATGAGGTGCATCTGGTGCCCTAAGAAAAACGAGTGTTTCTTCAAATGTCAACGCTGCTCTTGAAGTTTACGTTTTTTAGATGTCGGCTCTTCATCTGTCTGTTCTGAGCAGTCCCCGGATTTTACACTCTCATTTATAACAGTGATGCCTGTCAAAAGGTACCCGCCGGCGCCGCTCATCATCAATTTGGGGTGACTCCGATCTGGCAAGACCTGTACAAAGAGCAAGAAAATGGAACGCCATCATGGTTACGAGTAATAGTTTCAAGTAGCTGCACGATGTATTTTTTTCTGCAAGGTTTAAGCTCTAACTGAATTCAGATGGATATTCACCGTATTTTTCGCTCTATAGGACACACATTTTTCCCTCCAAAAATTAAGGGGAAATGTGTGTGCGTCCTATGGAGCGAATGCAGGCTCCCTGGCTTCAGCGAAAGCAACGCGAAGCCTCCAAAGCGCAGAGGGAGCGCTCCCTCCACGCTCCGGAGGCTTTGCGTTGCTTTCACTGAAGCCTGGAGCGCGAGAGGGGTCGGTGCGCACCGACCCCTCTCGCTCTCCAGGCTTCAGGGATAGCCACTTGAAGGCTTTGGAGCGCAGTGGGAACTCGTGCTGTGCTCCAAAGGCTTCGGGTTCCTTTTGCTGAAGCCGGGAGAGCAAGACTCTCCTGGCTTCAGCAGAGAAGGAGAGCTGCGCAGCGCCCCTTCAGCTAAGCGGGAGGAGAAATGGAAGGGGCTCCGTTTCTCCTGCCGCTTCGCTGAAGGGGCGCTGAGCAGAGAGGGGGAGAATTATTTTTTCTTGTTCTCCCCCTCTAAAACAAGGTGCGTCCTATAGAGCGAAAAATACGGTATACTATATCAGGAATGTCCAACAGGTCGATTGTGATCTGCTGGTTGATCTCGAAGGTGCCCTAGATTGATTGCGAATGTGTTCTCCCTGACTCCAAAAAAGCTCAACAACTGTGGCTTCGCCCCTCAAAATAAGCTCAACAACTCATGACAACGGGTAGATCACCGCCAGTTTTTTTATACTGGGAAGAGATCGCAGCCTCTGGAGAGCTGCATGTGCCTGTACTATATCATTTAACACCTACAAAGAAACAGATCTGCCACGGTATTCCCACCCTAACACTTGTGTTTCACAAAACGGTCAGCACCATTTTGGAAACATGATGGGCTAGTTCATGCGTACTGCTAAGCCATGGTTTAGTGCTACTCAGAAGAGTCTCAGTGAACCAGAGCAGAGCACTGCCTTCTGTTTACTCCATTTCAAAGTCTCTCAGCATAGTGTTGTGTGGGAATCAGGAACTCTGGTTTAAAATCAAATAGCGGTCAGTCTCTAAACAAGTGAGCTTGGGAAAGCTGCATCATTTAACCACGGCTTTTTTTTAAAAAAAACCTAGGACCCCTGGTTTGCATACTTTGAAATATTTTGTCCATTCCTTGAAAGTGAAAGTAAACACAGACAAAGTTATTATCTATTGTGCTATTGGTCCCACACTGTAAAACTCTGTTAACTCAGTTGCACTGATGAAAAACCCTCCCAATACAGAGATGCCAGTGACCTGTTGATATTTATTTAGCAGAAAACTAAAAGTTACTGTTGACTTAAACAGTGATTTGTGAATCTGCTCATACTCCCAATTACAGTGGTAGCTCAGGTTACATACGCTTCAGGTTACAAACTCCGCTAACCCAGAAATAGTGTTCAGGTTAAGAACTTTGCTTCAGGATGAGAACAGAAATCGTGCTCTGGCGGTGCGGCAGCAGCAGGAGGCCCCATTAGCTAAAGTGGTGCTTCAGGTTAAGAACAGTTTCAGGTTAAGAACAGACCTCCGGAACGAATTAAGTACTTAACTCAAGGTATCACTGTACTCAAGAACTGAAGGCAGCCTTGCACTAACATGGTTAACTTAGGCTAAAACAAACACTGAATTTCTGAGAGTGGTGCTAAGCTAAATGTTAGAATGCTTGATTTCTCTATTTTACCCATTGGGCGGCTGAGATTGAGAGGGAAGGAAAGAGCCAATAGATACAATTTTCTTTTTCACTTTCCTATACTAAGCTTCCCATACATTCCACCATATGTATGGTGATACATATATACGTGCAATTCTTACCTGATAATTTCGTAGCCACGTTTCAGAGAGTTTCAGATTAATGACGCCCCCTTTTTCTCTCAGTTTCGTGTAGCATTCCACTAATGGCTAAGAGAAGAAAAACTGGTTAAACGAACTTGCTGAAAACTCAGAGGGATAATAAAAACAAAAGGTATTGGATTCACCTCTTTATATTGGCAGTAGACAACAAAAGGCCTTGAGGGAGCAACAAATTCTAATAAGGAGAGTAATAAAGGCGCCGGATGAAATCGACTGGCAACAATTAAACTGCAACAGAAAGTTGTACACAGGTTAGATCAAAAGATTGTTCATATTTGCCTGGGCAAACCAAGCTGAAATAAGGAAAGGCAATATCTGGCGAAGCATATTGTCCTTTTATTAATGTTGTTGTAGATGCAGGCTTTAGTGCCATGTTGAGTCAATATATTTCACTTTCAGAAGCATTTTGCCTACATGTGGAAATCTGCAAGTCGCTCATACAGCCTGGAAGGAGCCAATAAAACCCAGCTAATTAAGTCCACTTCAATAAATTTTCAGAGTTGCATTTTTTACAGTATTAAAAAGTAACGTTTTATTTTTATGTTTTACAAAGGAACATTTCTCCCCAAGCAAAACACATTTAATGCTCTGGTCCAGAGATCTCAAATATACCGTAAATTCTGTGAGTCAATATTTCATGACAGCCTTCAATAAATCATCCCATTTCATCCCAGCTTTCCGTAATTGTCAGCAAAGATTAGCAATCACTATGCTGGGACAGAAGACGAGGAAAATAATTCAGAAATGAGTTCTTTTTAAGTCATTAATGCATACATGATTTCGGTAGAACTGAACCGCTAAAGGAAATGAGAAATATTTCCTTTATATTTCCCAAATGAGAAATATCTCTTTTACTCTGGTCTCTTCCCATCTTTGATCCTCATTATGCCCATTCTACTTTATGGTTTGTTTTGGCATCCTAAATCATCCTTGATAGGAAAGAGTTGAAGAACTGAGGAAAGAATTTAAAATGTCGTAAGAAGCTGCTGGAGCAATACCAGGTGAAGTTCAAAGAGCAAGATGGACAGTGCTAGGCACCGAAACCCAACTTACCACTGTGAACAACTAATATTCAGCCCATGCTTGGTATTGTAAGGAAAGACAAAGTAAGGCCCTTAATTTTCCAGGAATATTTAGCATTATGTGCTCAAACTCACCCATCAGCATTTTTCTCTTTCAGTAGACCTGCAGCTTCTATCAACTTTTTCTGCCTCTCTTCTTGTTTCTTTTGTTTGTCGTGTGTCTGGGAAGAAAAAAAATAAACAGCTGACATCCCATCTGTTGGCTGCTTTGCCTACGTTCTTTAAATTTAAAGGGTTAGAAGTGCTGTAGGAAGTAAGATATGCTCCACTGTTTCCCAATGGGGGCACTCTCAGTGGACCACCACATGTAGATATCTTGCCCCTAAAGCTCAAAATAATTTATATTAGGGGTGTGAAACGGAACCACTTCCCAAAGGTTTCGCAAGCCGCAAAGTGAGGCTACAGGGAACCAGACGGAGGGCCTTCTCAGTAGTGGCGCCCACCCTGTGGAATGCCCTCCCATCAGATGTCAAAGAAATAAACAATTACCTAACATTCAGAAGACATCTTAAGGCAGCCCTGTTCAGGGAAGTTTTTAATAAGTAACACTGTACTGTTTTTAACACTTGATTGGGAACCGCTCAGAGTGGCTGGGGAAACTTATTAATTATTATTTATTAATAAATTATTATTATGTGCATTAGGAGCACTTTGGAAAGCTCTTCTCCACACTCTAATCCTAACTTCTGTTGAGCTAGCACAGAAAGGTTTAAGCTCTTTGTTTGACATACTCTACAGCTGACTTTGGGACGTGGATGGCACTGTGGGTTAAACCACAGAGCCTAGGACTTGCCGATCAGAAGGTTGGTGGTTTGAATCCCCACAACGGTGTGAGCTCCCATTGCTCGGTCCCTGCTCCTGCCAACCTAGCAGTTTGAAAGCACGTCAAAGTGCAAGTAGATAAATAGGTACCGCTCCGGCGGGAAGGTAAACGGCATTTTCGTGCGCTGCTCTGGTTCGCCAGAAGCGGCTTAGTCATGCTGGCCACATGACCCGGAAGCTGTACGCCGGTTCCCTCGGCCAATAAAGCGAGATGAGCGCTGCAACCCCGGAGTCGGTCACGACTGGACCTAATGGTCAGGGGTCCCTTTACCTTTTTCTTACAGCTGACTTTACACCATAAAATCCACTGATAGAATCGTAGATTTGGTGATCACCTAAAAGATCACATTATTCTGGTGCTGTGCATAAGCATGGTGATTCTGAACACTAGCAAGTGTAAATAAACTCAAAGGCATCGCAAAAAACGTTTCGAGTTCTATCAAAAGACCCTGATGACTGACATCAGTCTCAAATAAAGAGAGCACAGTTGGTACCATGGTTCTCAAACGGCTTAGTTGACGGACAAATCGGCTCCTGAACGTCGAAAACCCAGAAGTAAGTCTTCCTATTTTCAAACGTTTTTTTGGAACCGAACATCTGACATGGCTTCCGCTTGAGAGCAGGAAGCTCCTGCAGCCAATCGGAAGCCGCGTCTTGGTTTCCAAACAGTTTTGGGAGTCAAACGGACGTTTGGAATGGATGAAGTTTGAGAATCAAGGTTCCATTGTAACTATTCCACTAGTCACTGAAGCTATAGGGTGCCTCTGGGATGATGATGATGATGATGATGATGATGATGATGATAATAATAATAATAATAATAATAATAATAATAATAATTTATTATTTATACCCCGCCCATCTGTCTGGGTTACCCCAGCCACTCTGGGCGGCTTCCAACAAAATATTAAAATACAATAGTCCTTCAGATATTAAAAGCTTCCCTAGACAGAGTGAGAAATGTTTTAAGGTTTCAAGTGACTGTAAATCATTCTGGAAGTTGCAAAACTCATGGGTGGGACATCAAATCTTTCAAATAAATGAAAGATGAACACCACTTGGATTAATTTCAAACTGGCAACATTTCCTTGATGACAGTGTCTAAAAGTTAAGTCAGTAGATCCTTACTGTTCCCTTTGCTTTACTGCCTTCAAATTCGTCGCCCTCCGTTGGAATGTCCATTATTTCTTGTTCTTCAGGCTGACTGTCTTCCGCAGCTATCTCAGCACTGCATTCTGTGTCTGCTTCTTGGACGGAAGCTGGTTTGTCATCCACCGAGCCATTGCTTTCTTCGGCCACTGCCGTATTCTCTTCAGACTCTAAAGGCAGTTTCTTTAAAGAAAACGTACCGGAGAGAAGACTGTCCACTTTGCTGAGAGGGAAATCATACAGCGTTTGGAAGAAGGATCCTGGAAACCCAAAGCAGCTTGTTGCTGCTCTAACAGGTCCTCCTCCTGGGTACATCTGAATAATGGATCCATAACCTGCAAGCATGGACCAGAGTCATTACAACAAACACCCTGCACTGGGACAGGATACGTGCCTGTGTATGCTTATCAGAAAATGACTTGCATGAATATACCGTATTTTTCGCTCTATAAGACTCGCTTTTTCCCTCCTAAAAAGTAAGGGGAAATGTGTGTGCATCTTATGGAGCGAATGCAGGCTGCGTAGCTATCCCAGAAGCCAGAACAGCAAGAGGGATTGCTGCTTTCGTTGCGAAGTGATCCCTCTTGTTGGTCTGGCTTCTGAGATTCGGAATATTTTTTTTTCTTGTTTTCCTCCTCCAAAAACTAGGTGCGTCTTGTGGTCTGGTGTGTCTTATAGAGCGAAAAATACGGTACCTTTTTTCTCTTTTAAATATATCTTTATTAATTTAAAATAAATACATTTATGAAAAAACAAGACTGGGCTAAATGGACCATTGGCCTGATATAATAATGCCATACTTTTTGCTCTATAAGACTCACTTTTTCCCTCCTAAAAAGTAAGGGGAAATGTGTGTGCGTCTTATGGAGCGAATGCAGGCTGCACAGCTATCACAGAAGCCAGAACAGCAAGAGGGATTGCTGCTTTCACTGCGCAGCGATCCCTCTTGCTGTTCTGGCTTCTGAGATTCAGAATATTTTTTTTCTTGTTTTCCTCCTCCAAAAACTAGGTGCGTCTTGTGGTCTGGTGTGCCTTAAAGAGCGAAAAATACGGTAAACACCAGCATGAGCAGCACTTCACAGAAGTTTCACATCACATCAATTCAAACAATTGCTGCTCAAGGCAGGGGCATTCAGTTTTGCGCATTCAGTTTTAAATCAAGTATTTAAGGACACAAGCAACTTTGGGGTAATTACACAAAAGGAAGGTTAGATTCCAGATACGTGCATCAAATGGCTGCCTGTTCCACCCTGCCATGTGGCAAACCTGCTTTGGAGCTGAATTCCAAAAGCAGTTTGACAGAGGCACTGGACGTGACCAGGAAAAGACTTTATTTTTATTTTAAATTAAAATACCACTGAACAGGCCCAAGCAGGCACATCTAAAGCAGCTCATTAGATACCGGTTAAATATTCACCAGAGACCAACCCCCAGCAGTCAATAACAAGAGATAATGAAAAAATAGAAGTTCTAAAATTTCCCTTCAGTCGCTTGCGCTAAAGAGGTTGTCAAGACAAAATAAAACGGCAGATGGTGGGGAGGAGAGAATTTGTGTTCTCCAACAACTCATATTTTTATACTTTTTTTTGAGCTTTACATTTTGGTAGAAATGTCATTGTCAGGCTTGATGAATTCTTCCCCCCCCCCCCCGATGGTTTCAAGAAGCAGGGAAGAAACAAGAAAGCTCTTGCTTATGACTTATGCAGTCATTAACGGTAGTATACAAATAATTCAGTCCTTCCTCCATGATAGAGTTGGTCACTGTGGCTCCTCCCCACCTTCCCTCTCTCCCAACAGCATCTGACCCTACGGTGGCCCCCCAGGGTCAAATGCCTCTGTGTCCGTTGCTCTTGCACCCTTAACGAACGTCGCGTTCTAGGGGACAGCGGATCCAGCCTTTCTCAACCTGTGGGTCCCCAGATGCTGTTGGACTACAACTCCCATCACCCCTAGCTAGCAAGGCCAGAGCTCAGGGATAATGGGAATTGTAGTCCAACAACATCTGGGGACCCACAGGTTGAGAACCACTGAGATTCTATGCTGTCTAATGAAGTGTCCACTGGCTGCTCTGTCTCCTCCACCGCTTCTCCTAACTCTGCATAACTTGGCCGTTTGCCTGTCTCTGACTTGTTATCTCCCTCATAAGGTAAAGGGACCCCTGACCATTAGGTCCAGTCGTGACCGACTCTGGGGTTGCGGCGCTCATCTCGCTTTATTGGCCGACAGCTTCTGGGTCATGTGGCCAGACTGACTAAGCTGCTTCTGGCGAGCCAGAGCAGCACACTGAAATGCCGTTTACCTTCCCGCCGGAGCGGTACCTATTTATCTACTTGCACTTTGACGGGCTTTCGAACTGCTAGGTTGGCAGGAGCAGGGACCGAGCAACGGGAGCTCACCCCGTCGCGGGGATTCGAACCGCCAACCTTCTGATCGGCATGTCCTAGGCTCTGTGGTTTAACCCACAGCGCCACCCTCTCTTCATAGTTCGGCTGTAATTCAACACGGCCTCCGTCTTCCCTGTCAGCTAGAGGAGAAGGGGCTGGCGACCTCCACCACTCCCCCCTCCTCTTCATTCCAGTCCCTGACACTTATTTGTAAGAGTGATTTTTGAGCTTGAACTCCAGCCGTTCTCAACCTGTGGGTCCCCAGATGTTGTTGGACTACAACTCCCATCATCCCTGAGCTCTGGCCTTGCTAGCTAGGGGTGATGGGAGTTGTAGTTCAACAACATCTGGGGACCCACAGTTTGAGAAAGGCTGCCTTTGACCTAAAGATATAAGACTCGTGTTTTCAAAAAAGGTCAAATAAATATGCTACTGCAGAAGCAGGACTATGTAAATGTTCCACATTCCCAATAAAAAACAAAACAAAACACCACCACCACAATGTTCTGCTTACAGGGAGCCTGCTATTCTTACCTCCCATTCGCTCCATTATAGCACCTAGGACCAATCCAGCACAGGTTTCCATTACAATCATCTTATTGCCAGCACGGACGTTTCCCCAAGTCAACATCTGGGCTAACGTATCGTATCGCAGATAGCTGAGAAAGCAAAAACAACATTCACTTTATTATCAGCACATGACAACAACAACAACAACTTTATTAATTTTATGCACCCCATGTGACTGGGTTGCCCCAGCCACTTTGGATGGCTCCCAGCAGAATATTAAAAACAAGATAAAACCAAAACCTCAAAGTTATTATCAATCCATGATTCTGCTCTTGAATTACGTAACTCCTTTATGTCTGAATCCTAGCATTTCAGGGGCTAATGGACTCACAGACTCACAACATGAAGTTGGCCTAAACTGCTTTTTTGGTCCGCCCAATGCTACGATTCAGACACCCACCAACATGCCACAAATATTACTTTCTTAGGTGCTGGCTGAAGCAACCAGGAACACAAATCAAGCTATAAACAACACAAATAACTGCTATTCTGTGTAGTCAGTGTTCGGACAAACCTTGGTTTCCGCTCATGGTTTGTCTGGAGGGAGTAAACTACGAGACCAGACTCAGATGACACACTAAGCCAAATCCCACCTTATTAAAAACACGATAAAACAAAAACTTTGAAGTTGTTATTAATCCATGATTCTGTTCTTGACTTAGCTCCTTTATGTTAGGAATACAAAAAGCTAGAGTCGGAGCCAAATGACCAGGAAGAAGTTCTCTCCAGGAGTACCTAAATTTGCTTGTTTGCGCTAAGCTATGGTTTGGCTTGGCGTTAAGTATAAACTGAGCCATATCCAACATAGCAAATCTCCTACATCAGCTTTTAAGTTCTACTCTTGTAGAAAAGGAAAAAAGATATTTTGATACCCAGGTTCAGAATGCATTAACATGCATTCACAAAACATTATAGGTTGTGTTCTTTCAGGTGAAGACTCTTAAGTTTAATACAACAGGTTTCCCATTTGACTGAAATAAATTGAGCCTTACTTTATTTTTCCTGGTTCCCTTCCATAGTACATCGTTGACAGAATACGCGTTGATGGCTTTACGATTGTAATAAGTGCCTCATATCTGTAAGCAAAGCACAGCAATCGTGTTTTAAACTTAAAGCACAGATAATTTGTGAGCCACAATATACTGTTCCTGGCTTTCTAATTTGCAACTTACTTTTTTTTCTTTTTCTTGATGTATTTATGCTGGGCAAATTCCGTCTTGTCTCTGAACGTGGTGCTGTTCTCTATCAATTGTTGAACTATTTCCTTTAAGAGAGAAGTGTGTCAGCATTGTCTCCCTATGTTATACTTACACATTTAAACCAGAGTACACAAGCAACGTCTAATGAAAGTAAGCACTTTTGGTTGATTACTGGTTTTGGGTAGCATATACAGGTGAAACTTGGAAAATTAGAATATCGTGGAAAAGTTCATTTATTTCAGTAATTCAACTTAAAAGGTGAAACTAATATATGAGATAGACTCATGACATGCAAAGCGAGATATGTCCATTAATGCTCTATTTGAAATCCTTATTTTGCTGATTTCATTTAATATTCTAATTTTCTGAGATTGTTAATTTGGGGTTTTCATCAGCTGTACTCCATGATCATCACAATTATAACAAATAAAGGCTTGACATATCTTGCTTTGCATGCCACGAGTCTATCTCATATATTTGTTTCACGGGGCGTGGGTGGCGCTGTGGGTTAAACCACAGAGCCTAGGACTTGTTGATCAGAAGGTCGGCAGTTCGAATCCCCGCGAAGGGGTGAGCTCCCGTTGCTCGGTCCCTGCTCCTGCCAACCTAGCAGTTTGAAAGCACATCAAAGTGCAAGTCGATAAATAGGTACCGCTCCGGCGGGAAGGTAAACGGCGTTTCCGTGCGCTGCTCTGGTTCGCCAGAGCGGCTTAGTCGTGCTGGCCACATGACCTGGAAGCTGTATGCCGGCTCCCTCGGCCAATAAAGTGAGATGAGCGCCGCAACCCCAGAGTCGGCCACGACTGGACCTAATGGTCAGGGGTCCCTTTGCCTTTATTGTAAAGCACCCAGTGATCTTTAGGTGAAGGGCAGTACAGTGGTGCCTCGCAAGACGAAATTAATTCGTTCTGCGAGTTTTTTCGTCTTGCGAATTTTTCGTCTTGCGAAGCACCGTTTCCCAAAGTCTTCAAAATCACCAAAGTCTTCAAAAACCTCAAAAAGGGCTACCACACCGCGTGCTATGAGTTGCTCCTCGAAGTCACCCTGGGTATTAACGGTTTTAAGAAAAAGGAAACAAACTTGCAAGACGTTTTCGTTTTTCGTCTTGCGAAGCAAGCCCATAGGGAAATTCGTCTTGCGAAGCAACTCAAAAAACGAAAAACTCTTTCGTTTTGCGAGTTTTTTGTCTTGCGAGGTACCACTGTATAGAAATGTAAATAATAATAGTAATAATAATAATGGCAGAGAGGTGTACTGAAGGGAGAGGGATTGTGCCAACGCTGTTTTTACATTAGAATGCATTTTCTTTAGCTACAGTGCCTAGAAATATGGTTTTCAAACGTGTGTCTTTGAAGGTGGGGAAGCAATGCTGTGTGTGTGGGAAAAGGCAGAAGAAGCTGCTTTTAGATTCCAGCCTTGTGACACAACTCTACACGGCTGCCGTCAACCTCAGAATTCATCAGATAATGCAAACCGTCTAGCGTTGTATCTCACAGAGAAGGATGAGAATCACAATTGTTAGTTACCTGTCCTTTAATGCCTTTATCCTTCAAAGCCTTTATATCATCATGAGTCAGTTTTTGAGACTTTCCATCATCAACTATATTACGATTATCGGCACCTGCTTCTTTCGTTTCTGAAAACAAAAGCACATATAAAATGGTGAAATATCAGTGGAGGAATGTGCAGAACAATAGTCTTATTAGAGCTACTTTTAAAGCCGTAAAAGCTGAGGTTCCAAAACTGTCAGCCACAGTTTCCCAGTCGGGACAAAACAGGAAACTATGGTTAGTTAAGAGTCTTCCTGCTTTGATTCTTCACATCATAAAGGGACAAGATTGAGGTTCAATATATCTTGGCTTATTAAAATGAATTATTCCCACTGGAATAAGGTCATTCAGTTCTCTAAGTCGGAGCCTGTGACTTGGAAAATGCTGGGCCACTGTGTTGCAGACAGTTCCCAAGCGTTCATAATCTTTTATCAGACAACTAGTTTACTTCCTCCTGACTATTTCAGCTTGAAGTGTAGCTGGACTGATACCCTCACTTTTGCCTAACAGCAGAGTTGAATCAATGCTGACTCTATACAGTGGCACTTTGGGTTACAGACGCTTTAGGTTACAGATGCTTCAGGTTACAGACTCCGCTAACCCAGAAATAGTACCTCGGGTTAAGTACTTTGTTTCAGGATGAGAACAGAAATTGCACAGTGGTGGTGCGGTGGCAGTGGGAGGCCCCATTAGCTAAACTGGTACCTCAGGTTAAGAACAGTTTCAGGTAAAGAACGGACCTCCAGAACAAATTAAGTTCTTAACCTGAGGTACCACTGTACTATACAAATATTAAAAAAAAACAAAATAGCCCTCTCTGAAAGCTTAACATTTAATTCAAGCAGATAATCTCTGCCCTCACCCTGCAAAGGCTACACATTGGTCAGATGTGCCAAAACTATTACGCAGAACTGTACATACAATTTTTACGCCACAAAGCTATTTGCTGTTTTTCTCTTACCTGTGGCAGCCTCTTGTACCCTGTTCTTCGGCTGAAGGGTCCCGCCGCTGGTCACTTCAAACGTTGTTCCATAGATATGCCCAATAGCATTATCCAGACAGAACCATTGTTTTTCAAATACGATTTTCCTAAGAGGAAACAAATGATTTGGGATACGAACCTCCAAAAGCAATCAAAAACTAAGTAGATGTGACATGCAACACACTCAAGTCCAGATTAAAATGTACCGTGTTTTTCTGTGTATAAGACGATACAGTGGTACCTCAGGTTACATACGCTTCAGGTGACAGACTCTGCTAACCCAGAAATATTACCTCGGGTTAAGTACTTCGCTTCAGGATGAGAACAGATATTGTGCTCCGGCAGAGCAGCAGCAGCAGGAGGCCCCATTAGCTAAAGTGGTGCTTCAGGTTAAGCACAGTTTCAGGTTAAGAACGGATCTCCGGAATGAATTAAGTACTTAACCCGAGGTACCACTGTATTTTATTATTAGAAATAATAGGCAAAATCTGTGGGTCGCCTTATATACGGATAGCAGAGGGGGTGCGGGCGACTGGTGTCAGCAGGCAGCATGAGATTGGCAGCGGCGATTGGGTGTGCGATTGGTTGCTCTGGCAAGGCCTGCTGCTGTTTGGCTGAGACTGTGGCAATTGGGCAGCAGATTTACGGCATCGTCGAGGCGTGCAATCGTCTGTGTTTGCGTCGAGTGTACAGGTGGGCTTTGGGCAGTGAGCGTGCAGACGATTGGTGGCTGCGGCAATGCGTGCGATTTGCAGTGCCAGGCAGGCTGCCTTGCTCAAAAACTGTGGGCAATTCCCGCCCCCCAAAAGCTCTACAACTCTGGGCAATCCCCCCCAAAAAACCTCCAATCCCCCCCAAAAAACCTCAACAACTTTGAGCAATTTGGGGTCCCTCCAATTTTTTTAGCTGTCCAAAAAAATAGGGGCCCTCTTATACATGGGGGCAGGTTATACACGGATAAATATGGCAAGCAGATGGTTATAGTGTGAATAGCTTCTTGCGGGCATCTGGATGTATTTCCTGAACTATACAAGATTAGCAGTTTCGACATGCCTTCAAAGGAGCAAAACAGTTAATTTAGTTTCATTTTCCAGTCCATTGGTAGTTGGTTAAGCCTGGGAAGGAACCAGAAGAAGCCTGAAAATCTCAAACAGCCTCAGCTCTGCCTCTGACTTGCAATACTAATACGGTGGTACCTTGGGTTAAGTACTTAATTCGTTCTGGAGGTTTGTTCTTAACCTGAAACTGTTCTTAACCTGAAGCACCACTTTAGCTAATGGGGCCTCCTGCTGCTGCTGCGCCACCGGAGCACGATTTCTGTTCTCATCCCGAAGCAAAGTTCTTAACCCGAGGTACTATTTCTGGGTTAGCGGAGTCTGTAACCTGAAGCATATGTAACCTGAAGCATCTGTAACCCGAGGTACCACTGTATCACTTTTCTCAAAAGAACAGTTACACGAGAATCCTGGCTTTCTCACTTTCGCCCTAGATGTGGAATGCAAATCTGCCCTGTTTAACCTCCCTTCCACTGCCTGTGTCAATTTTTAAATTGTAAGATCCTTGGGGCAGGAACCAGTCTTGTTTGCTCATTACTCTGCAAAGCACTACGCACACTTATAAATTCCAGAGTGGCTTGCCATGTTTGTTAAACCATTGCGGCAAAAACAAATAAAATTTGCTTAGAGGCCTGATTTACAACCAAGCGATATAAAGTTTGTTAAATAAAATAAAAAGGATGTTGCAGTGCGCCTTGTAGCAGCAGTGTTACATTTATAAATCTGTTGGGTTACTACTACTACTACTACTACTACTAATAATAATAATAATAATATTTTATTTATATCCCGCCTTCCCCAACTGAAGCTGGGCTCAGAGTGGCTAACAAGAGTAAAAATAACACAGTTTACATAAAATCACAATGCAAGTCCTCTGGCCCCTATCCAAGCCCATTTGTTCTAATGCACAATGACTCTGTAATATTAACCATTATGAGTACAAGATGCATAATAGGAGCAATCCTGTTATGCGGAAGCAAACCCCTCTGCTTCAGCAAGCGGCTCTCACTATTTTAAGAGGCTGCGAGTGACAGTATCCCTCCAGCAGGTCCACCTTAAGATCAGTAGCAGAGCCCCTTGGGACGCTGAAGTTTCCCTATTTGGTTATGAATGTTGCCGTTTGCACCCACCAATTCATTTCTGCGGTGCAACTGGTTGTGAACCAGAAGGCTGGTGGTTTGAGCCCAACCAGGGACAGCTGTGGGCACTAGGCATAGCTGTCAACTTACAGATTTGAAAATAAGGGACCAGCAGCCTCGAAAATAAGGGATCAGCAGCCAAAATAAGGGATTTTTCAAGCACAGGTATGTTCAACTTCTGAGCCCCTCCGAGCCAAAGGCAGAAAGCCCAGCCAGCAGCCAAACAAAGCCTCAAGCGGTGGTTCCCACAGCGCAGCAACCCGGCAAAGGGGATGCAGCAAGGAAAACCACCGTCACCCCTCTGCTGGGAAGCGCTGAGCAAAGGCGAGTCCCCAGGCAACATTGAAATATTAAAATGCAGCCTCATTGCAGGAGGAGAAAGGAAAAAGAAAAAAGAGAGAGGGGAAGGGAATCAAATTGACTCCAAGCCAAAGGCCAGGCGGAACAACTCTATCTTACAGGCCCTGCAGAAAGAAATCGGATCCCGCAGGGCCCTGGTCTCATGAGACAGAGCGTTCCACCAGGCCGGAGCCAGAGTTGAAAAGGCCCTGGCTCTGGTTGAAGCCAATCTAACTTTCTTAGGGCCCGGGACCACTAGGGTGTTGCTATTTATGGACCTTGAGGCTCTCCGTGGGGCATACCGGGAGAGGCAGTCCCACAGGTACGAGGATCCTAGGCTGTGAAGGGCTTTAAAGGTCAAAACCAGCACCTTAAACCTGACCCTGTAACCCACCGGGAGCCAGTGCAGCTGGAAAAGCACTGGGTGAATATGCTCCCATGGCAGGGACCCCGTGAGGAGCCTCGCTGCAGCATTCTGCACCCGCTGGAGTTTCTGGGACAGCTTCAAGGGCAGCCCCGCGTAGAGTGAATTACAGTAGTAAAGCCTGGAGGTGACCATTGCATGGATCACTGTGGCCAGGTTGGGGCGGGAAAGGTAAGGGACCAACTGCTAAATATTTAGCTAAATATGCTAAGATAACTTAAATAGAAATACTTGCAAGTACCAGATTGGCTTGGGATTTAAATATGTGATGTTATAAATTAATATGTTTAAAGTTAATATGAAAAGAAAGAAAGAAGTTTAAATGACTAAGTAAATCTCATTAGAAATTAGTTTTGGAAAACTCTTACAATGATATACATTGGAATTCAGCCAGGGGGATTTGAGGAAGTCACTTAACAATGTTAATAATAGTGGAATAATTAAAGGTAGCATTTATGTTTGTTTGTTTATAAATTCGGAAAATCAATAATTTTTTTTTGGGGGGGGGGGAATTAAAAAGTGGTAAGTTCATGCCGCAGGTTGGGCAAAAGATTCCTGTGTGGCAGGGGGTTGGTCTAGATCAGGGGTCAGCAAACTTTTTCAGCAGGGGGCCGGTCCACAGTCCCTCAGACCTTGTGGGGGGCCAGACTATATTTTGAAGGGGAATAAAGGAACGAATTCCTACGCCCCACAAATAACCCAAATATGCGTTTTAAATAAAAGCACACATTCTATTTATGTAAAAACACGACCATCTGTGGGCTGGATTGCGGAGGCAATTGGACTGGATCCAGCCCCCGGGCCTTAGTTTGCCTACCTATGGTCTAGATGACCCATGGGACCCCTCCCAAGGAACTGCTGCATGGCGGAGGTTGGCATAGATGACCCCATAAAAAGGTAAAGGGACGCCTGACCATTAGGTCCAGTCATGGCCGACTCTGGGGTTGCGGCGCTTATCTCGCTTTACTGGCCAAGGGATCCGGCGTACAGCTTCCGGGTCATGCGGCAAGCATGACTAAGCCGCTTCTGGCGAACCAGAGCAGCACATGGAAACGCTGTTTACCTTCCCGCCGGAGTGGTACCTATTTATCTACTTGCACTTTGACGTGCTTTCGAACTGCTAGGTTGGAAGGAGCCCCATGGTCCCCCCCAAAAGACTCCTGCGTGGCAGGGGGCTGGCCTAGATGACCCCATGCCCCCCCAAAAGACTCCTGCGTGGCAGGGGGTTGGCCTAGATGACCCCATGATCCCCCCCAAAAGACTCCTGCGTGGCAGGGGGTTGGCCTAGATGACCCCATGATCCCCCCCAAAAGACTCCTGAGTGGCAGGGGGTTGGCCTAGATGACCGCAAGGTCACCCCCAAGACTCCTGTGTGGCAGGGGCTGGTGTGGATGACCCCATGCCCCCCCCCAAAAGACTCCTGCCTGGCAGGGCGGGCCTAGATGACCCCCATGGTCCCCCCCCCAAGACTCCTGCGTGGCAGGGGGTTGGCCTAGATGACCCCATGGCCCCCCCCAAAGACTCCTGCGTGGCAGGGGGCTGGCCTAGATGACCCCATGGTCCCCCCCAAGACTCCTGAGTGGCAGGGGGCTGGCCTAGATGACCCCATGCCGCCCCAAAAGACTCCTGCGTGGCAGGGGGCTGGCCTAGATGACCCCATGGCCCCCCCAAAGACTCCTGAGTGGCAGGGGCTGGCCTAGTGACCCCATGACACCCCCCAAAAGACTCCTGCGTGGCAGGGGGTTGGCCTAGATGACCCTCGGGACCCCTCCCAAGGAACTCCTGGATGGCGGGGGGTTGGCCTAGATGACCCCCGGTTGCCCCTCAACCTCCCGATCCCGTAATTTCCCTTTCGCCGCCCCCGCCTCCCCACGTGTTTCAAGCGGGAGATGGTCGCCGAGAAGCGAGCGGGTCTCCCGGTGGGCGCGCCCTCACCTCCGCCTGGCCACCGCCACCGCCTTGAAGACCTCGTCGCGCTTGAGGACGGCGAAGTCCCCCTCGCGGATCACGCCGGGGGAAGCCGGCTCCGGACTCCCCTCCATGGCGACGCAAGACACGCCTCCTCCCTGCCTGCCTGCCTGCCTTCCGCCCCAACCCGGCCAAGGCGCCGGAACGGAAGCGGGAGCCTCGCCCCGCTTCCCTGTTTCCAATGGGGAAGCAGCGCGACTCCGAAACGGGGGCGAGGAAAGAAGGCGAATCGGCCGAGCTCCTCCTCTCGCAAACCCGGGGAGGGAGTCTCAAAGGCGGGATGGAAGCGCGGAGCCTGCGCTCCCGTCTCAAATTCCCTGGAAATCTGCAATAACAAGCAGTTCTGTTCCTAGCTATCACGTGAATTTTATGCAATGAAAATGGAATTGAGGGCGCGGAGAGGGTGTGCCATAGCTGTCAACTTACAGAGTTGAAAATTGTATATGGATTCTTGAATTATTTTACTATTTTTGTTTTTTTTGTACTTTGTGCTATTATTAATAATGTATATGTTCTTTTTAGATGTTGGATTATAATAAAAACTTTTTAAAACAAAAAAAAACCCAAAAAAAAAAAGAAGAAAAGAAGGGACCAGCAGCCTCGAAAAGAAGGGACCAGCAGCCAAAATAAGGGATTTTGCTTAGCTTGTGCATGAATCCGGCACTGATGGAGCCAGGCTGCTTTTGCTGCCACTGACTGTGTTTTGCAGGGGCTTGGACTAGATGATCCTAAGGGTCTACAACTCCGACCAAAGAAGAGGGGCAGACAAAACTGTTGTACGACGTCGAGATGGCAAAGATTACAGGCAGAATTAGAAACCAGGAAGAGGACCTCTTTAATAAAGAATGGGGAAGGTTTATAATTTATTGGAAAAGCTATTGTAAAGAGTTACATACATTGGTAGGATTGACAGAAAACGTGTAGTAAAAATTTGAACTATGGATGGACAAATGATTTACAGTGGTACCTCGCAAGACGAAAAACACGCAAGACGAAAGAGTTTTCCGTTTTTTGAGTCGTTCCGCAAGACGAATTTCCCTATGGGCTTGCTTCGCAAGACGAAACTTCTTGCGAGTTTGTTTCCTCTTTCTTAAAGCCGCTAAGCCGCTAATAGCCGTGCTTCGCAAGACGAAAAAACCGCAAGACGAAGAGACTCAAGGAATAGATTAATTTCGTCTTGGGAGGCACCACTGTATAAAAATAGAGTCATGAAAGGGATGCAGAGGGAGAAATCACTACATTAAGATGCTGCACTGGTTGGAGGGTATGCTAAGCAGCACGCCGGGGCCATAGGCGCCGACTCCATGGGGCTTGAGGGGGCCCGAGCCCCCTCAAAAATTCGTTTGGGGGGGCTCCGCCCCCCCAATAATCTCCGCCGCCCCTCCAGCAGAGCGCCACCGCCGCCCCTCCCCCAGCCCAAAATGCACAGGGTCGGGCTGCACAGGTCCCGAGCAAAAGCTCCACCCAATTTCCTTCGGAGCTGATTAATAGGCGCAGCACGCTCTCCCCTATTCGCTCACGAGGAAGCGACGCCACTTTATTTGCATATTCATGAGCTTATTTATTATTCATGAGCTTTCCCGGGGCCCCCCCAATATTTTTTATAAGTCCGCGTCCCTGGTCGGGGCTGCCGTTGTCCTGGGGCAAGGAGTTCCATCGGCCCTTCCCCGCCCAAGAGAGAGGCAGGGAGAGAGAGTGACTCTCGCCCACGCCCGGCATGAGGCGGTTGCGGCGCCGCTGCGGCCGCTGAAGCACTGCCCTTCTGCATCCCTCCCCATCCCCTCCTCTTCCTCCTCCCTCAGGCCACCTCCTCAGCCGCCGCAGCCGCTGCTGCCTCCGGCTTCCCCTGGCAGCGTGGCGGAAGTCTCACAAGAGAGGGGCTGCCTGCCCGCCCGCTGCCACCCATCTCCTCACAACGCACCCCTGAGGGGGGAAAGGGAGAGGCACCCTCTCTCGCTCTCTCAAGGCGGAGGACCCCAAGCCGCTGCTTCCCTCCTGAGCCGGGCGAGCATGAAACCTGGGAAATTTAAGGGACATCATCAATAAGGGACAGCAGCGGGACACGGCGCTGGGATAAGGAAGTTTCGCGCCAAATAAGGGACGGTTGACAGCTATGGGGTGTGTGCCTGAACGGCACTTAGCTCTTTTATTTTTTAGTTGCTCTTTTGTTAATGCTGCTCTTTTGTTGTTTAGTCGTGTCCAACTCTTTGTGATATTATTATTATTATTATTAATTATTATTATTATTAATTTATTATTTATACCCCGCCCATCTGGCTGGGTTTCCCCAGCCACTCTGGGCGGCTTCCAATAAAACACTAAAATACAATAACCTATTAAACATCAAAAGCTTCCCTAAACAGGGCTGCCTTCAGATGTCTTCTAAAAGTTTGGTAGTTGTTTTTCTCTTTGACATCTGGTGGGAGGGCGTTCCACAGGGTGGGTGGATTGTAGTAAAATTAAAAATGTTTGGGAAATGATATACAATGAGTTGAAGAAAATGTTCCAACTAACGTTTGTAAAAAAGCCTGAAGCCTTTTTGTTAGGAATTGCAGGAAAAGACATGCCAAGGAAATTAAAAAACATTTTCATGTATTCGACAACGGCGGCAAGAGTCTTAATAGCACAAGGATGGAAGAATGAGGAAATCCCGACTAAAGAACTGTGGCAAGAGAAATTGATGGACTATGCAGAATTGGTGAAATTGACACATAAACTACGTGACAAGGATAACTGTGACCTTAAAGAAGAATGGGAACCTTTTACGAAGTATTTAAAGAAGTAACAAAATGAACTGGACTCCTTGGCAGGTTTTGAATAAACACAATTTTTTTATTGGTAACATAGATAGATAAATTGAGGATCTTTGCAATTTTATAACATGCAGAGAATAACATGTGCTGAGAAACCAAGAGGAGCTGAGGGAAGTCTGGGGTGGGGGTGTTAGAGGGTGAGTTTTTTCTTTTTTAGGGGGGGGAAGGGAAAAGGGGAGGGAATGTGGATAATGTATTTTTGATAAATTGGTATGTTGAAATCCCTAATAATTTTTTTAAAAAAAAAATATTTGTGGGGCATAGGAATTCGTTCATTATTATTTTTTCCAAAATATAGTCCGCCCCCCCCCCAGGTCTGAGGGACAGCAGACCGGCCACCTGCTGAAAAAGTGTGGTGACCCTTCCTAAATCTAGCCAAGAAACCCTGTGTTGTAAAATGTTGTCCCCATGGCATGCGGTACACGGGGCACGGGCACGCACACATTTTTAAAATGTCCCGCCAACGCCAGTGCAACCCATTTCTTGCAAACCGTGCAATTTGGGTTTTCTTTTTTAAGCAAAGTACAACGAACCACGCCAAATAGGAATAGGACTTAAGAAAAGAGTAGCAAGTCCCCCATCTCTTTGCTTCTGCAGTTTCCCCTCCCCTCACCTGATTTCCGGGTTACAGACGCTTCAGGTTACAGACTCCGCTAACCCAGAAATAGTACCTCGGGTTAAGAACTTTGCTTCAGGATGAAAACAGAAATCACATGGTGGCAGCGGGAGGCCCCATCAGCTAAAGTGGTGCTTCAGGTTAAGAACAGTTTCAGGTTAAGAACGGACCTCCGGAACGAATTAAGTACGTAACCAGAGGTACCACTGTATATGCAGTTATGAACATTTATTATATATATAAAAGACCTTAATTTTTTTATTTCACTAGCCAAGAAACCCTGTTTTGTAAAAGCTTGCACCCATGGCAGGCGGTACACGGGGCACGCGCACAGTTTTAAAATTTCTTGCAAACCGTGCAATTTGGGTTTTCTTTTTTAAGCGATGCACAACGAACCACACCAAATACGAATCGGACTTAAGAGCAGCGAGCCCCCCATCTCTTTGCTTCTGCAGTCTCCCCTCCCTCTACTGTTCCCCCCGCCCCATTTCCCAGGGGGGTGAGAAGAGGCAAGAAATGCTGCTGCCCAGACGCAGCTCGGCTCCAGCCCTGGACCTCCCTCCGTCGTTTCCTATGGGGCAAAGGCGTCTGAAATCAAGCTGCGCTCTAGTCTAGCCTCTGCCTCGTTCCCCCTTCCCCGCCAAGTTAAAAGCTTCTCTCCCTTTGGGGACGCAGGCGCAGAAGCCGTCTCCCTTTTGTTGACGTCTTTAGGGAAAGGGAGGCGGTTCCCATAGCAACCGGGCAGCCGCCTTTCATGGGCTTTCTAAAAGCCCGGCGCGTTGGGTGACGTAGAAACCGGAGCGCGCGCGCGCTTTCTTTGGCCTCCTGACGGCCTGGCGACGAAGGTGACGCGTCAAGCGCGCGCCAAAATTCGAAAAGCGGAAGCTGCCTGAGGGAAGGAGGAGTGGACGGGCCGGAAAGGGGTTTTGGTGAGCAGCTGCTGCTTTCAGCTCTGGGGTTGCCCCACACCAGGCGGCAGGTGGGTGTGGGCAGTGCCGGATTTATGTATAAGCTAAACAAGCTATAGCTCAGGGCCCCACTCTTTTAGACCCCCCAAAAAATCACTATTAATATACTTCTTAATTGTATTTCAGTTCAACAATTACTTTGATAAAATACATGTTTCGTTATGTGCAAATGACTTTAGATACCTATTATGTCCATAAATTACCATATAGACATCACGGAAGCAGTGACAAGACGGTAAAAATCTCTATTTCTATATCAAAATAAACGTAAAGTGGTAGCAGCAGCAACAAAACACAAAGGGAAATAAGACAAGGAGAAAAACGGGGAACTCAGGAGTGGGGAAAACCCCCTCGCGGAGTGAGTAAACCCCAAAGCAAAATAAAGAGTAAAAATAGCGGAGGGAGAACAACGCTACCACAAAAGTAAAGGGAAGACAGAAGAACAGAAGAAACATATATAGAGAGTGTAAAGAAATCTCTCAGGTTGCAATTAAACTATTTGAAAAGCATACGATCTGAAACGGACTTTCTAGAATTATAATTACTCTGATAAAATGCATATTTTGTTATTTGCAAATGGCTTTAGATACCTATTAGGTCCATAAATTACCATATAACATATATTTAACACAAAAAACAGCGACAGTTTGTTCCTGACAAAGGACAGCTGGACATATAAAGGGCCCCATTACCTTCAGTAGCTTAGGGCCTCATCAAACCTAAATCCGGCCCTGGGTGAGGGTGTTGGTAATGAAAATGAGGCATATCTCCCTGATATGCTAGATTTCTATGAGAAGAGATGATGGTGGTTGTTATTGTTTAAAGGGGGTTGGACTAGATGACCCTAGAGGTCCCTTTCAACTCTATGATTTTATGAACATGTAGTACCTGTACTGTAGTCTGAATGGGTGTAGGCCACATTATAGGCTGGCCATGCTTGAGAACTGCATAATGTCTAACTCTGGCTCAAATGAGAGCATTTGTGGCTCAGGGATGCAAGGTATCCTATCCAGTGTACAGTACTGCTGTTATCTGTGGAGTGTCTTTTTAAAATCCCTTTGCTGCTAAGTATTTATTATCATTATTTTTAAACAAATGTATAGGCTGCTTCACAGCTTAATGCCTTCAAAGTGATGCTCAGCACAGAAACAGGCTAAAATGCAGATTCTTTCAAACAATAATCATGTAAACAAACTCTTTAAAAACAATTTTTTCAGATATATAATTGTTCCATAGGTCGCACCTTGGATTTTATAATTAATGGACCGGTATGTTGATTCAAAAGAAAATTCCCTTATGTTCAATGGGACTTACTCTGACATTTGCATAGGACTGCAAACTAAGTATCTTCTCTACTCACTGTGCATTGGATCATTAGATTTCCATGCTAGCTCACTCCAAGTGTTTTACCTACAAGAAGTGGTCATCATTTCATTTCATATATGGATTACTTGCAAGGTGTAATGTTACTTGCCACACATGAATTGAAAGCAACGTCTTTTGGTTTAACTCTGGTTTCAGGTCCCTTAAGAGTGCTGAGATGAGCAATGAACCCAGAGGGAAAGGTTCTGGGCGAGGAAGAGGTGGCTTTCAGAGATGGCGAGGAAGAGGAGCATGGCAAGGGAGAGGAAAAGGACGTGGACAGAGAGGAGAAGGGAAAAGTGCTGGGAAGTCAGAGTCTGGTATGTTAATTCCACAACATGATTTGCTTTTGTATTATTATTTTTTAAAGGAATGTGTTTGTGGTTGGAAGAATAGCATAAAGAAAACGTGTCCTGTGATAACAAAATGCAAGGCCTGGAGCTTGGGGTTGCCATATCGTGGTCTTAAGGGAAGTTTTAAAATCTGAACTCCTTGCAAATGTTGCCTCTGTGTACTGTATGAGCAACTGTTATCTTTTAAAAAATAACTTTAGTTCTAAACTGTATTTTATTTATTACTTTGAATTTATGAATTTATAGCCTGTCCTGCCTTCCTAAGGGGAGTCCAGTGAGCCTTTAAACAATAAAACTGCATAAAACATTATGAAATATTACAGGCAGAGCCAGTTTCTTATTCCACAGGGTATGCTAGAAAATAAGACATAAATGTCATATAGTAAATATGACCCTGTGGACAGAACAGGCACATTTGTACAGTGGTGCCTCGCAAGACGAAAAGAATCCGTTCTGTGATTCTCTTCGTCTAGCGGTTTTTTCGTCTTGCGAAGCAAGCCCATTGACGGATTAGCGGATTAGTGCTTTTAGCGGCTTATCTGCTGATCGGATCAGCTGATAAGCGGCTTAGTGGCTTAGAAAAAGGGGGGAGGAAGGGGAAAAAACCAGCAGGAACTCGCAAGACATTGTCGTCTTGCGAAGCAAGCCCATAGAAGATTCGTTTTGCGAAGCACCTCCAAAACAGAAAACTCTTTCGTCTAGCGAGTTTTCCGTCTTGCGAGGCATTCGTCTTGCGGGGCACCACTGTAATTATTGTTTTTGCTTTGTGTATTTACCTTTTGCTATTGCATTTTTGTGGATCTTTTTATATTACTATATATTTAAATATTTAATGAAAATGAAATTATATGGTAATATAGTTCAGACATCAGTTAAAAGCAGCATATGTAGGCAGATATATCTATGAAAAATTGAGAACTGAAAATTGACTAATATCACTAACTTTCTTGGGAAATGCTTTTCAGCTCTGCCTCAGTTCATTCAGATGACTCTGGATCAGATTCCTACTTATAGAGGCTGGAAACTATATTTCTCTGAAGGTAAGCTTTTTCTGTAGATATATACAGAACTGACTTGATGGCTTGAGAATAGAATAACATTTTGGCTTGTATTTAATTCTCCTCTTTAACTCAATGCCTGATGAAGCCAAATCCTTGATACTGTATGTTATAAAATACATACTTACGCAAAAAGGACAATTTGAAGTTAATGAGCTTACTTGTACATATTTGCTAGTAGTTTATCATCTTGTCACTTTGTATGTAAAGCACTATGAATGTTTATGGTGCTATATAAATTAATGGTTTATGTGAGCTGTGTTCAGTAAGTCAGTATGCAAACAACCCTTTTTTATATGGTGGTTCCAGTGTGACCAGATATTTTCCATTTCCCTCATGAATGCTACTTGCTCAACAGCTTCCTTGTCATTTAACCTAAGCCTATGTTTGTGTACTATGAAGAAAATCCAGAAAGAATGAGCTGGTTTGTGCCCAGTTTTTTTAGGATGGCATTTGAGGAAATGTAATTTCTAATAGAGAAATTGTGTTTTTGAATTCTAAGCAAGATGTTTAAAAGCTGCAGCTTTTAAAATGTTAAATAACTAATGAAATTGTCCAATTCAGCATATGATGACAACTCCCCTTTTGTTCAGAAGATTGAAGCATTTGAGAAATTTTTTTTGTCTCGAATAGAGCTTTATGATAAGGTAAGTCTTCATAATGTGATCTCTTTCTCATTCCTTATCTCTTACCCCCACCCTCCATCTTATAATTTGTAATAATAATGATAATGATAATTTATTATTTTATATCCCGCCCATCTGGCTGGGTTTATCCAGCCACTCTTGGCGGCTCCCAATAGAATATTAAAAACACAATAAATACATCAAACATTAAAAGCTTCCCTAAACAAGGCTGCCTTCAGATGTCTTCTAAAAGTCAGATAGTTGTTTATTTCCCTGACATCTGAAGGGAGGATGTTCCACAGGGCAGGTGCCCCTGCCGAGAAGGCCCTCTGCCTGGTTCCCTGTAACCTCACTTCTCATAGGGAGGGAACTGCCAGAAGGCCCTCGGAGCTGGACCTCAGTGTCTGGGCTGAACGATGGGGGTGGAGACACTCCTTCAGGTATACTGGGCCGAGGCCGTTTAGGGCTTTAAAGGTCAGCACCAGCACTTTGAATTGTGCTCGGAAACGTACTGGGAACCATTGTAGGTCTTTTAAGACCGGTGTTATGAGGTCTCGGAGGCCACTCCCAATCACCAGTCTAGCTGCCGCATTCTGGATTAGTTGTAGTTTCCAGGTCACCTTCAAAGGTAGCCCCATGTAGAGCACATTGCAGTAGTCCAAGTTTCTAAATGATACCTTGTTTTGGATACCTTTCCCTTCTGAGGCTTCCATCACAACCACAAGTAGTAATATTTTCCATGGTGATGACTTTCTGAACAGGTTCTGCAGTGGCCTTTAGAAGATATGTAAAACCCTGTCTGTCAGATGTGGAGGTTGTGGTCTGTCTGGATCCTTGCTGCTGACTGAGTCCTTACTAAGTTTTATAGTGTTCAAATGTATATTTTTAGGATGCATTTATGATTTTATTATGTGTCTTGAAGGCCTTGGTGAGCATAAAACGAGGCTTCTATTAATTATTCTATTAATTATTCTATTAATTCTATTAATTATTCTATTAATTAATCTATTAATTATTGAGAGCCAGTGTGGTGTAGTGGTTAAGAGCGGTAGATTTGTAATCTGCTGAACCGAGTTCACTTCCCCGCTCCTACACATGCAGCTGCTGGGTGACCATGGGCTAGTCACACTTCTTTGAAGTCTCTCAGCCCCACTTACCTCACAGGGTGGTTGTTGGAGGAGGAAGGGAAAGGAGAATGTTAGCCGCTTTGAGACTCCTTCGGGTAGTGATAAAGCGGGATATCAAATCTTATTATTCTTATTATTATTAATACGTGTGCAATCAATTAGCAAACTTTATTAGCAATCAATACAATTTCAGGACTGGAGGCGAGCTGAACAAGTTCTTGTCTGCTTCCTAGTTCTGACAGGATCTTTAGGTGCTCTCACACCCCTCACTCATATCCCGTGTTGGTGGTCTTTCTGAAAACAATTCAGACAAGCCTTTGAAAATATTGCGACAAATTCACACAGTTCTCTTCTATAGGATGAAATAGAAAGAAAAGGAAGTATTCTTGTGGATTATAAAGAGCTGGCACATGATACAGAATTAATGGAATCAATGCCTGAGATTGCTTCTGAATTAAGAGATATGCCACAAAAGATATTGGACTGCATGGGCTTAGCCATACATCAGGTAAATACCTCAAGCACATGGTGAGCAGTAAAATTTTGAATGCTAAATCATTCACAGACTTGAATGCATATACTTTTTGGTGGGAGGAAGAGGCAAAAAGTGTCATTTAAGGTTCTTTTTTAACAAGTGTGTGTGTGTGGAAGGAAGAGAAACCCATACTTCTAGATTTCTCATAGAACCAGCCTGGGAACTTCCCTCTGCATCACTCTCTTATATTTTGATAACCAAATACTTTTCTCTGTGAGCCAGCAGAAAGAAACTTATTTTTTTGTGACTGTGCTGGAGTGTTTTCTTTTTTCTTTTTAATGATATTTATTACTATGCCCTTGAGTGTTTTCAAAGAAATGAACAGCTAACGAGTTTTTTATTTTCTAACTTGGCTGCTTCTTTGAAATACGAAGCTTATGAAATCATAAGACACCTCACCTTTTGGTTTCAGGGGTCTGAAGTCTATTTTTGTGTTATAACTTGGATTTTATGCATGTTTGACATAAAATGACTTAGGACCGCAATACAGTGGTACCTCTGGTTGCGAACAGGATCCGTTCCGGAGGCCTGTTTGCAACATGAAAAGCCCACAACCTGAAGCGCCGTATCTGCGCAAGTGCGTGGCACGATTTAGCGCTTGTGTGCATGTGCGAGCGGCAAAACCCAGAAGTAACCCTTTCTGGTACTTCCGGGTCACCGCAGGACGCAACCTGAAAAAACGTAACATGAAGCAAACATAACATGAGGTATGACTGTACCTCAAGGACCACCTCTCTCCATATAAGCCAACCTGGACCCTTTGTTTATACAGTGGTACCTCAGGTGAAGTACTTAATTCGTTCCGGAGGTCCGTTCTTAACCTGAAACTGTCCTTAACCTGAAGCACCACTTTAGCTAATGGGGCCTTCTGCTGCTGCCGCGCTGCTGGAGCACGATTTCTGTTCTTATCCTGAAGCAAAGTTCTTAACCCGAGGTACTATTTCTGTGTTAGCAGGGTCTGTAACCTGAAGTTTATGTAACCCGAGGTACCACTGTAATCTGAGGCGCTTCTTTGTGTGCCTCCTCCATGACAGGTCCGGAGGATGGCAACATGAGAACAGGCCTTTTCTGCAGGGGCTCCCTGTTTGTAGAATACTCTCCCCAAGGAGGTTCAACTGGTGCCTTCCTTATCTTTAGGTGCCAGGTAAAAATGTTCCCCATCAACCAAGCCTTTGGATGGTTAATATTCTACAGCCTTTTAAATGTGTTTGTGGGAGGGGGGTTATTATTTTGTTGTTTCTCTTTCAGCTATTTACTTCTGCTTTCATCTCATGTTTTTATATTGTGAATCACCCTGAGGTCTTTGTAAATAAATCAAAGAAATAAGCAAGCAAGCCTCTTACTTGGATTAAACAAAACTGCTCTCAGAGCCAATATTGTGCCTAACAAAAGGATCAGAAAATGATATTTAAGAAAAGGGGTGTGTAAAATGACAATTAAGAATGCAGAGTTTTGATTCTTGAAACCTTTGTGATTTTTTTGCACTGGTTGGAAAATACTGTTCAGTGTTATCAGCATCTTTATATGATGGTCGAGGCTTCCTGTGTATTTTTTTATGTTATAGGTGCTAAGCAAAGATCTTGAAAAACATGCCGCACAACTTCAGGAACAAGAGGGACTGTCCATTGATGAAGAACCCATAATTAATGTACCATATATTCATGCAAGGTAGCTATTGCTTTAAAAAGAACAAGTTTTCTTGAAAGCCTCAAACTCCACATGCCACATGTTATTTGCGAAGCCATGCATTTCCCAGATATTGGGGAAATTAGTCTTAAGTTCCATCAAAATTATGATGAATAGCTTGTTGATTCTAACCCGCCCCATTGCCAGACTGAGATTTTCAATCTGATCCTTTGCATGTTTTCTCTGAAGAAAATCCCTTTGTGTTATGTAGTAGTTAGTTCCAAGTAGGTGTGCATAGTAGCTCTGTAGATTTTAACACGATTAATTTCCCCTGACATTCATCTAATTTTCCATATTGTTTTATTTTAGAGTATACAACTATGACCCACTTACTCAGCTTAGGAATATTCGAGCCAATTGCTATGGGAAATTTGTGGCTTTGCGTGGGACTGTGGTGCGTGTCAGTAACATTAGGCCTATCTGCACCAAGATGGCATTTATATGCAGTGCCTGTGGAAATACTCAGAGTTTCCCTTTACCTGATGGCAAATATACTCTTCCTACAAAGGTAATGAACACTTTAAAACCATTTTTTTTTAAGTCACCGTTTATTATTAGACTGCTGGGACTTTAAAACATCAGGCAATAAAGGGAAATGGGTTAACTTCGGAAAAAACTAGGCGGAATTGCTGAAAATAAACTTGTCACGTCTTCTGGTTTACTCCCAGTTTTATACGTGGTTCATAAATTAAGCTAAAGCATTATTTATCTTAAGAGCATTGTTTGCCAAAGAAGGATTTATGCAAGCTGAAGCCTCTGAGAATTAGCGTGGATGAGTTTTCTGCGCCTCCAAAACAAATGAGATAACGTCAAGTATTATATTTTCCAGGGTGGCAGCCATGTTAAGTTTCTTGCTGCAAAAATGATGAATCTTGTGAAACCTTTAAGGTTGATAAAAAATATTGTGGCATAAGTTTTTGTAGAGCAGATGAAGTGTAACTGATGAAGTGGACACTGGTCCACCAAAGCTTATTCCATAATAAATTTGTTAGTCTTTAAAGTGCCACAAGATTTTTTGTTTAAGTACTTTATTTAATATAAACTTCTTTGTGATGAACTTGAACATGCATTTTTTAGTGTCCTTTGCCTGAATGTCATGGACGATCATTCACTCCTGACAGAAGTTCTCCTTATACAGTTACTGTGGACTGGCAGTCTATTAAGTAAGTATATTTCGGTTTTGCTTTGTTTGTTTGTTTTTTGAATCTGTGATATTTTGTGTGTGTGTGTGTGTATGATACAGATTGCAATTAAAGGTTTGCATGTATTTATTAAAAATTGACATGTAAGAGGAAATGGCCATGGTCTTCTAAGGCAGGGGTCGGCAACCTGCGGCTCCGGAGCCGCATGTGGCTCTTTTACACCTTTGCCGCGGCTCCGGGGCGGATACTAGCGAGGGGTGGAGGCGCATTGTGCGCCCCGACACTCCTCACTGCGGCGGGCGCTGTACTGGCTGTGACGTCGCATGGGGGCGGTGCGTGCGTTAGTCACGCACCGTCCCGACGTCACCTCCCGGTTTTGCGGCTCCCAGATTTTTTTCTTTGGAAACGGGTCCAAGTGGCTCTTTTTGTCTTAAAGGTTGCAGACCCCTGTTCTAAGGAAATCAAATAATTTCATTGTAATATGCCTCCTCTTCTTCTTTTTAAGTTGTGCTGAATAAAAAGCCATTCACAAATGAAGGCTCCAGTCCTAAAGCTGTTATTTGTTCAGCTGAGAGACCCTAGAAAGCGCTGCTCTGCTGGGGGACAGGGAGCCCTGGCACACTCTTATGCTAATAGAGGCCCCCTGATATGTCTGTGGAAGGCTTCCTGGGTATCAATGACCTGCTGGTGGTGGGGATTGAAACTGAAAGTGCTTGAGCGAGGCTGGGGGTTCCCAGGATCCACAGGCCCCCAAATAGGCATGGTGAATACCTTACCATTGTAAATTGGGATGTTAGTGATTTGTAAATAGCCTAGTTTGTTCATCCTTACTGATACTCATCCCCCATAACTTTTTAGCATATTTTCTTTGCTTTAGGTGGTGTAAATTTTGACTATCTTTACTGTAATCTGTCAAGGCTCAGGGAATCCTATCCCTCCCCCGGTAGCAGCCCCAAAAGCAGATAACACGAAGAGTCCTTACCGCAGAATTTATTCAGTATTCATAGAGGGAGACAAAGGAATGTAGTCTTTATGACATGATAGCGTTGCTTCAAGTAAAGTCCCACTCCCCACATCATCTCTATTCCGTGTCACCCCCGTGCTGATTAATCTGAGCTTTCTGTCTCTGAGCTCTCCTACTACCCATAATGCCCGCCTGGTTCTGGGAGTGGGGGGGAGTCAGGAATGCTTTCCGAGGGCATTGAGTCTGTTAGCTGTCTCTTCCCTAGTGCTTCTTCTTAATCTTCCTGCTGTTCCTCTTTCAATATTTCCCAGCTTCTCCCCTCTGCAGCCTCTGAACTATGCACTATGCCCTTCTGCAAACCGCTGTTCTAAATCTATACTGTCCTCTTGTTCTTGGGAAGGCTCAGGAGAACAGGGGACGGCCCCCAACATTCGTCTTCAGTCCAGCCCCTGACAAATATCACAGATACAAAAGTATTATAACATAATTCTAGGATTCAAGAGCTCATGTCCGATGATCAGCGAGAAGCGGGAAGAATTCCTCGAACAATAGAATGTGAACTGGCACAGGACCTGGTAGACAGCTGCGTTCCGGGAGATGTGATTACCGTCACAGGCATTGTCAAAGTGTCAAACACTGAGGAAGGTACACCATAACTGGCCATAGCTTTTGTATGTTGACATTTGTGCAAGTTTTCTCTGTTTTTGGCAGAGTGAGGGGAGGCGACCAAAGTAATCCAGCTAACTGACAATGGTATCTACGCACGTGAATTTAATGTAGCAAGAAATTATCTTAGGGAGAGCTGCAATAGTGTAGTGCAGTGGGTCTCAATTAGTGAGGACCCCCTATTTTTCAAAACCCAAGCCACGGACCCCCCATATTTGAAAATTTTGATAGCTCTATGGTAGTTACCTCCGCAAAGTAAATTTTTGAACATAATGTGGGGTAGCCCCTAATAAGCAAAGGATTTTAGGTATACAGTGGTACCTCGGGTTAAGAACTTAATTCGTTCTGGAGGTCCGTTATTAACCTGAAACTGTTCTTAACCTGAAGCACCACTTTAGCTAATGGGGCCTCCTGCTGCCGCCGCGCCGCCGGAGTGTGGTTTCTGTTCTCATCCTGAAGCAAAGTTCTTAACCCGGGGTACTAATTCTGGGTTAGCGGAGTCTGTAACCTGAAGCGTCTGTAACCTGAAGCATCTGTAACCCGAGGTACCACTGTACTAGAAAACAGACTAGGGCTGAGTGATATATGGTTTTCAACATCGTGATATATCGGCAACTAAACGTTGCAATACAGTGGGACCTCGGTTTAAGAACAGCCCTGTTTACGAACGATTCGGTTTACAAACTCCGCAAAACCGGAAGTAGTGTCCCGGTTTGCAGACTTTACCTTGGTCTAAGAATGGAATCCGAATAGTGGAAGGGCACCGGCGGCGGGAGGCCTCATTAGGGAAAGCACGCCTCGGTTTAAGAATGACTTTGGTTTAAGGACGGACTTCCGGACGGATTAAGTTCGTAAACTGAGGTACCACTGTAATCTGATAGATCCCGATGTCTGAAATTGGAGATCAAGCGTGGGGATGAGGGAAGGAGCAGCTGCAGAGATCGGATGGGAGAGAGGAGTAGAGGAAGCAGAGTCACCTCCACCGCATGATTTTAGTGGGAGGGGATGGGGGGGTGCATTAAGCCACTGTCTGTGGGGGCAGCCAGCGATGATCCGCATCCACTGTGGCTGCTACTACTTTCCTGCTGTCTGAGAAAAGCTGCTCCACGGTGCCTTGAAGTGAGGGCGATCAGCTGCCCTCGCCTCCCTTAGTGTGAGGAAAGGCAGCTTTGAACAGCAGCATTATCGCTGAGATCATTGTACGATATCGGCAGTGCCTTGAAATTGGCTGCCCTCATGCGAGGAGCGATATATTGCTGCATATTGCCAGGTCAAGATCGTTATCGTGGTGAGATTTCAAAAACGATTTTGGTCAGTACAGTGGTACCTCGGGTTACATACGCTTCAGGTTACATATGCTTCAGGTTACAGACTCCGCTAACCCAGAAATAGTACCACGGGTTAAGAACTTTGCTTCAGGATAAGAACAGACCTCCAGAATGAATTAAGTACTTAACTCGAGGTATATACCACTGTATATTGAAAGTGTTATAGTTCTTGTATATATATTGGATTCAGGGATTATCACCCTGTGAATAATGTGATTGTTGCTGTGATATTTTAACAGGCACATCTAGAAATAAAAATGATAAATGTGTCTTCCTGTTATACATCGAAGCAAACTCTATCAGCAACACTAAAGGACAGAAGGTCAAGGACTATGAACATGGAATAAACCACCAAGCCGGCATGGAGTTTTCACTTAAAGATCTTTATGCTGTCCGGGAAATACAAGCAGAAGAGAACCTGTTTAAGCTCATTGTCAAGTATGTCACTTCTTGCATGTCATTGTGGATATTAAAGGTAAAGGTAAAGGTACCCCTGCCCATACGGGCCAGTCGTGTCCGACTCTAGGGTTGTGCTCCCATCTCACTTAAGAGGCCTGGGGCCAGCGCTGTCCGGAGACACTTCCGGGTCAGGTGGCCAGCGTGACAAAGCTGCTCTGGCGAGCCAGCACCAGCGCAGCACACGGAAATGCCGTTTACCTTCCCGCTATAAAGCGGTACCTATTTATCTACTTGCACTTAAGGGTGCTTTCAAACTGCTGGGTGGGCAGGAGCTGGGACCGAACGACGGGAGCTCGCCCCGCCGCGGGGATTCGAACCGCCGACCATATGATCGGCAAGTCGTAGGCACTGAGGTTTTACCCACAGCGCCACCCGCGTCCCTGTTCCACCCGCGTCCCTGTTATATATATATTGTGGATATTAGACTTTGCATATTATCTTGTTTCAACAATCCCAGACGATCCACTCATGACGCCCTCTTCTCTTCAGTTTTTTTCCTTCCAGACCCCTTAATTCATTTGATGTAAGGAAAGAAGAAAGTGTGTGCATAAATCTGCTTTTCTACAGAAGAATCTCCTTTTAAAATAATCCTTGAAACACAATTTGGTCCAAGTTGGAACAACTTGTTCTGTTCTCCATTCTACCTATCTGGAACTAGATGGCTGACTGCTAAGTTTAGGACATGAAGCAGATTGTACAGGATTTCTTGGGGGGGGGGGCTATTAGAAGAGGAATCTTAAATGCTCATTCTACCCTCCTCGGAGTCTAGGACATTGTTCTGAGCTATCTGATGCTTTGGTAGGGGAGACACTGAGTGCAGGTACTGTTTGTGTAACTAGTACACATTGAGAAGTGTCCATAAATACACTTTCCAATGTTAAAACAGTTCTGATATTAACTTACCTTGATCTCAACAGAAGAGATATAGTGATTGAAATCAATGGGTAGTATTCAATGAAGTTTTAACCAGGGTAGACACATTTAAATTAATGAACATGTACATGTCTAAGTTAAATCCACTAATTTCAAAAGGTCTCCTCTGAGTAAAAGTTAGTTAATTCCACCCAATGGGTCTTAAAGTGCTGAACTTTGGCAGGATCATTGTATTGTTAAGAACTTAGGTTTCGACGCTTGTGTAGGAGTGGTAGTTGTGAGACTTGGTAAGAAAACCCAAGCATCCTTTCTATTTCTGTAATTGCTATCAAGCTATTACCAGGGCAGTGTGCATTTCATAATTCTGTGTAAGGAAATTGATATGATCATTGAGATCTAAAAATCTCAGCATTCTTAAAAAATGTCTTTTTTTGTTACCAGCTGTTATAGATGCAGGAAGAAATTTGAAAATGTGTAGGCAACTCTTGTTAATTAGAAGCTGGGTTAGGGTGGCGCTGTGGTCTAAACCACTGAGCCTCTTGGGCTTGCCAATCAGAAGGTCGGCGGTTCGAATACCTGACATTGTGAGCTCCCATTGCTCTGGCCCAGCTCCTGCCAACCTAGCAGTTCAAAAGCACACCAGTGAAAGTAAATAAATAGGTACTGCTGTGGTGGGAAGTTAAACAGCATTTCTGTGCAGTCTGGATTCCGTCACGGTGTTCCGTTGTGCCAGAAGCAGTTTAGTCATGATGGCAACATGTACTGGAAAGTTGTCTGTGGACAAACGCCGGCTCCCTCGGCCTGAAAGTGAGATGAGTGCCACAACTCCATAGTCGCCTTTGACTGGACTTAACTGTCCAGGGGTCCTTTACCTTTTACCTTTACCTACCTTTTGTGTACAAATAAATGTGGTTGATTCATTACCTTGTTATTATAGACCTCTGGTAAGGGAACCTAATATGCAGGAACAGGAGAGTAAAAGCAAGTTAAGAAACCCCAGTTTGGTCCAAGGTGCAAAGGACCTAATTCTCATGAACATGGTGAGCAATGTGTTGGCGTGCCAGGCAGTGTCTCCTTGTTATTCAGGTGAACAGCAGTTGTGGGCTGGTACATTGGCCAGTTTCTCTCTCCTTCAGCATCAGCATGACATCACAATGGCCTGTGTCTCTCCTTCTGGTTGGACACATCCGTGTGAGAACACAGTAGCCAGTCTGTGTAATAGGCAGCATCAGCATGGGATCACAGTGGCCAGTTTTTCTCCCTCAGGTGGCTAGCATGGGCCACAGTGGGCAGCCCCTGTCCTTCAGGCAGGGAGCATCATCTTGTGGGGAGAGGCATTCATTCCTCTTCATTCCTCTTCCACTCAGGTAGACAGTAGCACGTGGGCAGAATATTTAATTCTCTTGCGGAAGCTGCCAAAAGTAGGTACATGTCAGCACAATCTCTTTCTCAGTGCGGTGGGCTTAGTTGTGAGCATATGGTGGACCCTGTATGTTCTTCACATAGTGAGGTGGTCAGCAGAAGTATGAGTGTAGTGGTCATCTCACTGAAATGGGCAGCAGCATGCAGACAGAGAAGCAGCAGGCAAGACAAAGAGCAGGCAAGTAGGCAATCCATCTATTACACGGCCTCTCTACTTACAGGAAGTGGACGCAGGTGGTGCTGTGGTCTAAACCACCGAGCCTCTCGTCCTTGCTGATTGTGAGGTAGGCAGTTCAAGTCCGTGTGAAGGGGTGAGCTCCCTTTGCTCTGTCCCAGTTCCTGCCAACCTAGCAGTTCAAATGCACACCAGTGCAAGTAGATAAATAGGTACCGCTGCAGCGGGAAGGTAAACGGTGTTTTTGTGTGCTCTGGCTTCCGTCACGGTGTTCCATTGTGCCAGAAGCAGTTTAGTCCTGCTGGCCACATGACCTGGAAAGCTGTCTGTGGACAATTGCCGGCTCCCTCGGCCTGAAAGCGAGATGAGCGCTGCAACCTCATAGTCGCCTTTGACTGGACTTAACTGTCCAGGGCTCCTTTACCTTTTAATTAGAAGCCAAACCAGGGGGGTATGGCTAGTAACTCAGTGCCCTACATAGCCCCTCTCCATGACTGCTAGGAGCAGAATAAACCATGAACTGTTCATGCAGATTTGCTTAAATAGCACAACGTATGTAGAATTCAGTTTATGCTATGAAATCTATATTCTTTTAGCAAAACACTTGGGGGGGGGGGGTTATTGACATAGAACATGCACTACCCTGGGTACTTGTTTGAAATTATGTGTTAATTTGGTTTTTCTCTTCTTTCTAGTTCTCTTTGTCCTACTATCTACGGTCATGAGGTAAGTGCGACCCAATGGAAAAATTCCGATGGCTGTTCTAAATGCTCACTGGAAAATGCCCCCCGTCTCCCCCATAACCTAGTTTTTGTCAACTGGTTGGCAATCCAGAATGAGTAACTTGGAATATAATATTGGGATGTTCTTTGCTCTTTTGTTTCCCTGCCCCTTGTAGGATTCAGTCAATTATGTTAGCATTACAAAAAATAAATCCCATGTTTACTCATATGGCCTAGGCCTGTTTTGAAGCCCCCCGACAAATTGTACATTGGCTGCCTTTTCATTTTAAAAAATGTATGTTTTCACTTTTCAGTTGTTATGCTACGGTGGAAGTGTTTGTAATTATTTTTATAGGAGTTTCTTGTTTCTATCTTAATAAATAGATTAATAGATATCATGTGAGTTTAAAACAATGAAGCCATCAGTCTTTTCATTGCCTTGTTTCTGATACACGCAGGCCCTGCTTTTTGAACACCATTTATTCCCAGGAAATCATTTGTTAGGCAAGTTTTTACATAATGAGCTGACAATTTCCATTGTTTCTAATAGTGACATTGCTAGTCTGTGTTTCTAGTCTACTCTCCCTCCTTTCCTCCATACTTTCTGCCCAGAACTGCTGAAGCGAACCAGCAAAAGACAAGGGAAGAACTGATTAGTCTGAGCTCTCCTGGTCCCTGATTTGTTTGATTTCCTTCCCTCCCTCCCTGCTTTCTGCCCAAAATGTCTGCTGCCTACCAGCAAAACTCAAAACAAGTAAGGAAATGGACAAACTCTGGCTGTTCAGATACCTGAATCAGCCGTTTGTGTAGCAAGGTTTGGGTATAATTCTTTGTGTTCAGATAAAATTTTGGATAATGAGCATTTCAAGAGCAGGACCTGCGTGTACTTAGTATTTTGCCATTGTGCCTGCACCTCTTCAGGCTGGAATTCTCAAGCTCCTATGAGAATTCCTATGAGGTATGAGCAGACCCCATGTGGACTATGTGCCGCTGCCTTGAGCTAATCCATTCTAATCCTTTATGTATCATGCTTCCATTTAACAGATTGTGAAAGCTGGCTTAGTGTTGGCATTGTTTGGAGGCTGTCAAAAGTATATGGATGATAAAAATCGGATTCCTATTCGAGGAGACCCTCATCTTCTGGTGGTTGGAGATCCAGGACTGGGGAAGAGTCAGATGTTGCAAGTATATTCATTTATTAATAAATAGTGTTTATTTGTTGTTGTTTCTTACCGACATCCAAAGTGTTTTTTAAAAGTATACTTTAGCCGTTTCAATCTGAATGCAGGGAAAAGATGTACCATATTTTTCGCTCTGTAACACGCACCAGACCATAACACGCACATAGTTTTTAGAGGATAGATAGATAGATAGATAGATAGATAGATAGATAGATAGATTCTTTATTGTCATTACACTAGTGCAACATTGCACCAGTGCAACGAAATTGGATGCCATCCCTTAAAAACAACAAAAGCAAAACAACAGCAACAACCAAACAAACCACCTTCCAACCACACCCACACCCACACCCATCAAACTCCCAGGTCTCACTATCGAGTTACAGCATTCAACAAGGCTACAGCTCTTGGATAGAAACTATTTTTCAGTCTATTTGTCCTTGACTTGATGTTTCTATACCTCCTGCCAGAAGGCAGTAGTGCAAACAGACTGTATCCCGGGTGAGATGGATCCTGCAGGATGTTGTTTGCTTTCCTAAGGCAACGGGAACCGTACAGTTCTTCCAAAGGTGGGAGAGGGTGCCCAATAATCCTTTGGGCTGTGGTTATGACCTTCTGGAGCACCTTCCTCTCCCTAGCTGTACAACTGGAGAACCAAGCACAAATACAGTATGTAAGTATGCTCTCTATGGAGCCTCGGTAGAAGGACACCAGCAGTCTCTCACTCAGATTATTCTTTTTTAAAAGTCTGAGGAAATAAATTCTCTGCTGGGCCTTCTTCACCAGAGCAGTGGTATTTGCGCTCCAAGTCATGCCCTGATCCATAGTCACTCCCAAAAACCTGAATTTCCGCCAGGAGGAAAACAAGAAAAAAAATATTCTAAACGAAATAGTGGATGTATGATTTTTGTGGTTCATGCTGTGGCCACAGACATGTGATCTGACAGTGAGTTTGGAGTAGCCCAATGCAAAAATCCTGAGGATCCATGTGGATCCATGCTTTGTAACCATGGAGGAGGGAAGGAAGGGGAACCATGGATCCTCTGCTCACGACTGCAGCAGATCCCTCCCGCCACCCGCAGGCATTCCCTCCATAACACGCACAGACATTTCCCCTTACTTTCTAGGAGGAAAAAAGTGAATGTTATGGTTGCAAAAAATACGGTATATTCTTCAATGGGGATGTTGTTCTTTTTAGTATAAGTAAATGCATAGCATGCAAAACTAGCCTTTACCATTTGTTTCTTAGGCTGTATGCAATATTGCACCTCGTGGTGTGTATGTGTGTGGCAATGCGACGACTGCAGCTGGTCTGACTGTAACTCTGTCCAGAGACAGTTCTTCTGGAGATTTTTCTTTGGAAGCTGGCGCCCTTGTGCTTGGAGATCAAGGTACTATAGAAGTGATCCTCTGTGTAGCTGGAAACTTTGAGCTAATGCATAATCCTTTCAGCTGGTAGCTGGTATGGTACATTACCTTCTTAGTTCTAAAAATCTTATAAAAACTGTGGCTGTAGCCTTCAAAGCACTTTTTCACATTGACTTTGCTACCAAAACACAGACGGCTATAACTAGTCAATTCCTCATTTGTGATCTTGTAGGAAGTTAGTTGCTTTCCCTACCTTTTCCGTCTGGGTATTTGATACTCTACTGGAAGATGATCCAGCTCACAGGGTGGGCAGAATACTTACAGTACCATGGTGATTGGCTGAATTAGGGTGGCCAGTTGCAAATGAGGACAGGTCTTCTCTCTCTCTCTCTCTCTCTCTCTCTCTCTCTCTCACACACACACACACACACTTTATTAAATTTTCTGTTTTACAATTTAAAATACTCATTTTACATCCTTAAGATATCAGTGACATCCTTTTTTCTCTTTCCATGGTTCATTTTAATCCCTGGTTATATCCCTGGTTTAATCCCATGGTTCATAATAAATCCCTGCATATTTTACAAAAACAATACCAATCAGTATTCCATTATTACATCCATCAAAACTTATTTACACTGTTGAATTTATCTTAATGCTGCCAGTGTCTCCAGCTATATACAATTATTTCCCATATATTCAATAAATGTTTTCCAATCTGCTTTAAATGTATGTTTTTCTTGTTCTCTTATTCTATATGCTAAGTCTGCAAGTTGTACATATTCTGACAACTTCAGTTGCCATTCTTCTTTGTTTGGGACCTTGCTCGTGTTCCATTTTGGGGCTAACAAAACATGGGTCACAGTAGTGGCATACATAAACAACCTTTTTTTACACCTGGGAATTTCAGCCCTAATTATCCTCAACAGAAAGGACTCTGGTTTTTTGGGGAAAGTACTTTTAAAGTACTTTTTAGGGACGCAGGTGGCGCTGTGGGTTAAACCACAGAGCCTAGAACTTGCCGATCAGAAGGTCGGCGGTTCAAATCCCCGCAATGGGGTGAGCTCCCGTTGCTCGGTCCCCGCTCCTGCCAACCTAGCAGTTCGAAAGCACGTCAAAGTGCAAGTAGATAAATAGGTACCACTCCTGCGGGAAAGTAAACGGTGTTTCCGTGCGCTGCTCTGGTTCGCCAGAAGTGGCTTAGTCATGCTGCCCACATGACCCGGAAGCTGTACGCCAGCTCCCTTGGCCAATAAAGCGAGATGAGCGCCGCAACCCCAGAGTCGGTCACAACTGGACCTAATAGTCAGGGGTCCCTTTACCTTTACCTTTACTTCTAAACATTTCCCCCCCCCCATTCATTATGGATCATTTCCCAATACTCCTTTACCCTTTTACAAGTCCACCACATATGGAAGAACGTTCCCTCTACCTCTTTGCATCTCCAGGTCTTCTCCACTCTCTATAGTTTTGAAAATGAGGGAATTTCATCAGGCATAGCTTGTCATGCAGGCAGGAACCTTTTCCTCTTCTGCATCGGACCACTCTAGTCTGCACCAAGTCCCCCTTCTTTTCAAGTAGATGATCACTTCTGGCTTTACTTCTGGCACTGATAATCTGATGGGTGAGTTGGCATGAGTAACTGTATATGTGCAGCCCACTTCAATGCCTGTGGACCCTGACAATGGCAAATGCTAAAGTTTGCCAGAACCTATTGCCATTCTTTTTTTTTTAACACACACATTCAAATAGAGATTGCATAGCTCCAGTTGTAGAAAGTGCTGGTTCAAACAAGTTTTTGGCGCATCGCCTTCACTCTCCGCTGCCTTTCACTTATCCAGTTTATGAGAGTACGGGAATGACACCTCTCTTTTTGTCATTTTCTTTTTCAGGCATTTGTGGAATAGATGAGTTTGATAAGATGGGTAACCAGCACCAAGCCTTGCTGGAAGCTATGGAACAGCAAAGCATCAGCCTCGCCAAGGCTGGTATTGTTTGCAGTTTGCCAGCGAGGACGTCAATCATAGCGGCTGCAAATCCAGTTGGGGGACACTACAACAAGGCCAAAACAGTATCTGAGAATTTAAAGTAAGTACTTCTAAAATGCATGCATCAGAAAGAAAGAAGGGTTGTTGTTTTTTTCATTTTAAAAATGACTTTTAAGTCTGCATCACTGATTTTGTCCGAAAGGTCACCTTTCTGGAGGGAATTACTTATTTCTCCTTTTAAATGTTCAATGTGAATACTCTCCCCACCTCCCCACCCCCCTTTTTTTCCTGAATGTTGTAAAATTCTGAACAAAAAGCAAACAAATTACGGCACTTTTCCGTGTATAACACGCCCCCATCTATAAGACTATTTTGGGGGACTAAAAATTAAGAAAATGGGGGAGATTGCCCAGAGTTGTTGAGATTTTTTACGGGGGCGGGGGGCGGGGAGGGTTGCCAAAAACCACTCTCCTCACAATAATACAAACACAACACGTAGGCTAATAGTTAGTAGAAAACATATAATATAATAATGATATTCATTATTCTATTATATATTTTCTACTAACTATTAGTCTACATGTTGTACAGTGGTACCTTGGGTTAAATACTTAATTCGTTCCGGAGGCCCGTTCTTAACCTGAAACTGTTCTCAACCTGAAGCACCACTTTAGCTAATGGGGTCTCTTGCTGCTGCCGCGCCGCTGGAGCACGATTTCTGTTCTCATCCTGAAGCAAAGTTCTTAACCTGAGGTACTATTTCTGGGTTAGCTGAGTCTGTAACCTGAAGCGTATGTAACCCAAGGCACCATTGTATTTGCATTGTTGTGATTGAAAATCACTCACCTGCGTGGCCAACGCTAACACTCGCATGCATCGCAACAGCCTCCTAACGTCTGTCTCCTCGCTGGCTGAAACAGTCTATTACCCACCCAATTGCCGCAGCAACGCCCAATCAACACCACCCCTCGCTGCAAACACCAATAACACGCTACATACCATCTCCAGTTCGGCATCAACCAATCCCACGTCCCCCCTAGGCACTACAAATGTACAAGATGACCCTCTATCTTAAACATACCGTATTTTTCGCCCTATAGGACGCACTTTTCCCCTCCAAAAATGAAGGGGAAATGTGTGTGCGTCCTATGGGGTGAATGCAGGCTTTCGCTGAAGCCTGGAGAGCAAGAGGGGTCGGTGCGCATCGACCCCTCTCGCTCTCCAGGCTTCAGGAAACTCTGCGCAACCCTTGGGATATCGGCGCAACTTTGTGCCGGTCTACCAAGGGTTGCACAGAGCTGCCTGCATCCCGAAGCCTGGGGCGTGCTCTCCGCAAGCCTGGGGAGACTGGCGTGACGTCGCACCGGTCTCCCAAGGGTTGCGGATAGCAGCCTGTTCTGGGGGCTGGGGTCGGGGGAAGCTCAGGCTTCCCCCGCCCCAGCCCCGTGCCTGGGGGGGAAATAATTTCCCCCCCTTTATCCCCCCCCCCAAAATAGGTGCACCCTATGGGCAGGTGCGCCCTATGGGGTGAAAAATACGGTAATTTTTCAGTAAAAAACACCTAGTCTTATACACAGAAATGTATGGTATGTTCAAATTGATGTAAACTTGCATATAGAATTTCTTCTGCTGAAGAGACCTCAAATTATTTTGAATTCTCCACACTATGTTTTCAGGTGTGCTATAGAAAGAGTATACCCAGGGGTGTGGGTGGGTGTTTAAGAACATGCACTGTACTTGCTGATTTTTCTTTCCGTGTAGAATGGGGAGCGCTTTATTGTCGCGATTTGACTTGGTGTTCATACTGCTGGATATACCAAATGAAGATCATGACTACCTGCTTTCCGAACACGTGATGGCAATGCGAGCAGGAAAACAGAGTGGATGCAGCAGTGCTGTAGTGCTTCGCGCGAGCTCTCAGAATTCGAACATATCGGTCCTTGAAGCCGTTTCAGACAAACCGTTGTTGGAAAGATTAAAGGTAGTACATACTGTTCAGATTTCCTGGCCCTATACCATCTTATCTCTCTAGGCAATGATCAGAGGCTCCCATGAAATGAATTCTAGGAGCTCGCTTGTTCATTTTTTCTCCTGTTTTTGTGAAGTATCCAGATTGTTACTGTATCTAAATGGGGTTTTCACATCCAAGTCTGAATTTTGTTGTAATGAAATGAAAGGCAAAGTTTGATTGCAGGAAATGCTTCCTGAAACTGGGCACCACAGGGAGATTTCTGTTATCAACACCAGATTTAGATACAATTTTTATTGTGAGGGTTTTTCTAACCCCCTTTTTGAGAGACCCTTTGTCAGGGACCGTGCTGAGGAGGGCTGCACTGAGGAGAAATGGTGGGAGACCCCCTCCCCCTCTCCCTGATCCTGAATCTTCCCAGAAGCAGTGGAACAATATAGTTTTGGAACAGCGGTTTGCAGAGGGACATAGTTCAGAAGACAGAAATTGGGAAGAACTGGGTGGTGAACAGCTAGGAGAAGAAGAACTGGGAGAGAGAGAGTTAACAGACTCACTTTCACTGGAAAGCGTCCATCCGCTCATCCCAAGGTCAAGGAGAGCTGATAAGGTGGCAGTACAGAAAGCACAGTGGTTGTGAGATCAGGTTGCCAGACGCGGAAGTGATGTGGATGACTGGGGGGAAGTGAGTGGAACCCTTAATTGGGAGCACCTTCATCCCTAGGAATGGATTCTTTGTTCTCTCGCTGTGATCATTAAAATTTCTAACTGGTAAGAGACTCCTTTCGCTTTGTTCTGCTTATCTACTGCCAAAGGGTGGGTGGGTGGGGAGCCGAATCCCTGAAGCCTGACACCCTTGGGGAATATAAAGCAGGATATAAATATTCAAAATAAATGAAGCCCATGTTTGTGTATAAGTAGCTGGGACTCTCAAGTGCCCTGTGTGGTGGTCTGCTCGTGTACAGGGGCTTTTCAGCTCCCCACTTTCCAGCAACTGCCCCTCTCGCCAACTCCCAGTTCCTCTGATGATATCCCATAAAGTACAAAGATCTGCCAGTGGATGGAAGTCTATCATCCTCCCCTCCTTGCACAAAAACCAAAAACATTTCCCACTTACAGTCAGGATGGGAAGTTGGATCCCAGCCATTATGTTTGCTATATAGCATTTCAGTGTTCAAAGCGTTTTTACATGTGTTGCAGCCATTCTCACAATCTACCCAGTGTTGTGAGGATCTGTGAGGCAGAGTGACTTACATGAGGTGAGATAATAATAATAATAATAATAATAATAATAATAATAATAATAATAATATTTATATCCCGCCCATCTGGCTGGGCTTCCCCAGCCACTCTGGGTGGCTTCCAACAAAATATTAAAATACCGTAATATATCAAACATTAAAAGCTTCCCCAAACAGGGCTGCCTTCAGATGTCTTCTAAAAGTCTGGTAGTTGTTGTTCTCTTTGACATCTGGTGGGAGGGCGTTCCACTGGGAGGGCGCCACTACCGAGAAGGCCCTCTGCCTGGTTTCCTGTAACTTGGCTTCTTGCAGTGAGGGAACCGCCAGAAGGCCCTCAGCGCTGGACCTCAGTGTCCGGGTAGAACGATGGGGGTGGAGATGCTCCTTCAGATATACTGGACTGAGGCCGTTTAGGGCTTTAAAGGTCAGCACCAACACTTTGAATTGTGCTTAGAAACGTACTGGGAGCCAATGTAGGTCTTTCAAGACCGGTGTTATGTGGTCTCGGCGGCCGCTCCCAGTCACCAGTCTAGCTGCCGTGTTCTGGATTAGTTGTAGTTTCTGGGTCACCTTCAAAGGTAGCCCCACGTAGAGCACATTGCAGTAGTCCAAGCGGGAGATAACTAGAGCATGCACCACTCTGGCAAGGCAGTCCGCAGGCAGATAGGGTCTCAGCCTGCGTACCAGATGGAGCTGGTAAACAGCTGCCCTGGAAACAGAATTGCCCTACGCCTCCATGAACAGCTGTGAGTCCAAAATGACTCCCAGGCTGCGCACCTGGTCCTTCAGGGGCACAGTTAGCCCATTCAGGACCAGGGAGTCCACACCTGCCCGCCTCCTGTCCCCCCCAAACAGTACTTCTGTCTTGTCAGGATTCAACCTCAATCTGTTAGCTGCCATCCATCCTCCAACCGCCTCCAGACACTCCCACAGGACCTTCACCGCCTTCACTGGTTCTGATTTAAAAGAGAGGTAGAGCTCTCAGCCATTGTGTTTCCTATATAGCATTTCAGCGCTCAAAGCGTTTTTACCTGTGTTACAGTCATTCTCACAATCTACCCTCTGTTGTGAGGATCTGTGAGGCAGAGTGACTTACATGAGGTGAGAGACTTCAGCCTGGGTCTCCCAAGTTTCTCACTCCCACTCTTACCTGTGGGAGCCACAGTGGTTCAAATCTGATGGCACTGTCCACTTCCGCAGCTGAGCGGAATGCCATAATACCTAAAGCATGTTTTCAATCGTCAGGTCGTTCCGGGAGAAAATTTTGACCCAGTTCCGCACCAGCTGTTGAGGAAGTATGTTGGCTATGCCCGTCAGTACGTGCACCCCACGCTATCTCCAGAGGCTGCTCAGGTCCTCCAGGAATTCTACCTTCAACTCCGACAACAAAGCCAAAGAGCAGACAGCACACCTATCACCACACGGCAGTTGGAGTCATTGATACGTCTTACCGAGGTTTCCTTTCATTTTGTATTTCTTGCCGCTTGGATTTCTTGCAGTAGGAAAGTTTTGCCAAGTGACAGACTGCCCAGATGCTAGTGATTTTAATGTGGGCGTTGGGAGGCAGCGCAAATATTTCTTTTTAAAAAACCCTAATTTAAATAAATAGATGTACATTGGTACCTCAGGTTAAGTACTTAATTCGTTCGTTCTTAACCTGGAACTGTTCTTAACCTGAAGCACCTGAAGCTAATGGGGCCTCCTGGTGCCGCGCCGCCGGAGCACGATTTCTGTTCTCATCCTGAAGCAAAGTTCTGAACCTGAAGCACTATTTTTGGGTTAGTGGAGTCTGTAACCTGAAGTGTGTGTAACCTGAAGCGTATGTAACCTGAGGTACCACTGTAATTCCATCAAACTGGTGGGACTGGATTTGGATCAAATGTGAGTTGCCAGATTCTTGAGATTCCAGGAGAGCAAGGAAAACACTCACCATCTTTTTTTTTATTAAAAAAAACAAACACTTCTACCATCTTTTTCTGTAATTAAAATTGAGGATACTAAAAGTTAACACTCGAAGCTACCAGCATGAGTTTGACCAAAATGCGGGAGGCAGTGGAAGACAGGAGTGCCTGGCGTGCTTTGGTCCATGGGGTCACGTAGAGTCGGACACGACTAAATGACTAAACAACAACAACATAGTTAAGAAACTGGGCTCAGCCATGTTCGCTGTCTTCCGTTTCTTGAATGGCTCCCTCATACATCCCTTGTAACTTTAGCCTCAAAGTAGAGATAAAATTTAGTGCCTCATGCTGGACGTTATTCCAGAAAAGATCTCGCAAACATAGAGATATTCCACTGGATATCTCACTTTTTAAATACGATTCTGCTGGTGTAACCTGGATTATCCGTTCTTTCAATATCTTGTGGCTGATTCAACTTTACTTCTCTCTCCCCAATCCATTACGTTGATGCTCTAAGCTGCCTTTGTTCCAAGGAAGGAGTTCAGTGATGTGCTCTTTTTAATAATTTCTTCAGCAGAAGCATTTCAGCTTGCTAAATGGAACAATCCCCATTCTTCCTCTTTAATTTTAAACTATATGAAACTGCCTTAAACTGGGTCATGCCATTGAATCCTCTAGCCCAGCATTACTTATTCCATCTGTCAGTGGTTCTCCAAGGTCTTGGCACAGGGACATTTCCCAGGTTGGTTACTTGATGTCCTTTAAGTAGAGACGCCAGGGAATAAACCTGGGGCTTTGTGTACAAAGCATGTGTTCTCAGCCAGCACTGATGGAGTTCTGTTCTGTTCTGTCCTAAATGCCACAAAATTCAGCAGCTTTCTGAACTATATCCACATCCAAACTGAAAAATGTAGTGTGTATTTGTCTGTATTTTTCAGCTGCTGTTGTGAACTCCTTTCACGTAGCTTTTCTGATCTGAATAAATTAGGTTGGTTATTGCAAAGGGTTATTGCTGACTAAATCCCACTTGGAGTACCCATTGAAGTCAACGGACTTAAGTTAATCAGGCCCCTATATTTCAGTAGGTCTACTTGAGTATGACTTGGATAAAACCCATTTTAATTTTAATTATTGTTTGTTTGTTTAAGGCACGGTCAAGGTTAGAATTAAAAGAAAAGGCCACCAAAGAAGATGCTGAAGATGTCATAGAAATAATGAAATACAGGTAGTATGCACCAGAATAAAACTCAATTTACAGCAAACCAAAGGTCTGCGGGGCTCTAGTGCACACCTGGTGGTGCTTTTATTTATTTCAGTGTTATGTACACATTTTCCTGTTCCTCCACTCACTGTACTAGGCAGGAATATGCAAACTGAGCTGCTCAAATTCAGTGGCTCCAATGTTCACAGTAGGTCCAATGTCACATTCCCCATTGGGTACAGGGAGCTGTTTTCTACACTAGAATGGAGGGAGAAGCCATGGATGTTGCCAGGTGGGGGAGAGAGCTCTAATTGATCAATCCACTGGTGATTCCCTCCATTCCCTGCAGAAAATGAACAACAGCTTCAAGCTTGCTTTTATGGTTAACTCTTCCAAAGGCACTTCTCTGCCTAGTTTTACGCCTTCATTGTTTATTGATGTTTCTGTGTGTTTCTTCTTCAAGCATGTTAGGAACTTACTCCGATGAGTTTGGGAAGTTGGATTTTGATCGTTCGCAACACGGTTCCGGAATGAGCAACAGGTCGCAAGCAAAGAGGTTTGTTTCTGCCCTTCATCGTATTGCAGAAAGAACCTACAACAGCCTTTTTGAGGTTCAGCAGCTGCGGCAGATTGCAAAGGAGGTAAACGTAAAAGTAAGTAAAAATAAAATTGTGTATTTGGAAAGGATTAAATTTGATATTGGAATTATCGGTTGAAAAAATAAGTTCCGATCCCAGCATCTGTACTTCCATGGTTCAGAGGACTTTAATCATATTGCTCCAGCTCTGGTGGCTGAACTTTGCCTATGCATTTAGAAATTGTATTTGAGATTGGTTGCCCTACTAATATATCATCTAACATCAGCACCGCAAACTTTGTTGTTACTGAAACTTGCCTTTCTTCTTTAACAGCCTGACATCTGTGAACTATCTTGAAGTGTGTTGCAATTTCTGCAGATTTTATTTTTTTCTGCAGTATTTTGCTGTGTGAACACTGACAATTGTATAGATAACTTAGGACAGTCAGAGAGAGTTGTGCCCTGCTGCACTTTAACTAGAGAATGACTAGAAAATGATCTCTTAAAAAAAAATAATTAACAAGGTGCTCCTTCAGATGAAGGCTTGTATTAGCTTAGGTGACTTTTTGATCCTTCCACCCTTTCACATAGCAGATACTTGTGTCACAAATTGTTTTTGAAATTCCCTTCTGGATGAAAAATATTTAAATAGTTTAAATATCAACGTCTTGTGAGGAAAGAGGCTTATAGCATAACGTGTAGTGTTTTGTCTCTCCAGATAATAAACTTTGTGTGATTCTTCCAGGTAGCTGACTTTGAAAACTTCATTGGCTCTTTAAATGATCAAGGTTATTTCTTGAAAAAAGGTCCAAGGCTGTATCAGCTTCAAACTATGTGAAGGAATTCAGCAACCAAAGTAACTGAGTTTTTGGAAGCGGATCAGTAGAACACAACACGATACTCTGTTAAGGCTACCAAGGCTTAAATGAAAGACCTTTTTAAAAAATCAGTACTTTGTTACACCAGGTGGTACAAAATATGTGAGAAACCTGCTCAGATAGGTTATTATGATAATGGAGAAAATGACTTCAGCTGCCATTTCAAAGTCATGTAAATAAGTAAAACTTAAACAAGAAGTGAAACTTATGTATTGTTTTAAGATCCCATCTTCAAATGGCACTGCAAGAATGTTAATCCAACATGTTTAATTGCAACTGCAATGATTAAAAATGCTTAGCATATTCTCATGTTGCATTCTGCAGTAAACACATTGGCTCTATGCAGACAAGCAGAAACATACACGTGTGTTTTGTGTTCACAAAAGGCTTCCTTTTGGTTTATGTGTGGTAGTTTTCAGAGGTGAGTTGTGCTGCTGGTCTGCTTGCTGTTAGATCTTGTGTTCCTCACTCGTTCCTTTCACTGTTTTGCGTGTCGGTTGAAAAGGCTTCCTTTTCAGTTTTTATCTCAGTTTGAACTGTAGCTCACTGATTCAGACACGACAGCAAACTGGTTACCAATAAACAGGAGGTGGACATAGAAGCCATATGTGAGAAGGGAATATGAAAGTGTGTAACTCATTCATGATTCTTGTATGAGTGATTGCCTTTTAAAATGTTCATTTTGAAAACTTGGGCACAGTAGTAGTGAATTGATATTTTGTTTAAATACAACAACTGATGCACTCAGTAATTATATTGGGTTGCATCCAACCAAGGTAGGCTTGGGTTAGATTCATTGGATTTAAAGTTAGTCATGTCCATTCATTTCAATGGATCTATTCTAAGTGTAGCTAATATTGGATGCAACCCATAATATTTAGCATGGTTTAAAAAAAGGGAGAGAAAGTGTGTCAAGTGAAGGAAACGTGATTTTGAAATAGTTCTATATTGTATTGAAATTATCCTTGGCTGATAGCCAGTTTCAAAGGCAGGTTTTGAAGAAGACCACTTACAATCAACCATAGGCTTGGGAATACTGGAGAAATTTCCAGCACAGGGCACTAATCCTGTTTTAGAATGCTATTATTTTTCCATTACATTTGTATAGAAGAGGAAGGTATCAACTGTGATGTACACCCATGAATGTATTGAATTTGCTTATGGGTAGAATAGGAACACTTTGTACCGTTCCCCAAGTTGTGCCTACCTGTTGCTGGTTAGGTGGAAGAGGAGGGTTGGGTCTTGCATGATCGTTTGGGAACAGTAGACCATTGCTGTTCAAGTGAATCACAGCCTGAACTAAGGCGGCTCACAACAACAGCATTGCCACCATACAAACATACAGTAAAAAGTTAAGGGATACATGGTTGGGTTAAAGCTGCAGCCCTTGTCTTCAAAGGTTTAAGATTACTCATGTAGACAGTCTTGTAGCCTTTGAATTGATAAGGTACTTTTGCTGCGTCCTTAGACGTATCTTAAATTCAGAAAGAAACCAAACTGCTGACATTTTAAAATTATGGACAGAGTCAACACCTCCCTCCATAACCTGCTGTTACGTTCATCTATTTATTTGTGTGCAATAAAGCTATTCTGTTTTGTTTTAACCATTCGTTTATTGCTTTCTGTGAATAAAGCTATTTTTTAAAGGAAAACACTGTTACAATTTTTTTGTTCAATGGTTTGAGTAAAAAGGTAAAGGGACCCCTGACCATTAGGTCCAGTCTTGACCAATTCTGGGGTTGCGGCGCTCATCTCACTTTATTGGCCAAGGGACCTGGCGTACAGCTTCTGGGTCATGTGGCCAGCAGGACTAAGCCGCTTCTGGCAAACCAGAGCAACGCACGGAAACGTTGTTTACCTTCCCACCGGAGCGGTACCTATTTATCTGCTTGCACTTTGACGTGCTTTCGAACTGCTAGGAGCTGGGACCAAACAACGGGAGCTCACCCCGTCGCGGGGATTCGAACCGCCAACCTTCTGATCGGCAAGTCCTAGGCTATGTGGTTTAACCCACAGTGCCACCCATGGTTTGAGTACAATAAAGCTATTTTTAAAAACTCAAACCATTTATTGCTTTGATTAAATAGTCATTTATTGGTTTGCATGCCACAAAGCTATTTTTTATCATGGCTTCCATTTTAGGCGTTAAGCTCTGGATACCTAAAAAAAACAAAACCCCACCAGCTGGCTTGGCGACCGGAAAAGCGTCAAAACAGCGCGCTCCCCGCACAGGCTGCGTCCTGACGTTCTCCCACGTGCTGCGACGCTCCGTCTCCTAAGCAACGTCACCGCAGGTAGGGAGCTTCGCCGTAAAGCGCGGCGCTGTCGCGAAAGGCAACGTAAAGCGCCGCTCTGAGGCGAAAGGCCCGGCCCGGCCTAAGTTGAATGGCGGGCGAAGAGGAGGCGGCGGCGGCCGGCGGTGGGGGCAGCAGCCGGGGAGGAGGAGCCGCCGCTGCCGCCCCTCAGCGTCGTCGCCGTGGTTCTCCTCTGAGCGGGCGGAGAGGCCAGCCATGTTGCCCGCGGCCTGGCTGGCCAAGGGCGGCGCCTGCGGCTGGCGGTTCCTGAGGGGCGCCAACCCCGCCAGGGCGCGACGGGGACTCCTCTCCCGGGCGCCGCTCGCCGCCGCCGGCTCTCCTCACCGCCTGCTGCGCCCCACGGGCTCCCGGCAGCATCAGCAGCTGCTGGCCTGGGCTTGGCCGCGACGCGAGCGGGCCAGCTGCGGGGTCGGAGGGCCCGCGGGGAACTCGGAGCGCGGCGCCGGGAAAGCCAGGCCTCCCCGCGGATACGCCGAACTGGTAAGGGGAGAAGCGCGCCCCCCCCCTCGCCGAAGCAGGCGGCCTGGGGCTTCGCGGCCACTCGAGGCCCCGGATGCGGCCCATAGCGCCCCCACAGCAACAGGGTCAAGGGGCGGTCGCGGGGAGCACGCACAAAAAACACACACCGCCACCACAAACCGAATTTCCGGCACTTGGCAAACCCGAGGAAGGTTTCGCCCTGGTTTTACTACGTTCAAAAAAGGTTTTGGAGGGGTTTTTGTGTTTCTGCTTTCCTCCCTCCATATGTGAAAGGGCATTTAATTTAGCGCGTGGATCGAATGGGTCCGTTGGGTTCCCTGCGATGGTTAGAAGACTAGGAGATCCCCAATTATTTTACAATCGGGCTCAAGGAGGGTCTGGGCTGGGCTACTTCTGCAGGAATGTTCTTGAATATTGAAAGAGTTGCTACCTTTGTATAGACTCCTCTCCTTGACCTGCTAATTGTCTGTGGCTTGGGAAGGCGTTTCTTTTATAGGTCCACGATATCGGATACAGCAGACCCTCCCAAGTGTCCCTATTTTCCAGGCACGGCCCTGAGTTAGAGAAGCCGTCCCGCTTTCTGATTTGATCCCGAAATGTTCCACTTTTCCTTAGGCCAGGGGTCTGCAACCTGCGGCTCCGGAGCCGCATGTGGCTCTTTTACATCTTTGCTGCGACTCCAGGGCGGATACTAGCGAGGGGAGGAGGCGCATTGTGCGCCCCGACACTCCTCACTGTGGCGGGCGCTGTACTGGCTGTGACGTCGCATGGGGGCGGTGCGAGCGTTAGTCACGCACCGTCCCGATGTTACCTTCCCGCCCACTGTCAGATCGTGGCTCCGGAGATATATTTGTTTTAAATGTCGCAATGGTTTTGCGGCTCCCAGTTGTTGTTTTTTCTTCGGAAACGGGTCCAAGTGGCTCTTTTTGTCTTAAAGGTTGCAGACCCCTGCCTTAGGCTGTCCCTATTTTCACTGGAGAAATGTTGGAGGGTATGGCGTTATCTGATCCCTGAGCCATCTGAAGGCAATCCTGTATAGGGAAATGTGTGGTTTTTTCCCTTTTTTAAAAAACAGATATAACATATAAAACATACAAAAGAGAGAACATTACAATACTAAGAGAGAAAAAAAAATTATAACACATTCCTTCTGAAGTTCATTTTAAATTCCATTATTAACTGACTTCCTCAAATCCCCCCCTAACTGAATTTCATTGTATCAACTTGTAACAGTTCTCCAAAATCATCTTTCTACTACAATTTACTCCTTCAATTTACTTTCTTCATTTTTTTCTTATTGACTTAAATCCATATTACAATACAGTGGTACCTCGGGTTACATACACTTCAGGTTACATACGCTTCAGGTTACAGACTCCGCTAACTCAGAAATAGTGCTTCAGGTTAAGAACTTTGCTTCAGGATGAGAACAGAAATTGTGCTCCGGCAGCGCGGCAGCAGCAGGAGGCCCCATTAGCTAAAGTGGTGCTTCAGGTTAAGAACAGGTTCTGGTTAAGAACAGACATCTGGAACGAATTAAGTACTTAACCCAAGGTACCACTGTACAAAATTCTTATTCTAATCCTAGGCCTATTTGATACTTTCAAGTACTTTCTAATTATCTTATATTTAGGGAAGTGTTTTTTTAATGTTTTTATATACAGTGGTACCTCGGGTTACATACGCTTCAGGTTACCGACTCCACTAACTGAGAAATAGTACCTCGGGTTAAGAACTTTGCTTCAGGATGAGAACAGAAATTGTGCTCCAGCGGCAGCAGGAGGCCTCATTAGCTAAAGTGGTCTCCAGGTTAAGAACAGTTTCAGGTTAAGAACGGACCTCCGGAACAAATTAAGTACTTAACCCGAGGTACCACTGTATGTTGGAAGCTGCCCAGAGTAGCTGGGGCAACCCAGTAAGATGTGTGGGGTAGAAATAGAATTATCATTCTGGGATGGGCCATCCCTATTTTCATCGGAGAAATATTGGCGGGTATGCAAACACACAGGCTTGTATACAGCCCACCTGCTTCAGTAAGAGCTTGGCTTCCCTTTCTCTCGTGTACCAGTCTCACTGTAGTGATGAGTGAAAACGTCTTTCCCACTGACCTTAGAGAAACTCCTTCTCCTTACTATTTTGGGCACACTCCAGGATCTCCTCATTGGCAAATTCTAATAATGTGTTCTGCAGTGTTTGTCCTGGACTTGTTTCCACCTGTGCTTGAAATGATTTCCTTTGTAGGTCTGCCAGATTGCCTGATGGAGACTGACATCAGCGGTACCAAGTGTTCCCTTTGCAATCTGGTGCAGATCCACAGAGAAAGTGGTTCAAACTACTCCATAATCATGTCAGGTTCCAACCCCATGTGATTAAGAACTCTTGCAGTTGTTAAGTTTGGAAAGTTTTATGCTTAGCTTTCCGTATACAGTGGTACCTCGGGTTAAGCACTAAATTCATTCCGGAGGTCTGTTCTTAACCTGAAACTGTTCTTAACCTGAAGCACCACTTTAGCTAATGGGGCCTCCTGCTGCCGCTGCGCCACTGGAGCACAATTTCTGTTCTCATCCTGAAGCAAAGTTCTTAACCCGAGGTAATATTTCTGGGTTAGTGGAGTCTGTAAGCTGAAGCGTCTGTAACCTGAAGCGTATGTAACCCGAGGTACCACTGTATAAGCTTATACTTGCTTGTGGAGATGAAAGAAAGAAGCAGCTGCTTCAGTGGGGAAAAAAAGCATTTTGAGATCTTAAAAATGGCTGTTGTGACCTTCTTTATTTCCCCATTTCAAATATTCAGAAATTATATTATTATGGATATAGGCCATTCATGTTTATTGGAAGACTTATTCATGTGCAGGACTTTGTTTCCATATGGAGAATTGAAATATACCAATGGAGTGAAAAAGTAGAAGTGTTAATGCCTGCCTGCAATTACAGGCTGTCCAGTGACGTAATGATGTGTAAACATCAACACAGCAGTTTCTTTACAAACTGCTATGCACATAGGTGGTTGCAGATGCCTGTTTCAAATGTACATAGAATCATAGAGTTGGAAGGGACCCCAAAGCTAATCTAGCCCAATCCCCCGCAATTCAGGAATCACAGCTAAAAAATCCCTGACACGCTGGCCATCCAACCTCTGTTTAAAAAATCTCCAGTGAAGGAGAGTACATTAGTGACCACTGTGTTTAAGTAGTAGCTTGAACATAAGAAGACATCATAGATCACTGCAGAATACTTCCTTTCTTCCAGCCTGCTACTTTCAGTGGAGCCAATTCATACATTCCGTTTTGAATTAGAAAGAAAGCAGTGTGCGAATTGGCTCTGAATTGTCATTCTTTACATGGGGATTTGTTTATTTGAAAATATTTTTATGTCAAAACATCACTTCAGATTCTAAACCGGGAAGACTTTCTCTAGGGCAATATTTTCACATGTGTATACTACAGTCCTAGCCATGTCTACCTATAAGTAAGTCCTTTTGTTTCAGCGCAGCTTGCTTCCAGGTTAGCAGGGTTAGGACTGGAGTCTTAGGCATCTGAATGTGTTTTCCCATTTTGGGGGGGTATTGTTTATGTGTAGCCTTTCCTCGCCTGCTTTTCATTCTAAAAGCTAAAATCAATACCCAAGCAGACTGAGTTGAGGTAATGTGTATTTGATTTTTAATAAGCTTACTTCCTGTTGTTTTGTTCTTTCCAGTATGAAAACCCTTGGACAATTCCTAATTTACTCTCAATGGCAAGGATTGGTCTGGCACCGGTTTTGGGCTACTTGATTGTTGAAGAAAATTTCAATATTGCATTGGGTGTATTTACTCTGGCTGGAATAACAGATTTGGTAAGTTTTAGCATACCATTTTGAAACGTTTTACAGAAGAAATGAGAATGTCTTTCAGTTTAGTTTTTGTACATCTTTTTATTTTATAGGAATAATACGATTCAATAGGTAGAGAATTTTCTGTTCTTTTCGTTTGCAGCTTAAGATAAGAGACTGGCTATGTTGAAACCAACTTTTTACAATTTTCTTGACTGTGTGCTTCTAATCTCTACTTGGGGTTTTTTTTTTTTAAGCATGACTTTAACAAACAAACCATTTCCCTAAGAATAAATGCTTGTGTCATTGTACTTGGCCATTATTGTATGCAAGAGGTGCTTCAATTCAGGATGCCAGCCAACTCTGCCCTCTTTCAGATTGCTGTAAGGAATTTAAGGAGGTCATTTCATTCTCTCGCTCCTCCTCCCCAACCCCTGGTTTGTTTTTCTTTTCTAACCAATACTAAATATTTCATAGCTACTGAGTATGCTCAGCTCAATATATATATTTGTTATTTCTGCAAGCCTTGGGTACCTCCTGTTGTGCTAATAGTCTCCTATTGTTTCTCAGTAGCCCCATTTTGATTCCATTACTGCCAGCCCTCACCACCCAAGTCCTGTCTGAACATGCCTGTACTAATCTTCCCGAAATAAGGAGACTTTCAAAAGCAGTTTGTGATATGGCATGCTGCCATGCTCAGGTGTCTGCTGTTCAAAGGGTTGAGGGGAGTCAGAAATCTCACTTGGCATGTCTTAGCCTATGGGCACTCCTGAATAAGCTCTTTCAATTCTGGCCAAGGTTAATTGTACCATTAAAAGAGTTACATTGTCTTAGCTGTCTGTTCAACTTGCGTTTTCAGTTGGATGGCTTTATTGCACGAAATTGGGCCAACCAAAAATCTGCTTTGGGAAGTGCCCTGGACCCTCTGGCTGATAAAGTTCTCATCAGCGTCCTGTACATTAGCCTGACTTGTGCAAATCTTATTCCAGGTAAGCAGATGAATTTTGTTGTTGAATGGCTTGAATAGTTGATCACTTTAATTCTATAGGGCAATATCCAAAAAACGCATTCTGTCAGTACAAGGCTAGCCACTTGTGCAACATAATTTCCCCCTTCCCCTTCCCAAACCTGCTCCAGGGGTTTGGGGAACCCCCTGAACAGATTTGGAGGGAATTACATTGCACAAGCTGATGGAGCAAGTTATCTGGAGACCACCCATAGCTTCCCAACTTGCCCTCACAATATAGTATCCAGACAGTGTGATGACATGGTTCACATTAATCACCCACCTGCAGAGCAGTGTATTAAGACTTATGTTGAAAAGTAAGTATAGTTAATCCATGTCCTTCCTTGAAGTCACTTACTGAATTCATATTCGTAGAGAGTGGTGGCTTTAAATGATAATTGGTATTCCTTCATGAATTCTGTTGCATTTGTTTGCTTCTGAGATTTCTGTCCTACCTTTCTAGGATGCAAGTTAGAAATATTTACAAAAACAGTACCTAACCAAAATGAAAAACACAACAAAAGATACAATTAAAAGCACCAGCAGACACACATTTTATCTATAAGTTTTATTAAATTTTCTGTTTTACACAACCTTAAAATATCAATGACTTCCTTTCTTCTGTTTCCATGGTTCATTTTGCATAACATAAGTCCCTGCATATTTTATATAAACTAAAACTTTCAGTATTCCATTATTACATCCATCAAAACTTATTTACATTGTTGAATTTATCTTAATGCTGCCAACGTTTTCAAGTGTACACAATTTCCCCCATATAATCAATAAACATTTCCCAATCTTCTTTAAACGTATGTTCTTCTTGTTCTATTCTATATGTTAGGTCTGCAAGCTTCGCATATTCCATCAGTTTAAGTTGCCATTATTCTTTACTTGGGACATCACTCATTTTCCATTTTTGGGCTAACAAAACACGGGCCGCAGTAGTGGCATATATAAATAAGGTTATTTACGTATGGAAACACACATTTTAAAACAGTATCCTAAAAAAAGCCAAGGAAAAAGCCTCCATTAACAATGGATCTGAATGAGAAGTTGATTGCTGTATAGATGTTAACCACTGGGTTTTGGTACTAGTCAAGACATTACTTAAATAAAATGTATGTTTTTTATGGTTTTAATTAAAAAATAATTGACTTTTATTCACTTTACAGTTGTACTTTTATAGCAGCCAGCGCATATTAAACAATGGGTCTTTGTATTCCCTACCTGACCTCAAGATGTTGTGTTTTAAATGTGTGGTATTCAGTAGGTGGACAGCAAACTAAATGCCCTAAATTTAGACTAAATAAAAGAAAGCAAATTGTTTTTAAAAATTACTTTATGTGCTGATGGGTCTTTGGATGCTATACAGTGGTACCTCGGGTTACAAATTCTTCGTGTTATGAACTCTGCTAACCAGGAAGTAGTTGCTCCAGGTTGCGAACTTTGCCCCAGGATGACAACGGAAATCGCACGGCGGCAGGAGGCCCCATTAGTGAAAGCGTGCCTCAGGTTAAGAATGGTTTCGGGTTAAGAACGGACTTCCGGAACAAATTAAGTTCGTAACCCGAAGTACCACTGTACACTTGTAAATATTAGGATTTGAATTGCCTTTCTGCATGCTTATGTTAACAAATATCATGGGTTTTTTCCAGTTCCTCTTACATCTATGATCATTTTAAGGGACATCGCATTAATTGCTGCTGTTTTTTACGTGCGATACAGAACTCTTCCTCCACCAGTAAGTATGCAGATGTTTGTTTTGACTTTAAATCAGTCACACCTTATTTGTACCAAGGGGGGTGGGATATAAACAGTAAAATGACTATTTAAATTATTGTATTATTAAATACGAAGATGGAAAATGATCGTGTTGCCTTTCTAAATGCCTTAGTTGGTTCTTACTAGCTCACATGCTTATTAGACTTTTCTCCTCGATAGTATTACAAATCAAACTTTCTGTCTTCCACAGAGAACACTTAGTAGATATTTCAATCCATGTTATGCCACTGCTCAGTTAAAGCCAACGTTTATCAGCAAGGTAAGAGCAATTGTACATCTTGCTATTCATTTGATACCTAGTCTATGTCACCATGCAGCACAGTTGGGTATGGATGTTTTTGTACTACAGTGGTGCCCCGCAAGACGAATGCCTCTCAAGACGAAAGGATTTTCCGTTTTTTGAGTCGTTCCGCAAGACGAATTTCCCTATGGGCTTGCTTCGCAAGATGAAACGTCTTGCGAGTTCTTGCGAGTTTGTTTCCTTTTTCTTAAAGCTGCTAAGCCGTTAATAGCCGCTAAGCCGCTAATAGCCGTGCTTCGCAAGACGAAAAAACTGCAAGACGAAGAGACTCGCGGAACGGATTAATTTTGTCTTGCGAGGCACCACTGTATTCTCTACCATCAGCAAGCCCCAGTGAAAGTATGAGAGAGGATTTGGGTGAGGGCTCCAAGTTCTGATTTGGCAGTGTGGGTTTTCTTCCTTTAAATTTTGACATCTCTTGTAAAGGGACCAGTATGGGATCCCTTTAGGGGATATCTGTGCTCCCTCAACTTCTCACTAGTGAAAAATGTTTATTTAAGCCAGGCATAGGCAAACTCCTACCCTCCAGATGTTTGGGACTACAATTCCCATCATCCCCAACCACTGGTCCTGTTAGCTAGGGATGATGGGAATTGTAGTCCCAAACATCTGGAGGGCCAGAGTTTGCCTATGCCTGATTTAAGCCTTCACTTTGCAGAATCCTGTTCTTTATGAGAAGTTTTTACTTCCTGGCCTGGTTCAAACATAACAATAAACCATGTTTTAAGCATTACTTGTGCGAGTCACAGTTGGTGAACTCCTTTTACAATGAGGGAAGGAGGTGTGAATGCTTCTGTTTTAAATCATACGAAGTCTGTTAATGTCTGAACTTTGGAAACTCTGGTTCATTCACACAACAGTTTAATCCTGATTTATTTAAGCAACTACAATAATCTGCAGTTTCCCGAGTTTGAACAGGAAATTGTCGTTTTTTAAAAACTGAATTGGGCCCCCAATGTTTATGGTGTCAGAGGAAAACTGCAGGAATTATTTCTACATTCTTGGTTTTATTTTTCAAACGTTTAGCCTTTAATTTACAAATTTTCATTACTGCTAAAAGTGTAGCACTTTTAGATCCTGTTGATTTCAGGTGGAAAAGGAATGTTAATGTGTGACTTCAGTTTTCACGTAATCTCTCACCAGATGAACACGGTAGTCCAGCTCATCTTAGTGGCAGCTTCTTTAGCAGCTCCGGTTTTCAATTATGTGGACAGTATGTATCTTCAGACCTTATGGTATGTAGACATTATACTGCATTTTTTGCCCTATAGGACGCACCAGCCCATAGGACGCACCTAGTTTTTTTGGGGGGGGAAGAAAGAAAGAAAATTTTATCCCCCCCCCCCCAACTGGGGCGGCGGAAGCCCGAGCTTTTAAAAACGCATCTACCGTAGTTTATAGAGGAGAAAAACAAAGGCAGCAGGCTCCCTAGGCTGCGGATATCTGCCCGAAGCGCGAGGCACTCTGCTTCAGCGCACCCTGCGCTCCGGGCAGCAGGCTGCTATCCGCAGCCTAGGGAGCCCTGCGGGAACTCCCACGGGCCCCCCAGGCTTGCTGATAGCTTTCTGAAGCCTGGAGAGCAAGAGGGGTCGGTGCGCACCGACCCCTCTCGCTCTCCAAGCTTCAACGAAAGCCTGCATTCGCCCCATAGGACGCACACAGATTTCCCCTTCATTTTTGGAGGGGGGAAAGTGCGTCCTATAGGGCAAAAAAATACGGTAATTGTTACGATACAACTGATTTGTGGGGAAACAGGCAATTCTGAAAGAATAGGATGCAAATGAAGGGATCCTGAGCAGTTTTGGAAGTCACCTAATTTGTATGGTTGCTGAAATCATGTCACTAGTGGCTGCAAGCAACCAAGTTAAAGCAATTGCAGCTCAATTCTGGGTATTTTAAACTTTGAAGTAAGCCTGTGCATAGGATTGCAGCCCTACTAACATGGGATTATATTCAGAGTTACTACTTATGCTGAATTGGTATGTGGTCAATAAATTTAGGACTAGAATTATCTCTAGGCAAGCAGCGCTACCTTGGCTCCTCGTGCAGTATGAGGTAAAATAATACTGACCTAAAGATTCCCTCATTGCAGGGGTTGGTCGGTTCTCAACCTGTGGGTCCCCAGATGTTGTTGGACTACAACTCCCATCATCCCTGAGCTCTGGCCTTGCTAGCTAGGGGTGATGGGAGTTGTAGTTCAACAACATCTGGGACTCTAGATGGAAGAGTTTAAAGTGGGGTAGCAAGATGATATGCATGAATCAATTTAGAATTATTATGATAGAGAGGCCCCTGGACCATATACTTAGCCCTGCAATACTAAGGTCTCTGGTTCAGTCCTCTTCAGCTCTTGGGTAAGTAGACTGCGAAAGACCTACAAGGGCTGCAGCCAGTGAAAGTAGACTCTCACCAGTGACCAGATGGGTTGGTGGTCTAGCTTCTTATAAGGAAGATTCAGATGTTCATATTTTGGCTTAACTAGATTTTTGTTTGGGCTTCCAGAGAGCTCAGTGTTAAAAATCAGCTTTGGCTGTTGTAGGAGAAATTTGTTCTATTCACGACAAGTCGAACATCCCTTGCCCTTACCTACCCTTCTTTAATAGCGAGCTATGGTACTTTTTTCTCCATGTGTTTCCTAGGGAACTAATACGATTGTTTCCTCCCTGAAGGTGCATCACAGCTTTCACAACAACAGCATCTGCTTACAGTTACTATCATTATGGCCGAAAAACAGTTCAGGTACTAAACAGCAAATGAAGGCTCTGAGTGAGTTGCTTACTTCTTGCTCAGTTTGTGCTGGGATGGCATTGCCTGCATTATCTTTGGACTATGGATAAAGAACACTTTTTTGATAGCTTTGTCTCAGTGGAAACCATGTCTTCACATTGAAGCTAATCGGAAGTTAAAATGAAGTTTTGATCATGTAAATATGCAGAATTTTCAATGTACTTTTTTCAATTTGTTACAAATAAAATATAATTTTTTACCTTAATGCACAAACACTTGCAGAGATTATCACCTGATGGTTATTGCTCATTGCTTCTCTGAAGTTTTCACTTATTTGGGGGGGATTGCTATGCTACACTCCTTGATGTATTTGAATTCAACACATCACAGCCCCCTTCCATTTCATTGTTTTTAGGATGTGGGGCAAACGGAAGCCTACATCTTTACTATTTTGAAAGTCACGGTCCTTTGGTATAAGTCCTACACTGTTGATAAAAATGTTCAAATTAAAACCTTGAACCACCCTTCTTAATAGTCTAATGTTTAGGAAAGGGCAGCCTTTGTTATGCAAGGACATAGTAAATTATGATGTGCACTAACTTTGCGACTCTTGTATAAATGTTTAGAATTGAATTGCTGACTAAGCAAGGCAACCCTGAACCTTTGGGAAAGAGATAAACGCTCTCTTCACAAATTAGACATCATGATTAAATGTGTTGAAATAATGGAAAAAGTTGGTGTAGCATAGTAGATAAGAAACTGGATTACTAAAATTGATGTATGAAGTAGTGGGTGGAGCTGCTAATATTGCCAGAACAGATGCTCCTCTTGTTACCTGTATGGTACAAGAGTTTGGCTTCCCATATTCAACAAATAGCACAACACACAATATTCAACATAACACAATAAAATAAAGGTAGTGAAGTTAAAACTAAGAAAGGACTTACAGTGTGGTTAGCTTATAGGATGTTGAAAAGTCCACTGATGGAAAAAAGACATGATTAGGACATAATGAATAAAATTCTGGGCAATGTCACAGGTGATCTCTAGGACTTCTGTAGCTCAAGCAAGCAAATATTCTGCATTAGTGGTTAGTATGAAATGAATATGCTAGTTCTTTTAATAAAACAGTAGGAGGCAGTTTTTAAATTTCCTATTTAAAACATCAGACATGGAAGATAAATGATGGCCTGTCAGAGCACAGTCCATCTATAGGCATGTGGTCTTTTGCATATGGTGAGCAAGATGACCTGTAAAAAGGTTCTATAAACTGAAAATGATCTTTTGCATGTTGGATTATGCTGCTATCTCACCAGAAGTGAATTTATTGTGGAATCAAAGGCTTGATGGAGTATAAAACAATTTTAATATGTTTGATATATTCTAACTTGTATAAAGAAGGTATATTGAAAAGATAGTTTATAAGTTTATCAAGACAAAATAGAGCATGATGTACTGTAGAAGCACTCAGGTACATTCTTTCAACTGGACAAGAATAGATACTACATGTCTCAAATATTTTAAAGAGAACTGAAAAATGATGTGAAGGCTTGTCCCTAGTCAGTGCCTCTGCACTTTTAAAATAAATTTTTCTATGACTCGACTATTGGTGTCTAATTGTGCTGCTGGTTGTTATCCAACTCCTATGGTAGGAATAATGTGAAGATGGATTGGCTTTCTAATGTGGCTTCTACACATTTATTCTAGTATCTTTATCTCACTGGTAGATTAATCTAGCTGCTGCTAGTATTAACTTAGCCTTATCTCTCTTCACTACTGTGTGCACCTGCTTCCAGCCTGACCACTTATTTGATACTGCAGATCACAACATCATAATCACATAACCAGGCTGTTCCAGATAAATAGAGGGTGCTGCTAGGAACAACAACCTTGCAAAAAGGCTTTTCAGCCCATGTAAAGCCAATATAGTGATGAAAAATTGCACGCTCAATATTTTGTTCTGAAACCTGAAGTAGGAATGAAATTCATAACATGGCATTGTGCAAGGGACACAATGGGCAGGATTCCACTAATGAGTCACGTTAAAGAAGGTGGTAGCAGCATCTGACTGGGGCTCAATTTTCTGATGGCAGGATCATGGCCAGTATTGGAGGAAGTGGGAGGTACTTTTTGCTGATTTTCTCCCCTGCTGCCCACAATCTTTTAGGGAGCTGCAGGGAGAAGGAATAATGGGGGTGGAATCCCCCCCCTGCAAATTTAGATTCGTAATGAATACTTTAGTTTTTTAAGACACTTTCAGAAGCAAAGAAATACTTTCCTGTTGCCTACTTCTCCTATTTATTTACTGTACTTATCCAAACAACAATTTAAATTCTGGAAAGAAGATCACAGAGCAGGAAAGGTATTTTAAACTGTTTTCTTCCCTTTTGCTGTATGAAAAGGCAAATGCCATCAAATACAGTGATGCCCCGCAAGACGAATGCCTCGCAAGACGGAAAACTCGCTAGACGAAAGAGTTTTCCGTTTTGGAGGTGCTTCGCAAAACGAATTTCCTATGGGCTTGCTGCGCAAGACGACAATGTCTTGCGAGTCCCTGCTGGTTTTTTCCCCTCCCCCCCTTTTTCTAAGCCGCTTATCAGCTGATCCGATCAGCAGATAAGCCGCTAATAGTGCTAATCCGCTAATCCGTCAATGGGCTTGCTTCGCAAGACGAAAAAACCGCTAGACGAAGAGAATCACAGAACAGATTCTTTTCGTCTTGCGAGGCACCACTGTATATATATTTTTTTGCCAATCCTGTTCACCTTTATTTTAAGGAGTAATCAAAAGCAGGGTTTTTATACGAGACAAGGTGTGTATTATAATGCTCAGTGTGGGGTCCTTTACACTTTTTGCAGAGACACACTGACAGCAAGACGGTAGCAATAAGAAAGAATCCACTCGTTGCACACAAAGTGGCAAAGATAGATTTGTAGCTGGACTTTGTTTTAAAGGAACCACATGGAGAACTGGGCTCATTCCAATCTGCAGTCTGGCTCAATCCTGCCTTGTTTGAAGCCATTATGCATACTTGGTAAGTTGAGCCAGGCAGGAGATTGTACAGTATGTATCGCCTAGCCGTGGCATAAATCTCTCCAGATACAGTGAAATTCTTGCTGTCCTGAAGGCGGTAAGCAAGCTCGTAGAATCTTACCGCTGAATATGGGGCACACCAGCAGACCTCTGCTGACGTGTCCCTAATTTCAGATATCTCGCGGAGCCTCGGAGGATCTGGGATGGTGAATTCATCAGAGATCCCCGGGCACAGGCAAGGAGACAACAACTGGAGATCAAAGCAAGGCTTTTGGAGGTGTCTGCATGGATCGTAATCACAAGGCCCAAGGCCCTGAGCCACGAACTCCTCCTGCTTATCGTAGTCATAATAATCTTCATAAGATCTTGGACTGTTACGAGTGGTTGCAAGATTCAGAAGAGGGACTGCTTTGGTGGGGCTTTGCAGTGGTGGTGTAGACTGAGCTGGCCTTACCGTATTGTGTGGGATCAACAGAGAAGAATCTGCCGCTGTCTCTTCAGCTGTAGGACTGAGCGGAGCGAAGTGAGACCATGTTTCGTCCTTGTGGCCAATCAAACCATCCACTACTGTGGTGCCGTGTTTCCTTTGATTCATTTCAGTCATGCTCACTAGGGTTGGATCAGAAGAGAGTTCCCCCAGAGTTCTTGAAGGAGCTGCTGTGGTGGGTGGGTCGTCTGTAGATCTGCCAAATGTTTTATCTTTGTAGGCAAGAATGTCTGCTTCGGTTGGAGCCTCCTTTGCTGTATCTCCCCAAGTCAAATGAGGGCATTGAGGAGAAGAAGGGCTGCTGGGCCATTCTTGGGGAAATGTACTGGAGTCTGGAAGGGTGTCTGTCGTGAAGCTGGGAGACGTACCATAAAGCTTGACTTGAGTGGAGTTGGAAATTCTTTGCCTTTGGCACTCCGTGTAGAACTCAGACAGCAGCATACCTCCAGATGCTGCTTTGGCCTCTGGGTAGCACAAAGTTTCTGATGCCCTAATATATGAGAAACAAGAACAGTTGTCATTAGGAAGTGGAATGAGATCAGTATTGTCCTCAACATAACATCACTCAGAGATATATCCATAGTTTGAGGCCATGTATGAGTTGCATGCATGAGTGTTTCAGACCATTATACCAGGTTGGCCAGCCACAGGCTGACAACTCAGTTTAGAAATTTAACCTAATTGTAATAATTCTAGAATCCAAGAACTGTAATCCTCTCATCAACAATATTCCAGTGCATATTTCTGGGGCCTAAACTTAGCCTGCATGTCATTTTCCTGAAAGATATAGTGAAACTGATGGGCATTTGAGCACATATCCTTAAGCTGATGCTCTTAAATATGTGCTCTTAAATTCTTAAATAAATATGTGCTCTTAAATATGTGCGCTAGCCCCACAAAAACTGAAATGAGGCTATATTAGGGAGAGATTTTTTTAAAAAATTAAACCAGCATTTCCCCAACCTGCTATCCTCCAGATGTTGTGGACTCCAGCATAGCCAATGTTGGTTAGGGAAGACAATAAGTGTTTTCCAAAACATCTGGAGGACAATAGATTTGGGAAGGCAATTTTCATTCACCTGTAGCGCTTATTGCTATGATATGCTCGGTCTTATCTTTGCCGCCACTAGAGTAAGACATTTCTTTTATATCAAAAGGAAAGAGATGAGAGCAGGAGTTTACAAGCAGCACCACAGACTGCCAACAGTGTACCTTGAACCAGCTTCTAAATTTCTCCTTACCTCTGTAGAAATATTCTGTCTGGCTTGGAGAGCAGCCAGGAAAGATCACAACTACACACCAAAGGGTTGCCATAGAGGTTGATCCTTATGTTTTGCGGTGAGCTGAGATTCCATGGACTGAAAGAGCTCAAATTGCAGCTGGAATAAGAGAAACTAGGTCAACCAACGTATGGGCTATCGTTTTAATAGCTAATTCTCTCTATCAAATTACATGCAGTTTCTGCCTTCTCCAGAGCAGTGATTATTTTTAAAATATTTTTTTTATAATCCATTTGTAGTCCACCTTCCCTTCCAGAAACACCCAAGACAGCGAACAATGTATTAGATCAAACCCACATCAGGCCTGGCCCACCTATGAGGCAAGGTGAAGCGACTGCCTCAGGTGGCAGGATCCACAGGGCCAGCAGACCTGGCCTCCAAGGAATTCTTCAGCTGTAGCACATTCCTTGGAGGCCGGATTTGCCACCTCCTGGGCAGCCTCACTCCATGCCGCTTCTACAACAACCTCTTGACGAATAGGAGGCTCTGATAGTCTCCTATCCTTGTTCCTAATGTAGATCTTCACTCAAAATGGTGCCATTTTGTTCTTTACCTCAGGTGCCAGACTATTGGACCAGCACATGCTCACACACATGTATGCACATACACAGAGAGACAGATCAGTTCAAAGACCTGCGTAGGAATGCCCATTGAAACGGAGAAATAGAAAATCTAAAATGTCTGGCGATGTATGAACCCTAAATCACTCTGATAGAAACATAACAACATTTGGTTTTCATTCAGGATGCAGAGTTCAGTCTTGCCCCTTACCCAGAAAATACAAACCAGCTTAAAACCAGTTCAATAAATAACTGAACAAACGTTTTTACAGGTGGCTTTCCTACCCGAAGTCACCGTACTTTTTGCTCTATAAGACGCACCAGACCACAAGACGCACCTAGTTTTTGGAGGAGGAAAATAAGAAAAAGAATATTCTGAATCTCAGAAGCCAGAACAGCAAGAGGGATCGCTGCGCAGCGAAAGCAGCAATCCCTCTTGCTGTTCTGGCTTCTGGGATAGCTGCGCAGCCTGCATTCGCTCCATAAGACGCACACACATTTCCCCTTGCTTTTTAGGAGAGAAAAAGTGAGTCTTATAGAGCAAAAAATACGGTAACTTTCAATGCATCTCTAGGTAGCAAAATGTCCCCAAACAAAGCCATGTGCTAGAGTCAGAAGAAAGGTGGTCACGCATCTGTCTTAGTTTTTGTGAGAGGCATTTTAAACACATTAACATTAGCTAGGAGAGCGGGGAATGGGACCACAGTGGCAAAAAATCAATATTCTTATTTTTAGACAATTTTTGTCCTAAGGTCTTTTTGTTTTCAAAAAGCAAACTGCCTGGGTCCTTAAATTTACATCACTGGATTACATTTTGCTGGAAGATACTTAACCCAAACACTTTTCATTTGATGGGGCAAAAAAGATCCCCATAATTGGTTTTCTTTGAATACTTTTTGGCTCCAGAAACATTTTGCATACAGAAGGAAGACTGAATCGTAAATGACTACTTTATAGGTCTACATCAGTTTAAATTCTGTAATGAAAAGTGGTGTGTGTGTGTGTGTGTGTGTGTGTGTGTGTGATTTTACCCCCTATGTTCCCTTCCACCATTACAGAATCAGTCCATTTAATGTTGTAATAATTTATCAGATGATCAGACCACAGTCCTACAACTGAATTCAAGTCCTAACAATGTCCACCTGTGCTTACAAGGGAGGCCTGGTGTCAGGGGAATCCTCAGAGATAGGAAAACTTACTTTTGGAATATGAGGAAACCCATGCGAGGCATGTGGGTGAAAGACTCTGTTTCCACCAGACTGAGGGCATGGGAATATTCACAGTCCAATAACATCAGCTCAGGAAGATGCAGGAAGGCGTTGACATCAAGGCTTCTCAGCCTGCTCATGTTTCTTAAATGAAGGATTGAGAGCCTGGGCAGATCTTTAGTCCAGTTCTGATGCACTGAGGGTCAAGCAGAAGACAAACAAACAAACAAACAAATTACAGAGGAAACTCCATTTGACATACAAGCAGCCTTCATGACATCTTAAAGACAACTTGTTTTGCTCCTGACAAATATTGGTGAGTGTGCAAATATTCTCTAGTGGCTGAGTTGAAGAGAAGCAAGAATTACATGAAGGCTGAGATGCTTCCTGGGTCCTTAGTTCCAGAATTCAGTATCGGGGCGAAGTTGCATAGAGGTCTTCTGAAATATACTATGGGCTTATATATTGGTTCATAGTTATGTCCCTACCATGTAGACAATTTCTAATAAAATATTCCAGACTGATGTAATGGGTGTGAATGTCTCTGTGCTCTGAACTATGGTGCCATTTGTTTGTGAACAGAACTGGTGTTTCAGGCTGTATGAGATTACTGGGAAGCTCTCCATTTTGACTCCCCAAAATGGAGACTCTTCAAGTTCAGACACTTCAGGCTGTTCACAGGCTTCAAGGCCCCCAGTCTTCCAATTGGTTGCCATTGATTGTTCATCTTCCAATAAAAAAACTAGGTGGTGATCAACTCTGCATCCTAGTGTGGACTACCCCACATTGTATGTCCGCACCACCAGGAAGTTATCCTTTATGATTGCTGCCTAGTCTGAAAATGTATGCCAGTGTGGTGTAGTGGTTAAGAGCGGTAGTCACGTAATCTGGGGAACCGAGTTCGCGTCTCCGCTTCTCCATATGCAGCTGCTGGGTGACCTTGGGCCAGTCACACTTCTGTGAAGTCTCTCAGCCCCACTCACCTCACAGAGTGTTTGTTGTGGGGGAGGAAGGGAAAGGAGAATGTTAGCCGCTTTGAGACTCCTGAAGGGGAGTGAAAGGCGGGATATCAAATCCAAACTCCTCTTCTTCTTCTTCTTCTTCTATGCGTTTCTGTAGTCCAAATGTTAGTTTGTTCCTTAATCTCTTGCAAACAGAGGACTGTCCTCTGACACAGCCCATCAAACGAGACTTTTCCCTCTGTAAAAGCAAGTCACATGACTACCCAAATCTGGGATATCAAGGGCCCTGATGCACATCCTATGAGGAGATGTTGTTAATACTCCACCCATCTGACTCTGGGTGGCTCCCAACAGAATATTAAAAACATGATAAAACATCAAACATTAAAAACTTCCATAAACAGGGCTGCCTTCAGATGTCTTCGAAAAGTCAGATAGTTGTTTATTCCCTTGACATCTGATGGGAGGGCGTTCCACAGGGCAGGTGCCACTACCAAGAAGGCCCTCTGCCTCTGTAACCTCACTTCTCACTGTTATGCATGGAGGCATTGAGTGACTACTGATTTATTTCTTTTTTGGTTGGTTGAAAGTTTGGGTTTCCTTTTAGTGTTTTCCATACAGTAGGCTAAGACATTACATAAATTAAAATAAAATAGAATAAAAGATGCCAGGTAGTTGTGTGGTGTTTATCCATAAGATTGCCGTGCATGAGTTATTTTGAGGGTTCGACAAGTCACTATAGCTACTATTGATTTTGAACTACAGTGGTACCTCTGGTTGTGGACGCTTCTGGTTGCACACGCTCTGGGTTACGAGCTCGGCTAACCCAGAAGTAGCTGCTCCTGGTTGTGAACTTTGCCCCAGGATGCGAGCGGAAATGTTAGTGCACATGCAGCGGGAGATACCATTAGCAAAAGCGCGCCTCAGGATAAGAATGGTTTCTGGTTACGGATGGACCTCCGGAACAGATTCAGTTCGTAACCAGAGGTACCACTATATTAAAACTTTCTATGTAATCTAGCATGAGCATTGGGGACTGGGGCTATTAAAAACTGAATTCATGCTAAGTAGGGTTGAAATTTTGCCCAAATATTCCTTAACAAATTCATCCAAAGAGTGAATTTGTATTTTAATTTTAAATATGTGATTTCTTCATAGATATACTTTGGGATGGCATTCAGCTTTTGCCGTAGAAATTTTGGTGAACGCACAAATAAAAATTTATAAATGTCCAGAAGCGGAAAACGCAGTCGAGCTATTCCCTCATTCATTTTGCACTTTTATAGTCAAGACTTTAAACGTGCATACAAATTATGTGTTTCCAGTTCAAATTTAGTTCTAGTGTTACATCCCTCTTCGAAATTATCCCCATCACCACATTGGCAAAACAGTTGAAATCCTTACAGCCATTGTCTCCTCCTTTCCCCACACCCTGTTTGGTGCTTGATGCTTTCTTAGGTTTCGGTACTTACATCTCTCCAGATAGGTTGCGCTCAGGTCCAGCGCGCGGATATCACTTCCTGCATTTTCGGTGGCGTCCCCAGGCAGGAAGATGGTTGCAAAGGCAGATTCCTTAATCCCCTCTTTCCCATCCTTCCCCAGCCAAGTAGAAGACAGGTTCAGTGTCCGCAGTTGAGGATAGCAGGAAAAAGCCAATGGCTGGATTTCGACAATGGGATTTCCAGCTAGAGAAAACCACTTGAGGTTTTGCGGAGCAGATGCACTGCATGCGGGCACAACTGATAGCAAATTGAAGCTCAGGTCCAGGAACTGGAGGCGGCTGAGGTTCCTGGCATCCCATGTCACTTGCTGAATCTTATTCTGCCTCAGGGAGAGGGTTTGCAACATTGGCAAGTCAGTCACCTCCTGGCTGTTGAATTCAGGCAAGAGGTTGACGCTCAGGTCCAAATACTCCAGAAGCTCAGGCAGGCAGGCAGGGAAAGAAGTCAGGCTCTGATTTCTGTGGCGAAAGGAGGCCCATCTCTGGGCACGCAGATCCCCGCAGGACAGGCTACTGAGGTTGAAATTTTCCTTCCAAGTGTTCGGCTTCAACTGGAAAAGGATTTTCGCATCTCCAGGAGCTGTAGATCCCGTTTCCTTCGTTGGCCTACTTGGCACTTCCCGTACAAGGACTAACAGGCAGGCAAGGAAGCAGAACATGGTAACCGCTCCCTCAAGAAGATGAGAGGCCTGTTTTCATAAAGAGAAGGAAAGCAGTGATGTTGAGTGCAGCCAAATACAGTGGTACCTCAGGTTAAGAACTTAATTCATTCCGGAGGTCCATTCTTAACTGTTCTTAACCTGAGGTACCACTTTAGCTAATGGGGCCTCCTGCTGCCAGAGCACGATTTCTGTTCTCATCCTGAAGCAAAGTTCTTAACCTGAGGTACTATATCTGGGTTAGCGGAGTCTGTAACTTGAAGTGTCTGTAATTAACTTCATGCAAGTCCACAAAAGCGTATGGCATCTTATATGGGCCTTCAAGAGGCCACAATATGTAGTGAACAAGACTAGCATGGCTGCCCAGCTGGAAACTGCCTAATATCCATGTTCACAAAAGAAATCTCCATTACCCTAATAATAATCTATATATCACAAGAAGCTGAACTGACAAGAGAACACTGAGGCAATTGTGTTGGAAAGTCACCTGGGTGCAGTTCTCAGGTTCACTGGGCTGGCTGCAGACAGCTATTTTGATAATTCCGCATAATGAGTCCTACCTCAAAGGATTGCTGTGAAGTTAAGGATTTGGTCAGGCATAGGCATACTCGGCCCTCCAGATGTTTCCAACCATCCCTGACCACTGGTCCTGTTAGCTAGGAATCATGGGAGTTCTAGTCCCAAAACATCTGGAGGGCTGAGTTTGCCTGTGTCTAGATATGGTAAACACTGCTTTGGGAGACAGTGAGAGTAGTAGACCACATGGCCTAAGGCTACAAACATTCATATCAGCCTCCTGTGCCCTGGCTGCTAGGAATCACCATGTAAGTGTTCTTTCGTGGCACTGTTGGATGAGGGCCAGAGACAACAGTGGCACGAAGTCCTTACACCAGACCACTGCAAACCTAAACATGGGCTTAGCAAGGGGGTGCAGGGAACGGCAGCTCCCCCCCCATCAAGTAAATAAATAGAAATACTTAACTAACTGACCAACTGCGTGGCAGATAACTCGGTTCTGCCCCCTCCCACATAAAGCCTGCCCCCCTAAAATAAATCCTGGCTACACCCATTACCCTACAGTCTGATGTTTTTCCCCCTATCACATTGTAACCCTAAGAAAAACGCACACCTCTTTTACCTAGATGCACAATTTTTTACTTACTCTTTGCTTGGAAGGTATCAGGGAGCTCAGTTCTCACTTGTTTACTCAAAGGGGGGGTATCTTCTGGTCTTTTAAAAGCTGAGGCACAGAAAACCCAGTGGGAGAAGAAACGGCAGGTGCAGAATTCCCCCCCTTTAATGTGACGCTGGTATAGTGGCTAAGCCCAATCACCCCCGCTTGCCATCTAGCCCTCTATTGCAAAACACTTAACTTGGTTTCTCTGTGCTAAACTGGCTCCTATTCATTTCTTGGGGGGGAGGGAAGGGGACACCCAACCTCCCAAGAGCAAATCCGTCTCCCTTTTGCCCTTTTAGGATCAGCAAGCACTTACCTGCCAAGGTGCTTCTCCGGCAGATTGCTCCGTGTCAAGGCTCCCCGAGTTTTCCCGCACTTGCTTTATACATTCCGATGATTCAGAGCTCAAGCACGAACCCCTGTCTGCTCCCTTGATCCCGTCCTCTCTCACCAGATCTGCTGATTCCAAGTCAGGCCCCTTCTACCAGTTTGCCCCTTCGTCTTAGGGAAAGGGCTGTTCCTTTTTTTACTACACCACACCTATCCCCATCCCTTTATGGGAAGTGGGCAGATGTATTTCCCAAGCTACACAAATGGACTTGTCAGCTCCTCCCTGCGTAGCTGGGGGGGGGGGGAGAGGGAGAGGCTGGGGGTGATTCTGGTGGGCTGAAAAAACATCTTTATTGCCAGCAGAATGGATTGCTTTTTTTTTTTTGCAAAGGTGAAAGGTCCATGGCGGGTGCCAGACTGCTGATAAGTAGGCCAATGTCTTCTTCCCTCTCCTTCAAGAAATAGGCAATTTTGACTTCTCTGCAAGTATAAAGGGCAAACTACACCTTGTACAGTGGTGCCTCACAAGACGAAATTAATCCGTTCCGCGAGTCTCTTCATCTAGCGGTTTTTTTGTCTTGCGAAGCAACCCTATTAGCGGCTTAGCGGATTAGCGCTATTAGCGGTTTAGCGGCTATTAAAGGCTTAGCGGCTATTAAAGGCTTAGCGGATTAGCGGCTAAAAGGCTATTAGCGGCTTAGAAAAGGGGGGGGGAGCGAAAAAAAATCGGAACACTTGCAAGACGTTTTCGTCTTGCAAAGCAAGCCCATAGGGGAAATCGTCTTGCGAAGCAGCTCAAAAACGGAAAACCCTTTCGTCTAGCAGGTTTTCCGTCTTGCGAGGCATTCGTCTTGCGGGGCACCACTGTATCTATTTAAGGAGCTCCACCATTTATTTATTTTTAAAAGAAGTGGACTTGGGAATATATGGTTTCGAATGGAGGAAGAGGAGGAGGAGGAGGGGTGGAAGAAAGACTTGACCCTCAACCACTTCCCTGCTCAGAATTGCTCACCACCAATTCTGGAAAGGGAGCAATCTGAGTGGGGCGGGTTTGGAATGGAAAAAACAGCTAGTGGTACAGCCTCACCCAGGACTTTTCCACTCAAAATGGTCCCCTCCCTAAAGGAGCTTTTCATGTCATTTTAACTGGTCCCTTTCTCCATGGTGTCCCAGATGTGCCTTTGGGAAGGGTAAATATTCTGGGGAGCAATTCTGAGAAGGGAAGTGGTTGAGGGTCAAGCACCCCTGTGAGCTCATTTACATGACATTTGTAGGTTTATTAAACATAAAAGTAAAGGGACCCCTGACCATTAGGTCCAGTCGTGACCGACTCTGGGGTTGCGGCACTCATCTTGCTTTATTGGCCAAGGGAGCCAGCGTACAGCTTACGGGTCATGTGGCCAGCATGACTAAGCCACTTCTGGCGAACCAGAGCAGTGCACGGAAACGCCATTTACCTTCCCGCCGGAGCGGTACCTATTTATCTACTTGCACTTTGACGTGCTTTCAAACTGCTAGGTTGGCAGGCGCAGGGACTGAGCAACGGGAGCTCATCCTGTCGTGGGGATTTGAACCACCAACCTTCTGATTGGCAAGTCCTAGGCTCTGTAGTTTAACCCACAGCGCCACCCGCATCCCCTTGTAGTTTTATTAATTGTTCCCAAATCCCACACTCCCTCCTGCTACAGCCCGGGGCAGCTACCAACAATCTTAATATGCAATACAAACTGTATACAACATTAATTAAAACAGATCAATGGCAACCTTTAAAACACAAGGCAGCGGATAATAAGCTCTTACCTGTTAAAATGTCTGCAGCTAATGACCAAAGGCCTGTGTGTGTGTGTGTGTGAAAAACACAATATCTCTGGCCCATGCTTTAATGTCTTCAAGAGTACTTGAAGGAGTACCTGTGCTTAGACTGCAGATAATATATGACCTTCTGCACCAAGGCTTTGAATTGAGCCTAGGCAGCCAGTGCTGTGAGCTCTAAGAAACAGTGCAATGGGATCTCTATTTGCTATCAATAGCGACGTGAGTGGCGCTGTGGTCTAAACCACTGAGCCTCTTGGGCTTGCCGATTAGAAGGTCGGTGGTTTGAATCCCCGCGATGGTGATGAGCTCCTGTTGTTCTGTCCCAGCTCCTGCCAACCCAGCAGTTCGAAAGCATGCCAGTGCAAGTAGATAAATAGGTACCACTGCGTCAGGAAGGTAAACGACGTTTCCATGCACTTTGGTTTCCATCACGGTGCTCTGTTGCGCCAGAAGCGGTTTAGTCCTGCTGGCCACATGACCCGGAAAGCTGTCTGTGGACAAACACCGGCTCTCTCGGCTTGAAAGCAAGATGAGCACCACAACCCCATAGTCGCATTTGACTGGACTTATCCGTCCAGGGGTCCTTTGCCTTTACCTTTTTACCTACTTGCTATCCCATGTAGAAACCTAGCAGTGGCATTCTATGCTGGCTGCAGACTATCTTGGAGGGCAGCCCCATGTGGCAGCCATTACAGTAGTCCAGCTGAGAGTGTAGATCACGGGTTCCAGGCTCCCCCAGTCCGCAGATGGCTGTAGCAGGGGAACCAACCAGAGTTGGGGATAAACACTCCTCTTCACTGAAGCCACTTGGGTTGACAGTCACTGCACAGAATCGGGGTGTGTCCAAGCTGCATATGTGCTCCTGCACGGGGAGTGCAATGCCTCCAGAACAGGCTGCCTCCCTAATTCCCAGACCTGGGAACCTCCTATCCACAGCATCGTGCTCTTATCAGGATTCAGCTTCATTTTTTTCAACCTTATCCAGCTCATCAGTGTCTCCAGACACTGGTCCAGTATTAGCACAGCCTCTATAGGCGTAAGCAAAATCTCCCAGAGCATTCTGTAAACCCACTGGAATTTTCAATCTTCAAGTCTGGACCATCCTTTGGCCTGTACATCTCATCTCTCTTCTGCCTCCCATCACAGACTGTGTCATGAAAATGTACGCCCTTTGTGATGTAATGATCTGATCATAAGGGTGACATCTGCATCACCCATCTTCAGGCTGCCTGTTTCCATGACAGCGTAATACAACAAATCTAACATAGGACCTGTCACATGTGTCCTACATGTGTAGTAGCCCTAAACACAGGCTTAGCAACTGAGTAACTAATGCTAGTAGGGTCCTATGAGTGTCAGTCATCCCCTGAGCCCTGCTCTGGAGTGGTCTCCTAGACTACATCTTACTGTTAAGACGTGAAGTTGTGAAGAAATGTGGATTAAACATTAAAAGCTGTGACATTAAAAGCCCTGAGCAGCTTGGGCCCAGGTTACTTGAATAACTACCTGCACTCATGGACCCCTGACCATTAGGTCCAGTCGTGGACGACTCTGGGGTTGCGGCGCTCATCTCGCTTTATTGGCCGAGGGAGCCGGCGTACAGCTTCCGGGTCATGTGGCCAGCATGACTAAGCCTGGAAACGCCGTTTACCTTCCCGCCGGAGTGGTACCTATTTATCTACTTGCACTTTGACATACTTTCAAACTGCTAGGTTGGCAGGAGCAGGGACTGAGCAACGGGAGCTCATCCCGTCGCGGGGATTCGAACCACCGACCTTCTGATCGGCAAGTCCTAGGCTCTGTGGTTTAACCCACAGCGCTACCCGTGTCCTATGTTAGCAGCATAAATGCCCCCAATCCCAACCCTTTCGGATGTCTGTCCTACAAGAAAGCTGCCAAATAATGAAACGGGTACGAGAAGCAACTCCAAAACTTGCCCTAGCAAACATCTGCCAAGACAACAATGTATACTCACCTTACAAAGAACTCATAAGCCACCTACTCTCAGCAGTGAGGAGCGTCATAACTAAAAACTGGAGGGACCTGCCACTGCTCCCAAACTGTATGGGAAACGGCCCTACTAGAAAAGTTAAGCAACAAATTGAAACTAGCACAGGGACAGACAAAAGAAGATGCCGTAACACTGGTATGGCTCCCCTTTATTACACATACAGCCCAGCAAGACAACAACATAACCCCCCCAACAGCATACCAATTGATGCGGCTAACTTGACCCAACCACCTTCCACCCTCTCTCACATACAAACAAAACTCATTGCAACCAACCATGCTCTGGGCTCTCGGTCCGCCAAAACAGACAGACAAATAAAGAACCTATCACTGTGATGCTGACACAAAAACCCTATGCATATACTAAGCAAAAGAATGGAAAACTCTATGAACTGAGAACAAAGATGTTGCATGTACCCTTGCTGTTCTAGGAAAATCCAATAATAATAATAATAATAATAATAATAATAATAATGGCATCACACTCCAAATTCCTGGGAGGCATCTCCCAGTGGTTTCATATAGCTATTAAATAGGTTGGCTATGACAAAGAGAGACTATAAAATCACAATTGGCCACCCTCCCAGAGTCACTTTTCTTTAAATGAAGAAAGAACAAGCCAGTGTCAAGGCTTAATTATTGTTGTGCAAATTAGCAGTTTGTTGCTCAGTTTGCTACCTATCCATTCTGAAGGAAATCAGCCCTGAGTGCTCACTGGAAGGACAGATCCTGAAGCTGAGGCTCCGATACTTTGGCCACCTCATGAGAAGAGAAGACTCCCTGGAAAAGACCCTGATGTTGGGAAAGATGGAGAGCACAAGGAGAAGGGGACGACAGAGGACAACATGGTTGGACAGTGTTCTCGAAGCTACCAGCATGAGTTTGACCAAACTGCAGGAGGCAGTGGAAGACAGGAGTGCCTGGCGTGCTCTGGTCCAGGGGTTCACAAAGAGTCGGACACAACTAAACAACAACAACAACTCAGTTTAAAACAAGTGAGTGAAAAGCAGCAGGCATCATTGTCCAAGGAAAACCATGCACACCCTACAACTACCATAGCAATTAAAGCTACGCTTTTCAAAGGGCCTTGAGAACACATGCTGGGCTTATCTTTGCACATGTCACTCAACATCAAGGCAGCTTTGAGATCTACCAGACTTCGCAGAAACGTAAGACAGATTTCTTAATGGGTCTGTCTGGTCTGGAGCCCTTTTGGGTTCTGCCTCCTTTGTTACAAACTGATCAGCGTGTACTTTTAGAAAACCCCTTTCAAGCGAAGGAGCGTCATCGGGTATTGCCAAATGCTGTTCAACTCTGGTGAATACAGAAAGGTAATTTCTCCCGCAGCAACAATTCTGGAAAAACAAAGCCCAGGCAGAAATAGGGCAAAAAGAGGCGTACCTCAGTTTACCTCAGAATGCCCAACTGTCTGATTTAAAATATATTTATTTATATTTATAAAACACATGCCCTAAGTGCTCAAGTTGCTTCATTCAGCACTACCCAGAGGTCCTTATGACAATCCAGTCAGCTTGAAATAAACAAGTACTATTTTATTTCCAAAATAAAACAAACAACAAAAATCAAAAAGTTACACCATATAAATACTAACAGAAGGTGATGATGCCTTTAACACATCTCTCCTCTGTAGGTATCTAGGCATCCAATATGCACTGGCAACTTGGAGATTTTGTTCTACTTCTTCGCAAGATTGCAATTTCTACTTAAGCTCTTTCCCGCAATCTGTGAAAAGCCTTTGATACGTGTCCCTGATTTGTATACGAGATAAAACCACGCCACACTATGAAAATTAGTTATTTTAGTTTTGTCTTTAGCTAATCTACATTGGTAAGTCAATTTTTTCTGCCATGGGTATTTGCCAGCAGTTTGTGGTAAAAAGCTCTTGCAGTTTCCGAGTGTCTGCGAGCAAAAATACTGTTAGTTCCTTAGATGTCGCTTTGATGAGGTTGACTGGTTTTGTTATCCCACTAATGCATACAGAGAACGGAAGCTGAGAGGTCAGAGTTTACCTAGGGCTATCTAAAGCGTTAATGGCTAAACTGTGATTTGAATGAATGACATCTGCCTCATATCTCCTGATCTTAACAGCACCGCTTCTGTAAGTGAAACACATTCCTGATTTCACAGGTTAAAAGCACAGGTTAAAAAACAACATGAAAGAAAAAGCACGTGAGAGTGTGCATGCCCATCTCAAGCTTATCGTTTCATTCCTCAGGAAATGACACAAATTACTGTTGTAAACAAAAATCTGCCCTCTTTCCCTTATGGGGTATCCGAGAGCCCATATAGAGTCCTTACATAGGTTCCCTATTGGTAGGAGAAGATAACAGAGGCCAACCAGAGAATATTGAGAAGCAAAGCAGCTAGTAAGCTTGATCTTTATTTAACTGTTGCAACAGGGTGCTCCCCTCACCTGTAGGAGAAGAAGAGGAACCCAGAAAAATGGCGCGCAAGGCCTTATAAAGACTTTTGAAATTGCCACCCTGTAGATCAAGACCACCCCCAGAAACATCATACATACATCACAGAAGGGGTGTAACCTAAGACCACCCCTCAGATACATCATACCTACATCACAGAAAAGGCGGTCTTAAAACAGAAATTTGAATGTTGTTTTTCTCCTGTCGTTGTTTATCTCCTATCTGGCAGGTTACTTGATTGGATTTCCTTGGTAGCCTGGCCAGTCTTTTGTAATGATAAATACTTAGTTCCTGGGCCATGTCACAGGCTCACACCCTAGTCATATCTTAAATGTGCCCTTAAGACAGGATTTGTGAGGAAAGAGACAATGGGGAGGTTTCCCACTTTGACCTTGCAGAGAAAACATTTGCTCAGTTTAGGAATCAAAATGGTTCCAGGTCGGTCTTCCTGTGCTGATCTATGTACGTGCTTGGTTGGTATGCTTATGAACATTACCATATATCTAAGACCTCAAAATTCCTATCACACTGCCAAGATATTAAAGAAGAAAGATGGAAGGCGGAAGACAGCAATTAATCACCTGCGTTTGGGGTGACCCTGACATTTCAAATTTTGATCCAGAATTTAGAGAACAAATCTTATAACGAAGTTAGATTGAAAGTTAAATAAAGTGATCTATTTTGATTTCTGGAGAAAATAAAGGTACGCCAAATATTCACTGGTGACTGGGCTTAGCACTATACAAGCATCTTCCATCGCAAATGAGCTCCTCTTTATGTTCACATTAAAGGGGGGAATTCTGCATGCGCCTGTGTCCTGGTCCCTTCCCACATCTGCTCCAGAGATAGTTTAGGGGGAACAGATTTAGGAGGCACATAGTGGGGAAAGAGTGGGAGAATATTTCACTGTACAAGCAGAAATCCTCACACTAACCAAACATTCACAAAGCGCTACATTAGATACAACCCATTATCATTTATTTTTAAAAGTCATTGTAAAACGTCTGCTGCACAATAAGCTGGTGGTTTCGCCATCTAAAGTGCCTTTAAGAAGTGTCTCATTTTTTGATCCCACCACACAGCTGCTCTTGAAACCCCTTAACAAATTGCAGAAGTCATATTGGCCACTTGGTGCCCTAATGTTGGGAAGTGCAAAACAGTTCTCTGGTGTGAAGTACTAAGCATATGATGAGCATTCCCTCATCCATTTTAGCACTGGAATCATTATCTCATTTACTACTGGATGAAAATGGGTGAAATTGACTCGCTCAAAGGGATTTAAACCCAGATCTCCTAAACCAGGCATGTCCAAAATCCATTTCGGGGGCCTAATCTGGCCCGCTAACCGGTTTAATCCGGCCCCTGTGGCAGTTTCCAAGTTTATTTCCTGAGGTAAAATCCTAAAAAAACTTCAACAACTTCAATTGTAAAGAAAGCTTAACAACTTCAACCCTAAAAAAAGGTCAATGACTTTGGTTGGCCCTTTGGTCACTTCATCAAATCTGGCCCTCTTTGAAAAAAGTTTGGACACCACTGTCCTAAACATACAGGAAGTAGACTACACAGATGTGTGTTTGCTTTAGAAGCATGTTGCACTCTGTATATTATAACAGCACCTTGAAAGCTGCAACCAGCTATGTCCTCCTCCTCCTCTCCATCTCTAAAGGGATGAATCAACGCTGGCTGCAAATCATCCAGGTTGGAATGTGAAGGCTGAAAGCTGAATTCCTTACTGACACAGGAAGATAAACAGAGCAGAGCAGTCCCAAGAGGAGATGGTACCAGGCTCCAGAGATGAGCTCCTCCTTTAGCAAGCAGAGAATGATAAGAACTGAAATATTCAGCAAAGGCTGAGGAATTTTTCTTTCTTTTTTGCACTCTATAAAAATAGCATGACATATTCAATCCAGACTGAATCAGATCCCTGCATACAACTGATTGTAACAAAGGAAAATGAAATATAGCTCAAAGAGAAAGAACATGCTGTTTTCTTCTCTGTCGCACATTCTGACACCAAAAATTGAGGCAATTTCTACAGAGGACAGAAAGATCTGTTGTGCTCTAATTAGTTTGGCTTTAACTCCATAGAATATAGTTCATGTAGCAGGAAACGCTACATTAGATGCTGCTTCAGCCCCCCCCCCCGATTAGAACTGAAGGAAACCACCACCATGAAAAGCACGATAGAATGTTCCCTCTGGAAAGCAGACTGTATGTTAAAGCCTGCAGTGTAGCACCCTTGGCAGGATGTGGGTGGCGCTGTGGTCTAAATCACTGAGCCTCTTGGGCTTGCTGATCGGAAGATCGGTGGTTCAAATCCCCGCGATGGGGTGAGCTCCCGTTGCTCTGTCCCAGCTGCTGCCAACCTAGCAGTTTGAAAGCACACCAGTGCAAGTAGATAAATAGGTACCACTCTGGCGGGAAGGCAAATGGTGTTTCCATGCACTCTGGTTTCCATCACTGTGTTCTGTTGCACCAGAAGCGGTTTAGTCCTGCTGGCCACACGACCCAGAAAGCTGTCTGGGGATAAATGCTGTCTCCCTCGGCCTGAAAGCAAGATGAGCACTGCAACCCCATAGTCGCCTTTGACTGGACTTAACCATCCAGGCGTCCTTTACTTTTTACCTAGCACCCTTGGCACTGGATTGGATCCAAATAACTATGAACAGAAGAAAGCAGTAGAGCAAGAATCCATCTCAAAGTAGTAGTTGTTTTTTTTTTAAAAAAGAAGGCAGAATAGAATAAGTACAGAAGAAGAGGCTTTCTTGGAAGTCCCGGAAACATCACTAGGATACTATTGTTTTGCAAGAATGTATTTATTTTAAAATCTCTATTACACAGCTTAAAAAATTATGGTTTCAGTAGGTTCATTGCTACATGCCAATAGTTTTGATATAAAATATTAAAACGACTAAACGTTAAAAACAAGCTGGAAGTTAAATTTCTTCAGAAGATGGCACGAAATTAAAACTGTAGTTTCCCCACAGCAAGGCGCTAGTTGCTAGTTGCAAAGCTTTACAAAATGCACTGTACAAAAAGCAGATACTAATGGCTTATGAAAATATGAGCAATTGCAGCAAAAACTGGGAGGACGTTGATAAAATCCTTTCCATGAGAAGAACAAGAAGAACAACAAAATGTCCAGGTGCAACAACACCCTAAAAATAACATTAAATCTTTTGGTGGCACTTGTTTTCTTGTCTTATTTAAGCAGTAAGGAAAAGTCATCGGAATTAATCAATTCAAATAAATGCTTTTCACAGTATGCCATGCTTGTGCGTGTGTCTGACAGTTCGTAGTCTTCGGGAGTGAACCCCAAGGAAAAATCCATACCTGATGCATTGTGGGACATCTTTAGGAAAAGAAAAGGCTAAGTGCACATCTGGAGACAGTTGAATGTCATCTTGTATGCCTCCTTCTGGCAACTCCTGCAGCCAAACTGGTGCCAAACGTATCTGGTTTCCTTTGGACCACATCAGCGGGGCCACTGGACCGAGTCTTGTTATCGGGGCAGCCCAGGTCCTCCACACAGACTGCCCAGGCCTGCGCCCCAGAGAGGTCACGTGGGAGCTGCCGATACAGCAAAAACAACGAAGGAGGCAGCGGTTACAAGTTACCGGTCTCCGCAGCCACAGCAGGCGCTGTGATTCTCCAGCGGATTGACTCCTCCCCCGAAGGAGCACTCCAATGTGTCTTGAGACGGATGGACCATGCCTAAGGGGTTCAGGAGTGAGCGGAGGTGAGGAATAGGAGGCACAAAAGGAAGCTGGATTTGTCCTCTAAAGTGTTTGCTGCATTGGAGCCTTAACTGGATTTCACAGGCTCCCCAGCGTCACACGCCAATAAAGATTACGGATAAGCCAAAACCATGTGCTCTACAGGGATAGAGAACTATTGGACTACAACTCCCATCATCCCCGTCCATGCCGGCTGGGGCTGATGCGGCTTGGATTGCAGTATCACCTGGAAGACTGCAGGCTCCACACCTCTGCCGCAGGTACTTGGTTGCAATACAGTAGACTCTAGGTTTGTTGTTGCCCAGTAGGCTCCAAGTCAGGGGTGGGGAGCGTGAGGGCCTCCCGATTATATGGACTACAAGTCCCATCGGCCCTGCCAGCACATCCAGCGGTCAGGAAAAATGGGAGTCGAACAGCATTCGGCGGGACACGGGTTAGCCCATAGCTGTCAAGTGTCCCTTATTTGGTGGGACAATCCCTTATCCCAGCGCCATGTCCTGCTGCTGTCCCTTATTGATGAGGCTTCATTTGGCTGCTGGCTGGGCTTTCTGCCTTTGGCTCAGAGGGGCTCAGAAGTTGAACATACCTGTGCCCGGAAAATCCCTTATTTTGGCTGCTGATCCCTTATTTTCGAGGCTGCTGGTCCCTTATTTTCAAATCTGTAAGTTGACAGCTATGGGTTAGCCACCCCTGCTCCAAGTATTTACATCCAACGTAGATAAACCCTTGAGGTAAGCTTATGTTTCTTTTTCAAAAGGTTACTGAGCTACACCCATTTAAACTTCTCAGGTTCAAAACCAAGATGGATCTAGAGGAGGCACTTGGATTTTGGAGTTGTCAATCGGCTTCTTGCTTCTCCCCTCCTTATTCCCATCCTCCAGTTAACTTGTGGAACAAGTCCTCATCCAGCGTTTCGTTCTGGTCTTTGGAACGGGTGGACAGGAAGATGTAACCTCCAATGTATTCGTGGACCACCTTGCAGTCTGCGCTCAGGCAAGCGAAAGCAATAGACACGTTCTGGTCAAACTCAATTGCAACCTGAAGGGGAAATGCAAAGAGGTCTATATATAAAAAGCATTAAGAGCATGCAAGTATGGATTGTTAACACTTAAAAATATATATTTACAATAGGTGATGACACAGAGTCATGAAAAACGACAGAGGGTAAGGATTTGCTGAAAGGTCTTTCTAAATGGGAATACAAAAGGGGAGGTGTGAGGAGGTCAAAGATTCATGGTAATGAGATAAAGGATGACTTAATTTTAAACTTTCTATGTTTGTTTTTTTCTTTTTTTATATAACTAATCATTGTCTTTTTCTCTTGTTCATTTAATTTTTTCTCTACGTGTGCTCTTTCTTTTTTATTCAACTTTCTATTCTTTTTAAATTGCTATTTATGATCTGTATGAATTGTACTGTATAACTCTATGTTTACTTTTAAAACCTTAATAAATATTATTTATTAAAAAAAAGCACAATTAAACCGCCAAGAATAGAGGGAGGAAGGCGATAGCCAGAGAGGAAGCCTGTGATATACAGGATTGGACCAATGGCCCATTTAACCGTGCATCTTTTATCCAATGCCTCCACGCAGCCTGTAGACAGGGCCCAAAGAGCCAAAGGTCCAACCTTTCCCACCAGTCACTGGTATTAGGCGGCTAGACTGCGCCTGCACCTGGAGGGTCTGTTTAGCCGCAACTGCTAAAAGACTGTGATAGACTTTTCTCTCATGAATTTGCCTCGGTCCCCTTGACAGCTTGTGTCTATCAATGCTTCTTGCAGCAGCAAATTCTGTCAAGTGAATTATGCATTCTGCGAAGCGTTTTTGCTTCTTTGCCCTGAAACTATGAACATATTTCAGAGATTATCTTTTGTGACTCCCAGCTGAGCTCTATCCCCTTGCATTCATCGCATTTATGTCTCCCACACTCCCAGTTTTCCTTCAAATGACTGTTAAAGAAAGAAACTCCACAGCGATATTTTATATCATGGTGGAGATCGTGAAGTCCCTAAATAAAAAACGTAGTGAATAAAACAGCCCAATATGATGAAAAACCACCCAATATAATAAAGTATAATACTGTGAATGGGGATGTGATGCATAATAAGGTAAAAGTAAAGCGATCCCTGACCATTAGGTCCAGTCGTGACCGACTCTGGGGTTGTGGCGCTCATCTCGCTTTAATGGCCGAGGGAGCTGGCGTACAGATTCCGGGTCATGTGGCCAGCATGACTAAGCCGCTTCCAGAGAACCAGAGCAGCACACGGAAACGGCATTTACCTTCCCGCCGGAGTGGTACCTATTTATCTAATTGCACTTTGATGTGCTTTCGAACTGCTAGGTTGGCAGGAGCAGGGACCGAGCAATGGGAGCTCACCCCGTCGCAGGGATTTGAACCGCTGACCTTCTGATCGGCAAGTCCTAGGCTCTGTGGTTTAACCCACAGCGCCACCCGCGTCCCTCCGTGATGCAGATTAGGAAACACATTAATGCAGAGATAGGGAACCTGCGGTCCTCCAGATGTTATTGGACTACAATACCCATCAGCCCCCGCTGACATGGCCAGCAATAAAGGATTATGGGAGTTGTAGTCCAATACCACTGTAGGGCCACGGGTCCTCTTCCGTGCATTCATATAAGGGTTTCTATGTACAATGGGTATATTGTTTTGCATTTCAAATACATCACAAAAGGGCTGTTTGCCAGGTTTATTTGTGCAAAAGGTTAAATCGCAGTGCGAGAGGCAAGTTTGCTCCAGGAAACCTTTGTCTTTACCTGCCGTATCTCCCAGTTCACGTTCCACTGTTTCATATTTGAGAATCTCCATGTCGTAATTGGGTCCCCGGTGGCTGTATCTATCCTTATCAGCCTGTTGTAAGAAATGCCCAAGAGGTCATCCTTCTTGCTTCCTTTAAATCTAAGGAGGGGGAAAACCCAGTCAATTAATTCGGCAAGTCTCTCAAAAAGCAGTTTGCAACAGAGGGGAAAAAATCACAGCCTCTTTCGGAGGTTCTGTGAAGACTGTGTATAAGGATTTGCACTGGGAGAGAGGACCTATGTAGAGTGGTATTATTATTATTATTATTATTATTATTATTGTCTCCCCTCAAGCCTACAAGTCAGTAACTAATGTAAAGAGGGATGAAATGAGAATATCAATGTTTATGATGGGATTGCACTTCCCTCTACTGGCCAAGCACAGAAATGCAATGGTAAACTATGTTATGAAAATAGTTATCGCTAAGCATTAAACTTTCCGAAGGTTTTTCCAAGTGTTTTTTTTTTTAAAAAAACTTATTGTGAATAAAAAATATTTTGGCCCAAACTCTGATTTAGTAGTAGCAGGGCAAAATGTAACGACCTTGTAATGACTGTAGCCTTTTTTGCAGGGGAGACAGCCTGTTGTGGTTGAAATCTGCACTTGTATTTGACAGTTAAACGTTAAAGCCGGAAAAGATGTGTACACAGGACCCAAGAGAGGGAGAACACAGTATTTAAAGACCTCACACACCAGCAACAGTTTCCAAAAGGACATGGTGGTAAAGGAAGCAGATTTAGCTTCGTGGGTGTTCGTGGTTGAGTAATATCTGCTCATTATGGCACAGGCATTTTTTTCTGGTTAAGAGCACATGACAACAGAAAGAGAACTGGGCCTCTGGCCAGGTTACCTGATCTCATGCGCTCTGAATTTGAAAAATGTTGGTGCTGCTCTCTGCCCAAACAGGGCTCACCCTCAGTTACCTGCTAACTCGTTTTGGAGCCATAGCTGTCAACTTACAGATTTGAAAATAAGGGACCAGCAGCCTCGAAAATAAGGGATAGGCAGCCAAAATAAGGGATTTCCAGAGCACAGGTAGGTTCAACTTCTGAGCCCCTCCAAGCCAAAGGCAGAAAGCCCAGCCAGCAACCAAACAAAGCCTCAAGCGGTGGTTCCCACAGCATAGCAACCCGGCAAAGGGGAAGCAGCAAGGAAAACCACTATCACCTCTCCGCTGGGAAGCGCTGAGCAAAAGCGAGTCCCCAGGTAACGCGTCCAATTTGATCAGCACAAGGCATGCAAGCTCCACCCCCCAGTCGTTCTTAGACTCCTTATTGGGTGAGCAACACAGCCAATCAACACAGTTGGAGCCTCCCTCCTCCCTGGCCGGCAGGGAGGGAGGAAGAGGAGCTACTTCCTTTGAAACCCGGGAAATTTAAGGGACATCATCAATCCGGGACAGCAGCGGGATACAGCGCTGGGATAAGGGACTTTCCCACCAAATAAGGGATGGTTGACAGCTATGTTTGGAGCACTGGCCCAGGGACTGAACACCAGAATCTCTCAAAGGACCAGTTGATGGCATTTTACCATTGCACTGTTGAGAGTGTATTAACTTATGGTCTGTGTGTGTGGTTTGGGAGCTGCACGGTCAGGGAAAACACCAATGCTGTCCAAGGTTGTAAAGACTACAGAATAAGGAGAATAAGTGGGTACACTCTTCCCACCTTGGATCAAATCTATGCTTCCAGGTGCCATAAGAAAGCTGCAAAGATAGCGCAGGATAGTGCGCACCCCGGAAATGATCTCTTTCAACTTCTGGAAGAAGGTACAGGGTTATAAAGACTAGGACTAGCCGCCTGAGAAACAGTTTCTATCCAAATGCGATTTTGGTTTTAAACGCAGTGTAAGGTAGTTTCTATGGGAGTATATTATATTCAATTATGGGGTATCAGAGTTTTTAGGGGCTAACCAGGCTGGGATAGTTGGAATAGCAGGCTTGTTGGTTTTTGAATGTCTGATGTAATTTTTTTCAATTTCGTTGTTCTGTATGGGACAATGACAATAAAGATTATCATATCATAATTCCAGACCCCCAGTCAGGAATTCTATGATGGGAGTCAGCTAAGGGACGCCGAGGATGGAGCGGGAGAAAATATGCGACAGCCAGGTCAGTGTGAAACAGCTACCTCTTAATTGCAAGTGGGAGATACCTAAACAAGTGGGAGAGCCAGTGTGGTGTATTGGTTAAGAGCGGTATTCTCATAATCTGGTGGACCGGGTTCGCGTCTCCGCTCCTCCACAGCTGCTGGGTGACCTTGGGCTAGTCACACTTCTCTGAAGTCTCTCAGCCCTACTCACCTCACAGAGTGTTTGTTGTGGGGGAGGAAGGGAAAGGAGAATGTGAGCCGCTTTGAGACTCCTTAAAGGGAGTGAAAGGCGGGATATCAAATCCAAACTCTTCTTCTTCCTCTAAACAATTTCCCAGCGGCTCAGTTTTTTTACTTGCATGAATTCAACAGCTGCTTTCCTGCACCCCGTTCCAGCCTTTTTCTTCTGCCTTTCCCTTTCTTTCTGGCTGCCCCCTCTTCGCTCTCTCCTTGTCCTCTGGCCTCGCCCTGTGACTTCACTCATTTGTCAGCCAAGGGTAAAGGTAAAGGGACCCCTGACCATTAGGTCCAGTTATGACCGACTCTGGGGTTGCGACGCTCATCTCGCTTTACTGGCTGAGGGAGCCAGCGTACAGCTTCCAGGTCATGTGGCCAGCATGACTAAGCTGCTTGTGGCGAACCAGAGCAGCGCATGGAAACGCTGTTTACCTTCCCACCTATTTATCTCCTTGCACTTTGATGTGCTTTCGAACTGCTAGGTTGGCAGGAGCAGGGACTGAGCAACGGGAGCTCACCCCATCATGGGGATTCGAACTGCCAACCTTCTGATCGGCAAGTCCTAGGCTCTGTGGTTTAACCCACAGCGCCACCCGCGTCCCTGTGCCAGCCAAGGGCTGGGTGCAAAAAAGGATCATAATCCCCATGCAATGTAACTTGACAGTATTTTCTTTTCTTTAACACGGACTTGTCAGTCATTCCAATGTTGGTCAGAACACTGGAAGATGAGCACCAGTTTAAGGACACCTGATCAACTAAATGCTAAATGCTGCCTGCGGTTTTCCTCCCATCTATGTGCACAAAGGATTACAGGCTTCATTTAAAAACACAAAAGTGTAAAGTTCACATCTTGTCCACAACCCTACAGCTGAGACCCAAAGGCATTCCAGTCAAGAGCTCTAGCAACATGGGCCAACAACCCTAGAAAAACATACAGTGGCACCTCAGGTTACATACACTTCAGGTTACAGATGCTTCAAGTTACAGACTCTGCTAACCCAGAAATAGTACCTCAGGTTAAGAACTTTGCTTCAGGATGAGAACAGAAATTGTGCGCCGGTGGCATGGCGGCAGCGGGAAGCCCCATTAGCTAAAGTGGTTCTTCAGGTTAAGAACAGTTTCAGGTTAAGAACGGACCTCCAGAACGAATTAAGTTCTTAACCCGAGGTACCACTGTATTCATTTATTTATGTAAACAGCAGGATAATATTAGGACTGCGTTCTTTGCAGTTGGGTCACGTGACTTCAAATGACTGTCAAAGTGGCCCACAGCTGATGACCCTGTTCACCCACCCTGCTGTATTTTATCCAATTCCACCTGGGAGAAAAATCGATGCATCTTGAAGAACATTGTCGGGTCACCAGGAATCATGTTGCAACTGTCACAGCTTCTGTTAAAAAAAGTCACCTCTGCCTGATCTAATTAATAATAATAATAATAATATTTTTTTTTATACCCTGCCTTTCCCAGTTAAAAAACCAGGCTTAGGGCAGCTAACAACAAGTTTAAAACAATTAATTATAAAAGCAGCATAAGATACAGTATATAAAAAAATTCAATTTAGGGGAAATAAGCATTAGATAATCCCCAGGGCTAGCTGGCTGAATTGGTCCTACTTGGGCCAGCGAGGAGGCCAGGGGAGAATTAGATGTGAGGTCTCAGAGTAAGTGATCTTCATAAAAGGGGAGGGGGAGGGAAGAGAAGGGAAATAAAAGATCAAATTAAAGGCCAGGTGGAATAGCTCTGTCTTACAGGCCCAACGGAAGGAGGTTAAATCCTGCAGGGCCCTGGTCTCATGGGACAGAGCATTCCACCAGGCTGGAGCCATCACTGAAAAGGCCCTGGCCCTGGTGGAGGATAGTCTGACTTCCTTAGGACCTGGGACCTCTAAACTATGGTTATTCATTATTAATTAATAATTGGTTATTAATTGCCAACTCACTTGGTGCTCAGTCAAAATGAAGGAAGTGGAAGAGCTCAGAGAGCCATTAAATGGTCACAGCAGCGTAACATTGCACTTACCTCACAATGTAGTACGATAAGCCAAACTCAGGGAGCGACTGCCACGCCTGGACAAACCTCAGCTTGGCTTCCACCAGAGACATGTGGGCGATATTTTGGTGCGCCTCCAAAATGCGAGTAGCCAGCTGCGAAAACAAGGAGGGGAATAGAGGTTTCGATTGACAGGTGCCGGGGGTGAAAGAAGAGCATTAGGAAGATGGTTATGCATGTGGTCAGAGAGCAGGCAGGCATCCTTGATACTCCCTTAAGGAAGGAAGGCAAAGGGGTGCAAACTGGGGACAGCTCATTCATTTCAGGGGGACCTTCTTACTTGGTTCCCAATCCCCAGAAACGTTGCACACATGGCCAGAGTTGATATCCCCTAATCACATGGGCAAGAGGCCTTAAACGGCTACAGGTGGCTTTGATTTCCCGTAGCTTTTGTTTTCTTTATCACCAGGGCGTGGGTGGAGAACTTAAGCTATGAATGGTATTTGATGCCCAAGAGGAGGACTTGTTGACTGTGGTTTACTACAGCGCTGCCTGGTGCAATACATAATGAGGCAATCTTAATGGAATCCAATGCTGGAGGAGACTCTTGAGAGTCCCATGGACTGCAAGAAGATCAAACCTCTCCATTCTGAAGGAAATCAGCCCTGAGTGCTGACTGGAAGGACAGATCCTGAAGCTGAGGCTCCAAGACTTTGGCCACCTCATGAGAAGAGAAGACTCCCTGGAAAAGACCCTGATGCTGGGAAAGATGGAGAGCACAAGGAGAAGGGGATGACAGAGGACGAGATGGTTGGACAGTGTTCTCGAAGCTACCAGCATGAGTTTGACCAAACTGCGGGAGGCAGTGGGGACAGGAGTGCCTGGCGTGCTCTGGTCCACGGGGTCACGAAGAGTCGGACACGACTAAACGACTAAACAACAACAAATGGAATCCAAAGGTGAGGGAACTGACCAGCTAGGGTTGTTAGAAGCGAAACCTTAACACACAATGCTGGGAATGTAAGAAAGTAAAAAACGTCTAGGAAATGATATATAATAAGATGAAAAAGATGTTGAAATATACATTTCTAAAAAAACTAGAAGCATTTTTACTTATAGGTGAGGATATTAATAGACAGGATGTTAAATTGTTCTTATATGCAACAACAGCGACAAGAATATTGTTGGCCCAGAAATGGAAGCAAGAAGAAATACTGACAAAAGAAGAATGGCAAACAAAATTAATGGACTACGCAGAACTGGATAAAATGACAGGAAGGATTCGAAACCTGCGGGACCAGAGATTTACAGAAGATTGGTAGAAATATACAAACTATTTGAAGAGGAACTGTAATCAACAAATTACAAGATGTTTTATAAGGAGAAATATATGAAATATTGCAAAGAAGAGAAAGAAGAGAGACATTAGTTATGAGATTTAAATGTAACAGTGAAAGTAAGAAATGTATATTAAGTGAAAAGATTGGAAAAATTTTCAGATGTGATTGATGGAGGTAAAAAAAAATTGTATAAGATATAAAAGTATGTTTAATAATTGTTGAAAATGATATGTTAAAAAACTAATAATTTTTTTTTTTTAAAAAGAAACTTTAACACACAATGCAACAAGGAACTGAGCACATTTTTAAAAGCAATAGAGAGAAGTCAGGTTGGGGTTGGGCAGTTTTGAACTGACTCTGGCAATCTGCATTTTAATCTTCCTCTATTAGGAACAACGCAGCAATTAAGGATTGTTTCTCAAGAGTCCTTAATGCTTCAAGGATCTTTCTGTCCGTAATGTTTCTTGAGGCCAGTTAAGTACACAGGATTTGGGTAGCTGAGGCTGCCTTGTGCTGGATCAGGCCATCCTGGGCACAGCGAATGTAACCTGAGGCTTTACAGAAATGCTTGCAATTTTGCCCAGCCCTACTCTACTCTCTTAGGGACACAGATGCTGCTGTGGGTTAAACCACAGAGGCTAGGGCTTGCCGATCAGGAGGTCGGTGGTTCGAATCCCCGCGGCGGGGTGAGTTCCCGTTGCTTGGTCCCTGCTCCTGCCAACCTAGCAGTTCGAAAGCACGTCAGAGTGCAAGTAGATAAATAGGTACCACTCCGGCGGGAAGGTAAACGGCATTTCCGTGCACTGCTCTGGTTTGCCAGAAGCAGCTTAGTCATGCTGGCCACATGACCCAGAGGCTGTACGCTGGCTCCCTCAGCCAGTAAAGCGAGATGAGCGCCACAACCCCAGAGTTGGTCACGACTGGACCTAATGGTCAGGGGTCCCTTTACCTTTACTCTACTCTCTTAAACCTATTCTGCAGAAGGAAAACTGGGAGCCTTCAATGATTTTCACAGGGTCAATACAGTGAGGACATGAGAAACGCACATCTCCCAAATTCAAGTTCAATACTCTGTATCTGTTGTATAAAGCTGGCTCTTCGGTTATTACATGCAGATCTCATTATTTAGGGGGGTGACCAACCTTTTTTATTTTTAAATATGATTTTTATTAAATTTTCTGTTTTACAATTTCAGATAAACCTTTTACATACTTAAGATATCAATTACTTCCATGGTTTATTTTACACATATCCCTGCATATTTTACATAAACTATACCAATAGGTTTTCCATTATTACATCTTTCAAAACTTATTTACGCTGTTGAATTTATCTTAATGCTGCCAGAGTTTTCAGCCGAACACAATTATTTTCCATATATTCAATAAACGTTTCCCAATCTTCTTTAAATGTATGCTATTCTTGTTCCCTTATTCTATATGTTAAGTCTGCAAGCTGTGCATATTCTGTCAGTCTAAGTTGTCAATCTTTTTCCATTCTCCATTTTTGGGCTAACAAAACATGGGCCGCAGTTGGGGAATTTCAGTCTGAATGATGCCCAACAGAAAGGACTCTCGTTTCAGGGGGAAGGTAATTTTTAACATTGTGACCAACCTTTTAAAGTTTGTGGGCACGTTTGGATTTGGGAGTATGTGCCATAGACTCTGGATAAAGGTTAGATCCAGTACAATTAATCTGAGCCTTGAAAAGCATATAGAACTGGAAAGGGAAATGGGAAAGAGCGTCGCTCTTCCAACCGCATATTGATGTCCTTTTCAAAGGAGAAAAGGGTAACCACCCTCACCACTTTATGACCAACAGGGAAGTGTGTGTGTGTGTGTGTGTGTGTGTGTGTGTGTGTTTGTGATCTTCAAAAGCTTCACGGGTTCAGAGGAAGACCTCAAACGGTCATTGCACCCACAGGTGTTATGCTTCCGACTCTCGTCCCAGTCTAAGACCTTGCTGAAGAAAAATACATGCTTTTGGCTTTGTTAAGCAAGAATCATTTGAATCAGGCTTGAGTCAGCTTGACAAGGGAAATCTGCTCTAGATCCCGCTGTTATTTCCTTCTCCCAACCCCTTGCCCCACCCCCAGTTACCTGCTTCGACTTGTATTTCTTTGCATATCGTGGCGAGATAAAGCACTCTGGCTTCATATCCATGCTTTCCACGTCAGAAACATCCTGGGGAGCAGCAGTTCTGCTTTTCATCTTTAAGAAAGACAAGATGTTGTGGACCTCTGGGTGGTAGGAGCTGTCGGCCATCGTTTTCCCTTTGGAAGCCAAAACGCAAGCGGCCATCCACCTGGCATACTGGTTTTCCTGCAAAGAACACAGTCAGCGACGTAAATTGAAATATACTCAGAGTCGAGAGTGGATTTCATGCTCTTTATTCAGCTCATAGTGGTGAGGAGGAATGAAAGTTTCCCCAAAGTATCTGCTTTATATACATTATTTACACAATGGGCTGCATGTGATTGGCTAATTCTGGAATTCTCCTGTAGGCCAATCAGGTTGTGAATTCACTTCCATCTGGAGCTGGATTGGGTGGCTCCTGAAGATCAATCATACTGCTGCATTGTTCTAGTACCAATCAGACTGCTGCATTTTGGATCCTATTGTTCTAGGACCAATCAGACTGCTGCATTTTGGATCCTATTCAACTCAGTACATAACACAAATGAAGAATAAACTTCTTCAAAGAATCCTTGCACTGTCATTTGCTTCCTTCTGCCCCACCTTGCAGTTGCTTGAACCAAGGGCCAGCAAAATGGTACCCTCTCATGGTAAAGGATGGTGGAGGGCCCCATGTTAACTTCCCCCTTTTTGGTTAAGTTTAGACGCAGCCCCTAATCTGAAAGCGACAGGGTAGGGCCTAGACTTCACTTGCATGAGTTCTGGGTGGCTTTGCAAGGAGACTGGACTAATTCAAGGAGGATCAGTAAACAATGGCTACCAGTCATGGTGGCGGCACTCAGGTTCGGAGGCTTTCTGTCTCCGAACAACAGCTGCTACCTTTGCCCCTTGTAATAATAATAATAATAATAATAATAATAATAATAATAATAATAATAACAACAATTTATTATTTATACCCTGCCCATCTGGCTGAGTCTTCCCAGCCACTCTGGGCGGCTCCCAATCAAGTGTTAAAAACAATACAGCACTAAATATTAAAAACTTCCCTAAACAGGGCTGTCTTCAGATGTCTTTTAAAGCTAGGGTAGCTGCTTATTTCCTTCACATCAATGTAAACTTCCAAAAGGCACTTGGCATCGCTGATGTAGCCATTGGCCTGATCCAGTAGGCTCTTCTTACCTATCCAGCAATTCAACATATGGGTTTGCCTATCCAGCAATTCAACATATGGGTTTCAGAGTGGCGGTGGTGGTGACGCTGGGGCAAGAGGCTGGGTGCAGACCCTCCAGGTGTCCCTATTTTCCAAGGACGGTTCTGGATTTATAGGGGACATTAAACCTGAGACTTCTTCCTTGCCTTGTGCTATAGTTCCTTTGCTCCAGAGGGGCAAACCGAGTGCCTTGCTTTCAACTTTTGTGAAGCTCAAACTGTTAAGTCGTGGGTTGACATAGCAGCCGGCACAGCGATTTCTTCAAGTAGCTCTTTATTCTGGTAAGCTGGAATAGAACTGACTGGGAACAGCTCAGCCGGCCTGTATTTATAGGCAGCCGGCTGTCAACATTGTAACCACAACAGCCCAGAGTTCCCGCCTAAAATAACTGCCGCGGACCTGAGTGAAAACTATCTACAGACCTGAGTGAAAACTATATACAGTATCCCCCTGTTGGCCCAGGGTGAAACTACACTACATAACACCCCTCCCCACCGAGATAAGGCGTTAGTTACAATCGTAATGGTTTCCTTATATACAGCACTACGCGTAATGGTTCAATTAGGCACAAAAGCATATCGGTTACATTTCCCATATTTAGACCAACAGTGATACCTGTCCAACAACATAGTCCCTTAAATGAGTTGGGCGCTTGGAAACTCTGCCAGACCGCCGGGGACTGGTAGCCAAGTCCGGGGGGCCACACAGTTCTCGCTGAGGCTGTGGTGCGACCCTAGGTGGCGTTGGAACCAACTCCCCTGGATCCGCTGCTGTGAGTGGAGCCTCCGCAAGTGGAGTGGTCTGAGTCTGTTCTGAAACGGCTTGGTTCGGCTCCACGCTGGCAGTTTGCGAGGGAGGTGTAGGTGGGGCCTCGCCATCTGTACGTGTCTCTTCTGGAGCCGCAAGCGCAGTTGGGGGCACCTCGGTAGTGTCCAAGTCCCCAACCCTGCGCCTAAGCTGGTCTATGTGCCGTCGCCACAAGCGTCCGTCTTCGAGTGCCACCTGGTACGAGCGAGGTCCAGTGACTCCCACCACTGTGGCTGGCACCCAAGGGATGTCCCCCACATAGTTCCGGGCAAAGACCTGGTTTCCTGGGACAAATGACCGTGGTGCGTTGGCACAGCCTGGGGGTTCAGCCACGGCAAAGTCTGGGTGTAGCCGGTCGAGCGGTGGCCTGAGGCGGCGGCCCATAAGCAGTTCAGCAGGACTCCTCCCTGTGGCCGCATGAGGGGTGATGTGTTGCACGAACAAGTATTCGGCGACCCGCTCATGCCAGTCTCCCCGGTCCAGGCGCGCCAGTGCCTCTTTTGTCGAGCGCACCATTCTTTCCGCTTGCCCGTTGCTGGATGGATGAAAAGGTGCCGTTAGGGCATGGCGGATGCCCAGTCCCAAAAGATACCGCTCAAACGTGCCTGACGTGAACTGCGGTCCGTTGTCAGAGACAAGGACATCAGGACACCCATGCGTTGCAAACAGGCCTCGCAGCACCCGGATGACAGCTTCGGTAGTGGTGGAGGGCATCAGGGCGACCTCCAGCCATTTGGAATAGGCGTCCACCACTACCATAAAGGTCCGGCCGTGAAAGGGGCCAGCCAAATCGATGTGCACCCTCGACCAGGGTGTCTTTGGCGTCTCCCAGGTGTGTCCCTTAGCTGCCGGTGGTGCAGGCCTCGACTCCTGGCACGCTTGACAGGCGGACACCCAGGCAGTGATGGCATCGTCCATATTAGGCCACCAGACGTAACACCGAGCCAACGCCTTCATTTTGACAATTCCCGGGTGGCCAACGTGCAGAGCCTCCAGGACGCGCTGATGGAGTCCCTGGGGAATCACGACGCGGTCTCCCCACAGCAGGCAGCCACGATGAGCTGAGAGTTCATGTTGTCTGGTTGCGAAGGGCTGGAACTCCGATGCAAAAGGCCCTTGTGGCCACCCCCTCCACACCCAGTTGAGCACCCGGCTGATGGTGCGATCCTGGGCAGATGCGGAGGCCACAGTGGCAGCCGATACAGGCGCTGCCGGAAGATCCGCAATCAGAAGGAGCGATGAAGCTGGAGCCGGGTCTTCCACAAATGCTGGAAGAGGGCAACGGCTGAGGGCGTCGGCATGGCCCATCGATTTCCCCGGGCGATGGATGAGCCGGTAGTGGTAGGCAGCCAGGAAAACAGTCCATCGCAGCATGCGTGGTGAGAGGACCGGTGGAGTTGGACGATCACCGGCGAGGAGGCCCAGGAGTGGCTTGTGGTCAGTGATGAGGTCAAAAGTCCTGCCATAGAGGTATTCATGGAACCTCTTCACTCCAGCCACAAGTGCCAATGCCTCCTTGTCGAGCTGGCTGTAATTCCGTTCTGTCGGAGATAGTGTCCTGGAAAAGTAGGCGAGCGGTGCTTCTCTTCCATCTGGAAAACGGTGACTAAGGACAGCACCGATGCCAAAAGGTGAGGCGTCGCAGGCAAGGACCAGCGGCCTGGATTCACTGTACTGTACCAGCACACTGTCTGAAGAAAGGAGAGCCTTGACCGCGTTGAAGGCCGCCGTCTCCCGATGACCCCAGGCCCAAGGCGTCTTAGTGCTAAGGAGTCGGTGAAGAGGCTCAGCCACTGTGGCTTTGTGGGGCAGGAACATGTTATAAAAGTTCAGCAGCCCCAGGAACGCCTGCAACTCCGTTTTGTTCTTTGGAGTGGGGGCCTGCTGGATAGCGCGGATCTTGGATGTGGTTGGATGAAGACCGGAGGCATCGATAAGATAGCCCAGGAACTCTACCTGTGGAACGGCGATCTGGCACTTCTCCCTTTTTACCTTGAGCCCGGCCTCCTGGAACCTGGTCAGCACGGCACGGAGGCGCTCGAACAGCTGCTGGTGTGAGTCTGCAGACACCAAGACGTCATCAAAATATGGTACCACGCCCGGAAGCCCTTGCAGGAGACGCTCCATAAGGCTTTGGAAGATGCCAGGAGCCACACTCACCCCGAACTGCAACCGGCGGCAACGGAATGCCCCCCGGTGGGTGACGATCGTCTGGGCTTCAGCGGTGGCATCATCGACTGGCAGTTGTTGATAGGCTTGGGCAAGGTCCAGCTTAGCGAAGACCTTACCCTCACCCAGGGAATGCAGCAGGTGTTGGACAACAGGAACCGGATAAGCGTGCTGCTGAAGTGCCTTGTTGATCGTGCACTTGTAGTCAGCGCAGATTCTCACCGACCCATCTGGCTTGACAGGCGTGACGATGGGGGTTTCCCACTTTGCGTGGTCAACCGGCTCCAAAACTCCTTGGGCGATCAGTTTGTCCAGTTGTTCGTCCACCTTAGCCTTGAGAGCAAAGGGAACCCGGCGTGGCTTTAGCTTGATGGGGGCGACTTGTGGATCAAGGCTAAAGGAGATGGGCGTACCTGTATATTGGCCCAAGGTGCCGTCAAAAACCTCGGCAAAGTCTTTGACCAGACCCTCAGTCTCTGCGTTAGAGATGCAGTTGATGCCGGTGACTTCCAGGCCGAGGGCATCAAACCAGTCTAACCCTAGGAGGCTTGGCCGCTGACCTTCGACCACCACCAACCGGAGCAGGCCCGAAAAATCCTTGAAGGCGATCCGGAACCGGCCAACGCCTACCACGGGAATGTCGTTTCCCTGGTAGTCTCTCAGGTGTACGCGGTGAGAGTCGAGTTGCCTTTTGGACACTCTGGGTACCAGTCTTTTGATGGTGCTCCATGACACGATGGACAGGGCAGACCCGGTGTCGATCTCCATGTCACATGGAGCTCCTTCAATGAGCACCGTGACGTTCAGCTTGCGTCGCGTAGGCGAGTCGGTTTGGCCAATCGTGGTTCCAGACGGGCAGCGGCAGTTGGTGAGAGCGAAACAACTTTCCTTGGCAGACTGGAGTGAAGACTTGGACTTGCGAGTCGATGAAGGGGGGGTGTCAGACGGAGCCGATCGGCAGACCTTAGCGATGTGGCCCCTTCTGGAACACTTCCTACAGATGGCGTCTCTGAATCGACAGTTGGCACGGGAATGGTTGCCTCCGCAGCCAGCACATTCCGGTTGGCCCTTGGACTTCTGTTGGAACTTCCTGCGCTCCCGCTTTGTCTGGTGCACGTCATCGTCTTCACTGGAGGATGCCTCCTCACTGCTGGCCTCTTCATGATGCACCGGAACTGGCTCCCTAGCAAGACGCGGGCTGCTGGACTTGCGGATCTCCTGGGCGGAGCGTTCAGCAGCTTCTGAGGCCACAGCCTCCTCAATGGCTTTCTGTAGCGTGAGGTCTGGCTTGGCTAGGAGACGCCGTTGCAGATGGATGTCCCGGACCCCGCAGACGATTCGATCCATCAGGGCATCGTCTAAGTCTCGGAACTCACAGTGCATTGCAGCCTGTCGCAGGGCGGTGGTGTAGTTGTTGATTGACTCCCCCTCTGCCTGGTTCCGGTGGTAGAACGCATGGCGGGCAGCAATCTTGGACGGCTTTGGTGCGTAGTGGTTGCGGAGCTTCTCTTGGATCGTGTCCCATGGTGTTGCCTGGACTGCTTCAGGCGCAACCAACGCTCGGGCCGTCTCAAACACCTCAGGCCCACAGAGGCTGAGGAATAGGCCCCGCTTCCGATCCTTTGATACTGCTGTCAGCTCGTTGGCTTGGAGGTAGCAGTCGAACCGAGCGAGGTAGGAGTCCCATGATTCAGAGGCTGGCGCAAACGGCGGTAGAGGCACAAGTGAAGCCATGATTCCGATGCCGGCGTGAAGGGCGATGGATGGAACACAGTGCTCTAGCCAGAACAGTCAGCTCTGAACTGGTTCTGCCCAGTGATTTCGCTCAGTGATTTCGCTCTGTGATTCAGCTCAGTGATTCAGCTCAGTTCAGAGGCTGGCCGCATCTGGCTGTGCTCTGATGTCCATCTATCCCACCTTCGTCGCCAGTGTTAAGTCGTGGGTTGACATAGCAGCCGGCACAGCGATTTCTTCAAGTAGCTCTTTATTCTGGTAAGCTGGAATAGAACTGACTGGGAACAGCTCAGCCGGCCTGTATTTATAGGCAGCCGGCTGTCAACATTGTAACCACAACAGCCCAGAGTTCCCGCCTAAAATAACTGCCGCGGACCTGAGTGAAAACTATCTACAGACCTGAGTGAAAACTATATACAGTATCCCCCTGTTGGCCCAGGGTGAAACTACACTACATAACACAAACAGTTTTCGTCTTCACTTAGGAGGCTCTTATAGGACAAAGGGTGAACAACACTCCCAGGTCTGGAGAATGCAGGGTATTTTGAATGGACAAGGTTGAGGTTATTGCTGAGAGGTTTGTGAACTCCAGATGTTATCTGAAAGACAGGCTTCACCCAGACACTGTGCTAACTCCCTTGTTTACACTGGGCACCCCATAAATCTCCCCACTGACAGGCTGGCCTGCGTTGTAAAGGTAAAGGTAAAAGGACCCCTGACCATTAGGTCCAGTCGTGGCTGACTCTGGGGTTGCGGTGCTCATCTCACTTTATTGGCCGAGGGAGCTGGCGTACAGCTTCTGGGTCATGTGGCCAGCATGACTAAGCCACTTCTGGCGAACCAGAGCAGCGCACAGAAACGCCATTTTCCTTCCCGCCGGAGCGGTACCTATTTATCTACTTGCACTTTGACGTGCTTCCGAACTGCTAGGTTGGCAGGAGCAGGGACCGAGCAACAGGAGCTCACCCTGTCACGGGGATTCGAACCGCCAACCTTCTGATTGGCAAGTCCTAGGCTCTGTGGTTTAACCCACAGCGCCACCCGCGTCCCTAGGAGGCTCTTATAGGACAAAGGTTGAACAACACTCCCAAGTCTGGAGAATGCAGGGTATTTTGAATGGAGAAGGTTGAGGTTATTGCTGAGAGGTTTGTGAACTCCAGATGTTATCTGAAAGACAGATTTCGCCCAGACGCTGTGCTAATTCCCTTGTTTACACTGGCGTCCCCATAAATCTCCCTGCTCACAGGCTGGCCTGCATTGTAAAAGAACATAAATCCAAGGCTATAGGTGGGAAAAGGAGTTCGCCCAGGGGGGCAACAGCCTCCCAGCAGCAGAAATAGCCTTTCCAGCAAGCTGTTGCTTAATGGAGAAGTTGGGCGTGAGGACAGAGCTGTGTATACCCTTCGGGGAAGCTATTGCTTGAGCTCTGCCTCCCCACCAGGTGAACCACTCCTGATATGTGGAAGCCAACCTGCAGCCTGGTTCACTGTTGTCCCTTCTGTGTTGTTAACTTGTTCCCTGCACAAACCCCATTTCTGTGCATATGCCTCATGTTAAGTACTGAAGTTCTCACCCTGGGCCAGCAGGGGGATACTGTAGATAGTTATGCAAATGAAGGATCGAAAGTGACGTTCAGCGATTGGATAGTTTTAGAAAGTTGTTACAGTAACGTTGTACTGGAGCTCTATATAAGCAGGCCGACTGAACCCTTCAGTTCAGTTCTGTTTTGGCCTCTGAATAAACAAGAGCTGTTTGAAGAATCGCTGTGTCGTCTGATATGTTCACCCACAACTTAACACCTCACTTCATTGGCCATATTTAGGCCCTGCAGTCGTTCCCCGTGCTTTGCAATGCCAGCCGCTAAAGAGACTTCCTAAACTTCTCAGCAATGCATGTAATGGACCTTAAACCCTCCTATAGAATCTGGGTTAACCCTTTTTTACTACTCACGTTATCACATCTCAGGTGCACTTCATTCATTCCGTCGGCTACAGGGATGAGTAACTTAATCCCGTATTTTCTGCCCGACACACTCACGTCCGGAACAATCTCACATCCTGATTGACAGAAGGTACGAAAAGTCAGAAGCGAAGTTATGCTTGTAAAGGTGAGCTACGGTAGGAGAACTTGAAAGAAAACCAGAAGAGGATAAGAATAAAAAGGCATATAAAAAAAAGAAGGTAACATGATTTCAAGTTGTGCAGGCGATTGAATATTATATTACTATGCTGGAAATGTAACAGAACAAAAGGTATGTTATACCACATGTGGTGGACTTGCCCAAAGATTAAAATCTTTTGGGACATGATCCATGACGAAATAAAAAAATTGATAAGGACATCACACAAAAAAAGGCAGAGGCATATCTATTAGGAATCCTAGATAAAGATATCCCCAAAGATAAAACTAACTTATTTCTATACGCGACAACAGCGGCAAGAATTTTGATTGCTAGCTATTGGAAAGAGGAAAGCATCCCAACAAAAAGGGAATGGTTGGGGAAACTTTGCGAGTACCTGGTACTATGATGGCCTCCCTATGCCCATACCATGACTATTACCAAATAGCTGGTTTAGGAAATACTGAAATTAATTTCCTTAACTCTCTCCACGTATTAGGTGTGGCAAGACATGTTCTTAATATTACAGCATAGAACAGGCATCCCCAACCTGTGGCCCTCCAGATGTTTTGGCCTACAACTCCCATGATCCCTAGCTAGCAGGACCAGTGGTCAGGGATGATGGGAATTGTAGTCCAAAACATCTGGAGGGCCGAAGGTTGGGGATGGCTGGCATAGAAGTTAGTTAAATTTAAGGCCAAAAGTAACACTCTAAATCAGTGTCTCCCCAATTTGCATCTCCATCTGTTGTTGGACTACAACTCCCATCATCCCTAGCTAGCAGGACCAGTCGTCAGGGATGATGGGAATTGTAGTCCAAAAACAGTTGGAGACCCAATTTAAGAAATCCTGGTCTAGAATCACAGCGCTGACAGACAACATAGTCATCGTAAACATCAAAATCCTACATTTGGCAAGAGCCCATGCTCTAAAGCAGAAGCAGTGATTCAGAAAACAGCAAATTCAATCAAAACATTGGGCTTTGTTTGCACACAATAAACCACAGTCAGGTAATTAAGTCTGTGCATGAGATGCATGATAGTACAGAGTTTGCTTTCTCCTCTGTTCTTAGAGTGGAGAAACAGTACGGAGCAGCCGTCTTAGCATTAAGTGTGGAAGCCAAAGTTTGCTTGGGGGAAAGTAAGTCACAAGAGTTTCTTTTCACATAACACCAAGCCAGCCGCTCCGCCGTGTGTCGACCTGGTTTAGGAAGGGAGGAGCTGAATGCAGTAGCACATAGTTCCTGCACAGGATAATTTCCCTAACCCTGGTTTATGGCCAGTGTCATGTCTGAATGGGGCGACTCCATAAAAGCAGACTACAAATTCTTGTTGGAAATGTAAAGAAGGTACCTTTTATCGTATGTGGTGGACTTACAAGGTAATATAAGCTTTCTGGGAGATGATATACAGTGAAATGAAGAAAATGTTTAAAATAACTTTTGTTAAGAAACCAGAAGCCTTTCTATTAGGAATTACAGGTACTGATATTCAAAAGGAACAGAGGAGACTTTTTATGTATGGAACAACAGCTGCCCGGATGTTACTGGCCCAGAGATGTCCCTACAAAGTCCCTACCAGAGAGGAATGGCAAACCAAGCTATTTGGACTATGCCGAAATGGCAAAACTGACTGGAAGGCTCAGGAACCAAGAGGACCAAAACTTTATAAAAGAATGAAAAAATGTATAAGTTATTTAGGAGACCATTGCAAGCAGATAGAAACATTAGCAGAGTTTTGATCTCACTTGTAGCTTAACAATTACCATGGATAATACGCTTTGATATAAAAATCGAAGTATGAAAGAATATACAATTGTACCTTGGCTTACAAGCACTTTGGGTTACAGGCTCTGCTAACCCAGAAGTAGTACCTTGGGTTAAGAACTTTACCTCAGGATGAGAACAGAAATCATGCGCTGGTGGCGCCGTGGCAGCGGGAAGCCCCATTAGCTAAAGTCATGGGTAGGCAAATTAAGGCCCAGGGGCCGGATCTGGCCCAATCGCCTTCTAAATCCGGCCAGCAGACAGTCCGGGAATCAGCATGTTTTTACATGAGTAGAATGTGTGTTTTTATTTAAAATGCATCACTGGATTATTTGTGGGGCATAGGAAAATTTGTTCATTATTTTTTCAAAATATAGTCCAGCCCCCACAAGGTCTGAGGGACAGTGGACTGGCCCCCTGCTGAAAAAGTTTGTTGACCCCTGGCTAAAGTGGTACCTCAGGTTAAGAATGGTTTCAGGTTAAGAATGGACCTCCGGAATGAATTAAGTTCGTAACCAGAGGTACCACTGTACAGTATTAAATGTTCAAAACCCCGTGGAGGGGATGAGGGAAGCCCTGAGATTTGGAGGAACCTCTTTACATTGAGGTCCAGCGCCGAGGGCCTTCTGGCGGTTCCCTCATTGCGAGAAGCGAGGTTACAGGGAACCAGGCAGAGGGCCTTCTTGGTAGTGGTGCCCGCACTGTGGAACGCCCTCCCATCAGATGTCAAGGAAATAAGCAGCTATCTTATCTTTAAAAGAGATCTGAAGGCAGCCCTGTTTAGGGAAGTTTTTAATATTTAATGCTGTATTGTTTTTAACACTCGATTGGAAGCCGCCCAGAGTGGCTGGGGAAACTCAGTCAAATGGGTGTGGTATAAATTTATTATTATTATTATTATTATTATTATTATTATTATTATTATTATTATTTGAATATACTTTTTGATTCTTTGTTTATAACTTTGTATTTGAAAAACCAATAAAAATGATTTCCAAAAAAAGAAAAGAAAGCAGATTACACGGTGCTTGTGCACATATGCACCAAAAGTGCAGAGCAAAGGGGAGCGCTGAATTGTGCTAGAAATTCCCCAGTAGGTAGTCAACCAGGATGCGTTTCGTAAAGGTGGTCTGAAAAACAGCACTCCATACCTCTTAGGTTGAGCTTCTCAATGGGTTCTCCATGTTCAGCCTCCTTATTTTTAAAGTAAGAGACGGATGTGTCCTTGAAGACAAACCAATATTGCTTGAAGGCTTTCAGCGCCAGCTTTTTGGACCTGCAAATTAACAAACCAATTAACAAACCTGCAAATTAACAAACTATCTGTGTGGGGATGGGGAGAAAGCTTGTTCTCCCCTGCTCCAGAGGTTAGGACCTAAACCGATGGCAGCCTCAAGTTACAAGAAAGGAGATTCCACTTAAACATCAGGATGGACTTTCTGACAGTAGGAGCTGCTTGAGGGTGGAACAGACTCCCATGAGAGGCAGTGTACACTCTTTCATTTGAGGTTTTTAAAGCAGATTTGGATGGCCATCTGTCATGGATGCTTTAGCTGAGATTCTTGCATAGTCGGGGATTGGACTACATTGGACTAGTACCTTCCAACACTACAGTTCTTTGTATAGTTTGAGCAGGGTGGATAAGAAACAATGATTTTAAAATATTAAATAAATCGGATTTTTTAAAATTTAAATCAGATTTTAAAAAAAATTAAATTGGATTTTTAAAATAAAATGCTTTTGGAGGAAAAATCTTTCTAAAGATAGTTTTCTATTTAAGTTACATTATAGTCCAAAGGCTATTCATCAGGATATGTTTTAAGTATTTCATGTGTGCTAAAACTCAGTCTAAGTTTTTTTCTTTTTAAATATGCAACCACACCAGTTAACAAACATGGATATGTGTGTGATAATATTATTGTTTTAGTTAAATAGTTTCAATTGTTATTAAGGAAATGATTATTTTTCTCCTTCCAAAAGTTGTCCAAATATAAACAGTTAACTTATTAAACCTCACAATAATTTCATAATTATCTGTCTATGTATTTCAAATAGTGTAACAGATCAGTAATTTTTGATATAACTGTAAAAACTACTCTGAAAATTTATTATTCCAGAAATGAAACCTTCATTCGGTTGTAAATATTAAGATTATATGAGCAAGAATGAGTCTTCCTGTAAAAAAAATGATTTAAATCAAGTCTTACTGACTAGTTTGTTTGTCTTGTTGTTTGCGGGACCAGAGATTTACAGAAGATTGGAAGAAGTATATGAATTATTTGAAGAGCAACTGTAATCAACAAATTACGCTAGTAGGACTACAAGAAGTTTTGTAAGGAGAAATATAAGAAGTGCTACAAAGTATAAAAAGATAGAGAAATTGGTTATGAGTTTGAAATGTAATAGGGAAAATAAGAAATGCATACTGAGAGATTAGACTGGAAAATTTTCAGACAGGATTGATGGAAGTCAAAAATTTGAATAAGATGTAAAAGCATGTTTAATTACTGTTGAAAATGATATGTTAAAAAAACTAATAAAAATTATATTTTAAAAAAAAGTCTTAGTGACTAGTGATTTAAATCTTGATTTAAATCGATTTGATTCAAATGAAATCCACCCTGAGTGTGTGCACATTAATTTGGCTGCTTTTTTTTCCCCTTGCTCTAGTTTCTTGCATTTCAAAGGTCACTTCTGAGGTTCCGAGGTTCTTATTAAGAATGTCTTAATGACATTGGTTCGGTGACAGAAATGGGTCCCTTTGGCACTGTTGCCTTTGAGGGAGCTCACACAAGTCCTTTGGGGGCTATTGCCCTGACAGCCAGGGAACAGACCGATGCTGAAAACTGGCATTTAATCTTGAAAGCACAGCTCCTGCCCTTTGTCACTTGCATATGAATCGAAACGGTCTTTTATTAGAGGTTTCAAAAATAATCAAATTCCCTTTGAAGCACACCGCTTCATTTCTGGGGGAAATGCCGCCACCGATTAGCAAAACTAAACACTCTAATCAGAGTTCAAAGCTACAGGCAATCTCTTATCTTATGTTTTCCATAGAATTAAACGCTTGGAATCAGTCACTTCAATGGAAGAAATAGGCTAGAGACTTTCCAGTGCAAATAAGACAGGCAATAGCAGAGCTTTATCTGAGTCACTGGAATGTTCAATTTGATTGCCAACACACACAACTGATAGTGACACAGGTCGGTGCTCCTACCAGAAATTCATGCTCATTTAACAATATACAGTCGTACCTTGGTTTGCAAACAGCTTAGTTCTCGGACATTTTGGCTCCTGAACGCCGCAAACCCAGAAGTGACTGTTCCGGTTTGCGAACTATTTCTGGAAGCTGAACGTCAGACGGGTTTGACGGGAACTTCCTGCAGCCAATCAGAAGCCATGCTTTGGTCTCCCAACGTTTTGGAAGTCGAACAGGCTTCTGGAACGGATTCCATTAGACTTCCAAGGTACGACTGTACTTAGAAGCATGCAGGCAAATGTTGCCGACAGCTGTGTTGGTCTACTACAGGCATAGGCAAACTCCGGCCCTCCAGGAGTTTGGGACTACATTTCCCATCATCCCTAGCTAAAAGTGGTCAGGGATGATGGGAATTGTAGTCCCAAACATCTGGAGGGCTGGAATTTGCCTATCCCTGCTTTACTGGGGGGGGGGGGGGAATCCAAAATAGCAACAGTTAATTCTATTTTTAAGACCAACTAAAAAGTCACCAAGAAGCCAGCCTTGGTGTTTCTTAAGCCTATGGATCTAGGTAGATGTTAAGCACAAAAGAAATGCACACCTAAAAATGAGGCAGGAAGAGAGTGAGAGAAAAATATGTTGCTGGCATGATAAAGGGGGGGAAATCTAGTCTGCAATTTGCAAGGTGTGGTAAGGGCTCAGTGGCACAATATCTGCTTTCTATGCAAAAGGTTCCATGTTCAATTCTTGGCACCTCCTGGTAGTACAAGGAGAGTCCCTGGTCTGAAATTCTGGAAAGCTGTGGACAGTCAGTGTAGGTTTTTTCTGAGATAGATGGGTCAAGGATGTGACGTGTCAGCTTCCAGTCTTCCTAACAGTCTTAAGACAGAATGGAAGAGGTGCCATGCAGATTAACCACACTTATTAGATAAAAGGTATAAAGATAAACAACCCCTGGACGGTTAAGTCCAATCAAAGCTGACTATGGGGTTGCGGTGCTCATCTCGCTTTCAGGCCGAGGGAGCTAGCGTTTGTCCACAGACCCTTTTCTGGGTGATGTGGCCAGCAGGACTAAACTGCTACTGGCACATGGAGTACCGTGACAAGTGCCAGAGAGCATGGAAACGCTGTTTACCTTCCCGCCGCAGAGGTACCTATTTATCTGCTTGCACTGGTGTGCTTTCGAACTGATAGGTTGGCAGGAGCTGGGGCAGAGCAATGGGAGCTCACCCCGTCGTGGGGATTCAAACCGCCAACCTTCTGATCAGCAAGCCCAAGAGGCTCAGCGGTTTAGACCACAGCACCACCCGCGTCCCACTTATTAGGGACTCGGTCCCATTTAACTCAGTGAGACATAGTACTTCCGCGTGAGAATACAGAAGTCTCTGCTGCACACAAGGCTAAACTGTGAAAGGCTTAAAGTGCAACAAGGCAACTTTGTCCAACCACGTGGCCATTCCAGTTCACAGCACAATCCTTAAAAGAAAAAAAGATTAAAGAAAGCTATTTTACGGAGGTGGCTAATGGCATTCATCACATTATAGTGTTACATTGGTAGACTCTGCATCTCAGCGGGAATGTTAAAATAAATTATAGCCAGAAAACCTTTCTGTGCTAACTGGTGTCCATTACAGTCCATATTTTAATTTTACGATTTACAAAACAAAAACAAAGAAAACTTTATATGATTTTTTTTTTTTTACTTACCTAAATAGTTTGAGGTTATCTGCAAGCTTTGGTATGTCTGTGATATCCTCCTAAAGACAGCCAAGAATTGTTTTAGTTTCACTTATAGATAATTTGCTGATACTATCATATATATGCACTTGGTTAAAAAGTTATGTGTTGTCATTATTACTATTCCCTTGCGGTATATCTTGAATCCCAACTCAACAGCATGCCAACAAATAGGTAGCTTTTTTCACATTTGGGAGAAGCAGACTATCCAGAAGGTGTTCTCCAGAGCATAGCAAGTTGACAGAAAAATTTCTCTTTAGGACAATCTAGGCCAAGTCAGAAATTCGGGAGCAATCTCCGCACTGGGAGAGATTCAACTGAGTTATTGCATATGCAAAACAAAGGACTTTCCCAGCACCCCACCTGTGCTCCCTAAATCTGTTCTGGAGGGTAGGCGGGAAGCCCAGGACAGGTTTAGGGGACTCGTGAGGGGAGGAGAGGGAGAAAGTCCTGTTGTGCAAGTGTACCTTGTTCCCCATGTGCATTACCCCACTTAAGCTGAATTCCACCCCACGAAAAGAACATTTATTTCATTAGAAGAGTTGCAACCATACGAGAGATGGACTGTCATTGCAATGGAGTCAGTGTGTGTTCCCATATTGCAGGGATAGCCAAAACGAAACCCCCAAGATGTTGCTGGACTACAGCTCCCATCAACCCCAACTATCATGACCAATGGACAGGGATAATGGAAGTCATTGTCCAACGCCCAGATACCTCAGCTGGTTAGAGCATGATCCAGCCAAGGTTGCAGGTTTGATCCCCGCATGACGAAGGGCTTCAACATTTTTGAGTCCTGGGCTCCCCATACCACCTACATTCTTTCTGTGGCAGCCCTGTGGGGCTCAGGAGCCCAGTTATGTCACCCCTTGCCTGCAGAGCTGGCAACCTCTCACCCTTTCCCAAACAACCTCCCTTGTGGAGTGTTCCCTTAGCCTCCTCTCCCATCTCCTTGGAAGTCCTCTGGGCAGCCGCTGCCGCCGCCCCCTGCCCCAAAGAGAGGCACCTCCTCACACTGTCCATTCCCAACATCAAGGGCTGGAGGACTGCCTGGCTGGACTCCCCTCACCCACTTGCTTGCTTACTCCAAGGCCGCCTCAGCTCCTGGCAACCAGCACGCTCTGACCAGCCCCAAAGGCAACATTCGCCTAGGGAGCTTGTAGCCAGGGCTGCTGCAACAAACAGCTGTGCAAGCTGTGGGGAGACAGAGATGTGAGAGGGTATCAAAGGAGCGAGGGAAGGAAAGAGGGATGGAGGCGAGTGTTGCCCGTGGCACCCCGATCATTATTCAAGGCACGCTAAGGTGCCGTGGCCCACTGGTTGAAAACCACTGCCGTAAGGGACAGTTGCATATTCCTGAATTGCAGGAGGTTGGAAGAGATGATCATCAGTGTCTCTTCCAGCTCTATGAGTCTACCACTTCTGGAGGGTTTCCTGTGTTGGCCACACCTGCCCTACTGGATGTAGCTTGAGAGATGTTTAGTGACAAATCACAGACCCCACTCCTCTGCCCACCCAATTTTCTCAACTTTGACCTCTACAGGCACGCGTGTGCATGGTATACCAAAATATTCTCTGCTTTCCCCCCTTCCAGAGTGACTTCAAGGTTAGAAAGGGCCGCCTCCACTTCATCCGTTTCTGCTTCGGTTGTGAAAACTTGTGACCCCGATGACAGTGTCAACTTGCTGATGTGGTACTGCAGGAAAGATAACAAGATAAAGACAGGGAGTTGAGCAAGAGAAGGTACGTTGGCTTCACATCCAGGAGGGATTTGTTGTGAGCCAGTAACAAAATCTTATGAAACTGTCCTTTTAAGAAATGTATGCATTACATATGAATGCATATGAATGTTTTGTTAGCCCCAAAATGGAAAACGAGCGAAGTCCCAAACAAAGAAGAATGGCAACTTAAACTGATGGAATATGCGCAGACTGCGGACCTAACATATAGAATCAGAGAACAAGAAGAACATACGTTTAAAGAAGATTGGAAAATGTTTATTGAATATATGGGGGGAAATTGTGTGCATTTGAAAACGTGGACAGCATTAAGATAAATTCAACAGTGTAAATAAGTTTTGGTGGATGTAATAAGGGAATACTGAATGGTTTATTTTATATAAAATATGAAGGGATTTATGTTATGCAAAATGAGCCATGGAAAATAGCCTTGATATTTTAAGGTTGCTTAAATGAATATGCTAAAATGTAAAACAGAAAATGTAATAAAAATGATACAAAAAGGAAAAGGAAAAAATGTATGCATTAGATTTGTCCTGTTTTTTCACCGGCTCTCAGAAAGTCTTACTATAACAACAGCCAAGTACAACAGAAGACTGGAGTCTCTTGATTGACCAGAGTCTCCCATTTTAATCACCGTGTATTAATGGGAACACTGTATATTTATACCCCACCTGTCCTGCAAGGAGCTCAAGGTGGCCTACTCAATTCTGTTACCTTTCCATTTTATCCGAACAACAACCCTGTGACATAGGCTGAGAGACAGTGGCTGGCCCAAGGTCATCCAGTGAACTTCATGGCTGAATCGGGCATTGAACCCTAATCTCCCAGGTTCTGGGACATCACTCTAACCACTATTACACACTGGCTCTGTTTTATTGCATATTTTGACCATGGGCCTTAATATTTTAACATGTCAAGCAGATAGTTTTATTGTGCATTTTAACAATGAACACGGAGCCTGCAGAAATCACTTTCTGGGAATCTGTTGCAGGACAGCTGCCTGTTTGTTTCCACTCTGCCTTCATTGTTGTAAGCAAAGGGGGAAAAAAGTATAGAAACACTCTTCTCTCATCTGAAAGAAACTGATTCCTGTAGCACTCCTCCTGAAATGACCAATCGCTTGGAAGTGGCAAGCATAGAACAATGCTTTGAGAGGGATGGTCCTGTTTGCATTTCGTGTGGTTAGATTCGTTCTGCCAAAGTGTAACTTGGCAGTTGTCGCCGTAAAAGACTGGGGGCACCTGTCAATTATTTACATGGGTCTCAGCGGAGCTTGAAAGAGCCAACCCGTTAATCACTGCCGAAAGAGGCGGGGTTGGAGCAGGAGAAGGAAAGGGCTTGGAGAGGAACCAGTCTGAGCTCGGTTCATTGTGTTCATGTCCTGGCAGGTGTTTGCCTGCCGCAGATGGGGAAACTGGTTTGTCAACTTGAGGATCAAGTACGTACCTGCAGCGCAGCAAATATGAAGGTTTCTTCCTCTGTGCAATCTATCTCTTCCAGCAGAATGGCCCAGCGGGCTTGTTCGTAGAGCTGGTTGATTCGCACTGCGTCGTACTGCCAGGAGAAGACAAACAAGGCCATGTTGTGTCAGAGGCGGCCAAAGGCTCTCAGCCAGCGGTGGCCAACATCTTGAGTGAGCCTGTCATTATGTACAGCTAAGCAGTGCGACACACAAACACACAATGCATTTCTAATAGGAAGCAAGCCTGAGTCAGACAGAGATAGCTGCAGGAGTGAGAAAACGTTAAAAGATAAGTGGAAATCTTTAATTGAATTCATGAAGAATAGGTAGAACATTAACATTGATGAGACCTACATTGGCTCCCAGTACGTTTCCAAGCACAATTCAAAGTGTTGGTGCTGACCTTTAAAGCCCAAAATGGCCTTGGCCCAGTATACCTGAAGGAGTGTCTCCACTCCATCATTCAGCCTGGACACCAAGGTCCAGCTCTGAGGTCCTTCTGGCTGTTCCTTCCCTGCGAGAAGTGAGGTTACAGGGAACCAGGCAGAGGGTCTTCTCGGTGGTGGCACCCGTCCCGTGGAACACCCTCCCATCAGATGTCAAGGAAATAAACAACTATCTGACTTTTAGAAGACATCTGAAGGCAGCCCTGATTAGGGAAGTTTTTAATGTTTGATATTTTATTGTGTTTTTAATATTCTGTTGGGAGCCGCCCAGAGTGGCTGAGGAAACGCAGCCAGATGGGTAGGGTATAAATAATAAATTATATTATTAGTTATTACTATTATTAATTATTAAAGCCAGATAGTGTGTTGCATTTGAGCTCCGGACCTGAGCTCAAATGCAAGTCTGATGAGAGCCCTGCAACTAGGCATTTGAGAGTGACTTCCATCTTTCTTTGCACAGGAGAAAGAATCAAACATTAACCTTCCCAAAGCTACATGGAAGCATGACTTGGCGTTGGTCAGGATATAAGCAAAAAATTATGATTCTTATAATTAGAGCAGTTTTTCTACGTGGTAAATTAGTAAAGTTATAGTTATTGCATTGTGATATTTATAATACTGGTATTTATAGTTGTGGGAGATAGAAATGTATTATCTAGATGGTGGAATTCAATGGAGTGCTGTGGAGATTGTTCAGAAACCATCTCCCTTCTCCTTCCTGGGATGTTCTGCAGTTCTCCGAACTCTCCAGAGCAGATTTGGGGCAGGTGCCTGGGTGGGTTTGAAAGATGCTAGCAGGAGTCATTGCACTGGCTTCCACTAGTGGAATGAGTTAGCTGAATCCAGTGTACAGGCAGAGTTGGCAACTGCCGCGAGGAGGGGTGGCAGCCCTTAGTTTTTCTATATTTACGTAGATACGCATTTGCTACATGAGTCGCAGATGGCCAAAACTCAGAGAACAAACAGGAAACCTAGTAAGATCCTCGCAGTTGCTCTTTATCCAACATGCCCTAAGTCACGACAGACCGTGAAGGAAAGCGACTCTTTAAGAGCTACTTACTTTTGCATTCAGATCAAAGAAAGAATAGTACTTGAAGCGTAACAAAAGCTGGTCGTCCTCCTGGATACCTTGTTCCATAAGTGACCGAGAGGAATCTAACCACCTGAAAGAGGACGGGAGATAAAGGAACAGAGCAGGAAGGATCCTGTTAATTTGCAAGGCGTCTGGGAGAAACAAGGCAGCATATAACCATGCAATCGGGGCTTCAGGCACTGTCTTCCAGACCTACCTGGAGACCCCGGGGTTTAAATTAAGAACTTTTGGCTGTGTCACTGATTTTCAGCCTCCCTTCCCCCCGTAAACCCCCCCCCCCCATAATACTGTAAGCTGCCTTGAGTCCCTGCCAGGGAAATTGGCAAGGCATAAATAGAGATACAGTGGTGCCTCGGGTTACATACGCTTCAGGTTACAGACGCTTCAGGTTACAGACTCCGCTAACCCAGAAATAGTACCTCGGGTTAAGAATTTTGCTTCAGGATGAGAACAGAAATCGTGCTCCGGCGGCGCAGCAGCAGCCGCAGGAGGCCCCATTAGTTAAAGTGGTGCTTCAGGTTAAGAACAGTTTCAGGTTAAGAACGGACCTCTGGAATGAATTAAGTACTTAACCCAAGGTACCACTGTAATAATAATAAGCCTATACAAGGACACACTTATGACCTATCCTGGCATGTCCAAAGTGGCTAATCCTGATATCCAGCGGAGGAGTCTCTTACCCAGCATTCAGCTTTGCTTTGTCGACCAGAGTCCGAGGCTGGTACATTTTGGCAAGCGATTCCGGTGTGCAGTTCGAAGGGCTGAAGGCAAGGTTGTTCCAGCTCTGCTTGGCCAGAGGGCTGTCACCAAACCAGGCAACTGCAGACGAGACAGGTGTCCCACTGACAGGATCATAGATGGGAGTCATGGTTTTGCTATAGAAGCCAGGGCTTGCTGAAATAGAGGAGATGAACAATTGAGTCTACAACAGCACAGCCAGTATCAAAACAAGGAAAGTGGCTTTCCCTAAAGCCTGGCTGATCTCAGAAGTGACCTTCTATAAAACAGGTATAGAGAACTCCGCTCTCTCCAGGCAATGCTGGACTCCAACTCCCATCAGCTCAAAGCAGAATGGCCAATGGTTGGGCATCATGGGAGCTGTAGTGACATCTAGAGGGGCGCAAGTTTGTCCCGTCCCTGATGGGAGCTGCTCATGGAAATTGAAGAAATCAAAGTCTCTTTAAGGCTAAGAGCATACTGTGGCGAAGGAATGAGCAACGAGCTAGGTGCTCCCAGTTATTGACAGCATAATGTCTCTACATGTCTACTCAAAAGCAAGACCTATTTATTTCCATGGGGCTTAGCCTCATGTAAACAGGTACAGAATGACAGCCTTAATGGCATTTTTAAAGGCTGTTCTGGGGTGGTTGGAGCAGGCAACTTTCACGTGCCCGGTACCCCAGGACCGAATTCGTATCAGCCAGAGCCTTGCTTTCCTGAGAAAGGCACTTTGTGACTCAGCTAGAGCAATAGCTCCCATGCGACTGCGGTTCATTAGCCAAGACTGCAAACTGTGTCCCTTCTTTCCTGGCCAGGTCCTTTCAGTGAACCTCCTTCGCTCCTCTTGAAAGCTTTCCAGGATATGTGGCTTCTAAGTCAAGAGATCAGTGACACAAGCCAGAAGACATTGCTGGGAAAACTCACTCCCTTTGATAGCCAATCTATCATACTACAACTGTCCCTTTTTCAGCAGGCTAATCCTGAGGGGATCTGGTGGGAGACTGAAATGGGAGGAACAAACTAGAGCAGAGTCACCATTTCTCAGGAAACATTTTTCTGATAAACTTCCTGAGATTTTCCTTTGCCTCGTTCCCTCACCCAAGTAAAGAAGGCTACACTGCCGACTCATCTCCACTTTTTGCTTGGTTTTTGTGTTTTGCTTGCTTCGGCAGCCACCATTTCTACCCTTCCAATAGCCCAGAAGGATGCTAGGCCTGAGGCACTGGGGTGGATTCAAAATGGCGGACACTTTGCCAACAGCAGCAGAATAAACAAAGCCAAACTTGGCGACAGAGGCTGCCAATGGTGAGCCCCCACCCCTGGAAAACTGTTGAAGAGCTTCCCATCTCCTTGGAGAAACAGGTCATAAGAATCCCGAGAGCTTTGGTTTACCCCTCACATCACAGCATCCTTAACACACTACAGTTCCCAGAATTCTTTGGGGGAAGCCATGCGTTTTAAATACATGGTGTGGATGTAGCAGCAGTCTTTCCTTCTGCCCACAGAGGGGAGAATTTCAAGAGGCCATTTTGTGCACAGCTCCAGAGATAGCCTCCCACAGACAGATAGTTATCCCACCAGCTCCTCTCTCCATTTTCTCCTTGTTCAGCAGACTGAAAGATGCTCAAAGGCCTTCACTGCCATCATCCAGCACAGCTAGCAAGATTTGTTACTGCGGAGACCACTGATTCCCTCCAGATTGTATTGATGCCTTTTTGGACTTGGGTACCAGTTTTTATAGGGACGCGGGTGGCGGTGTGGGTTAAACCACAGAGCCTAGGACTTGCCGATCAGAAGGTCGGCGGTTCGAATCCCCGCAATGGGGTGAGCTCCTGTTGCTCGGTCCCTGCTCCTGCCAACCTAGCAGTTCGAAAGCACGTCAAAGTGCAAGTAGATAAATAGGTACTGCTCCGGTGAGAAGGTAAACGGTGTTTCCGTGCGCTGCTCTGGTTTGCCAGAAGCGGCTTAGTCATGCTGGCCACATGACCCAGAAGCTGTATGCTGGCTCCCTTGGCCAATAAAGCGAGGTGAGCGCTGCAACCCGAGAGTCGGTCCCGACTGGACCTAATGGTCAGGGGTCCCTTTACCTTTACCAGTTTTATGGGTGTCACAATGCAGATGGTGGAGAATGGTTTTTCCCCTTTTCACCATAAAAAAGTTTGAAAAACCACCCAGAGATGGAAAGAAGAAAAAGTCCCCACCAGAGAGGAATGGCAAACTAAATTGTCAGACTATGCTGGGATGGCAAAACTGACTGGGAAACTCAGAGACCAAGAAGAAACTCAAGAAAGAATGGGGAAAGTTTATAATTTATTTAGGAGACCACTGTAAGCAGATGAAAACATTAGCAGGATTTTAATCTCACTTGTAATGCCACAAATACTACGGACAATATGGATGGTTATAAAACATAGATTATGGAATAATATGCAGTCAGAAATGTTGACAACAGGACCCATGGAGTGGATGGGGGAGGGAAAGTCTTGAGATTCAGAGAAATCTCATTTTATGGATATGTATTTGGTATTGTAACTAATTTCCATTTGTAAAATCAAATAAAACATGATTTCAAAAGCTAAAAAAAAGTTTGAAAAACTAATTCAGGTTTTGGTACAACCCCCATAATGCTCACCTGCTACCGAAAGCAAGCCTTCCTATCAACTCAACACGTTTCCTTCCCTCTCTTTCCTCTGTTGCTTGTGACAAATTGAAAGATCACGAGTGCTTTACTTACCAAATAAGTAAGTAAATAAACTCAGTAGTGTCTGTTGGGTTATTTACCTGGCAATCCCAAACTCACAGGAGAGTTGTTCAGATTTAAAATATCTTCTATGACTGGTTCTTTGTCTTTCTCTTTTCTCTTTTTCTTCTTCGCGTCTTCCGATGGTCTCAGTAGAGAGAGTTCTTCTGGCCGTCTGATACCTGGGAGGGAGTTTCGGAAGGTAAAAATGGAAACATCTTTGATGAGAATAGGCTGAAAAGGCTTCCCTCATTTGTGCCTCCTGAGCTTTGACAAATTTGGTCGCAGCCTTGCCTATGCTTACAATATTTCCTTGGTAACCCTCCCTGGACAAATTTATTGTATCAAAGGGCAGCACATACACGTTATGTTTCTTTTCCTCACATTTTCTATATTAATAAAAGTTATTTTTAGGGGAGGGGGAAACCTTGGAAACGAATAATAAAATAAAAATGAACCTGACTACCTACGAGCTGGCAATTCAAACAAGAAATTTTGTGTGTTATTTTCTTTGCTTTTCCCAGTGTATGGGAACATTCTCCTTGCTTGCTTGACCAAGGTGCAGGGATGAGAACTGCAGGGCTGAATCTCTGCATATGTAGAACAAACATGGTCTGATGTGTATGAATGACCCTATTTTATTTCGTCAGTCAACTCAAGCAATAGAACTAACTGCTGATATTGTAGCAGAAGTACTGCAGTGTTCTGAAAACACAATCAATTGTATTAGGTGCTTCCTACTTTCCCTTCTTTAATTACGGTCTTATAGCCAAACAATGCTTTTATTCAGTTAATTTGGTCACACATATTCTCCCGCAGGCTGAACTAATTTATCTGCTCCATAACTGTTATTTGTGGTTAGGAAGACTGAAGAGCCAAATTCCAGTTGAGCAATATCTGGGGCTTTCATCATAGTAATTGTGACACTCAAGACAGGTTTACAGTCATGCGCTAGGAATTTAGATAGTGAATTGCACAGCTGTTAATATGGCTCGGGGTGACAAATTCCATCCCCAGGGAGCGTGCGCGTTAATTCACATGCCACAGGAGATGTGAACGATATGCACTGCGGTCGTTCCGAAATTCATGGCCTTAAAACAGCCTTATTGAGTTGAGGCAGCAACCTCAAGCTGCCGTGTTGATGCAAACGCCATTAACTCTGTGAGATTTGTACCAGTAGGAAGATGGTGTGTTATCACTGCCATTTTGACAGTTTCAGAACCACTCCTCCTCATCTCTCTCTAAAGACAGATACCGTATTTTTCGCTCTACAAGACGCACCAGACCACAAGACGCACCTAGTTTTTGGAGGAGGTAAACAAGAAAAAAAATATTCTGAATCTCAGAAGCCAGAACAGCAAGAGGGATCGCTGTGCAGTGAAAGCAGCAACCCCTCTTGCTGTTCTGGCTTCTGTGATAGCTGCCCAGCCTGCATTCACTCCATAAGATGAACATACATTTCCCCTTACTTTTTAGAAGGGACAAAGTGAGTTTTATAAAGCAAAAAAATACGGTAAATAATTTTATTGCAGTGGTGCATTCCATTTTTCTTCGCAAAAACAAATCCAAAGTTGCTCACGGGGGTGGGGGAGGTGTTGAAGTGTAAAGGGAGGGGGGTTGATTAAGTATGGGGGAAGGATAGTTTGCAATGGGGTTGACAAGTAGGTGGGGCAGCGAAGCGAGCAGGGGCAGAAACCTTAGTGTGTGTCTGTGTATACTCTGTCTGTCTATCTGTCTGATATTCATCTCTGCTTCACATTAACTAAGATATATATATGAGATTTTTTCTGAATATAATAGGTCCCGACGCAGGTGGTGCTGTGGGTTAAACCACAGAGCCTAGGACTTGCCAATCAGAAGGTCAGCGGTTCGAATCCCCGCAACAGGGTGAGCTCCCGTTGCTCGGTCCCTGTTCCTGCCAACCTAGCAGTTTGAAAGCATGTCAAAGTGCAAGAAGATAAATAGGTACCACTTTGGCAGGAAGGTAAACGGTGTTTCCGTGCGCTGCTCTGGTTTGCCAGAAGCAGCTTAGTCATGCTGGACACATGACCCAGAAGCTGTATGCCGGCTCCCTCGGCCAATAAAGCGAGATGAGCGCCGCAACCCCAGAGTCGCCCATGACTGGACCTAATGGTCAGGGGTCCCTTTACCTTTAACGTTTAGTCTATATACTCTTTCTTTTTTGAGAGAAAATGTTTCTATTCTTTCTTTCTTTCTTTTTTTGGAATAACATTATTATTATTATTATTATTATTATTACGTTTTTACATCAAGTTTAAGGTGCATAAAAATAAAACACATAGAACAATACCCGTAACAAATGAAGCAAACAAGTGTGGGACAATCAAATGTTAAATCAACAACAAGGTGCTTCCGTATCCGTGCCAAATATAGTCCATAATCTTCTGAGAGTTGTGGGAGGGTGAAGAATGCCCTCAGATTTAAGTTATATGCTCAATAAATTTATACCATATAGCATAAAAATTATCTGCTTCTGGACCATTTCTTTGAGCCTGAACTTGAAAGGTAAGGTTTTACATCAGAGGAATTTGCCACATTTCCTTATATTCTTTTTTCTTAGAATTCAGACAAAATCATTCAAGTCCTACTCTCCGGAGCAACAGGAAATAAATCTGGCCAGAATCTAGGTGAGAGTTCTTCTGCTATCTTGTCCAAACTGCTTTCAATGCAGGAATCTTTTGCCAAACCCACAACCTTGAGATTAAAAGTTCCATGCTCTACTGACTGAGCTGAGTCAGATACCCAACTCATTCATTCAGTGTTTCCTCTTTGGACTTGCTCCCCAGGCCCCTCACTGTCTTTGTCTCCCTCTTCTCTACTTATTAATTTATTTAATATACAGCCCTTTATCTGTAGATCTCAGGGTGGTTCCTGCTCCCGTTAGCCTTCTTTGAACAGCCGTGCCCAGAGTACTCTAGGTGGGGTCTGGCTTAGCCTACAGACAGTAAAGTAAAGGTAAAGGGACCCCTGATCATTAGGTCCAGTCGTGGCTGACTCTGGGGTTGCGGCGCTCATCTCGCTTTATTGGCCGAGGGAGCTGGCGTACAGATTCCGGGTCATGTGGCCAGCATGACTAAGCCGCTTCTGGTGAACCAGAGCAGTGCACGGAAACACCGTTTACCTTCCCGCTGGAGTGGTACTTATTTATCTACTTGCACTTTGACGTGCTTTCGAACTGCTAGGTTGGCAGGAGCAAGGACCGAGCAACGGGAGCTCATCCCGTGGCAGGGATTCGGACCACCGACCTTCTGATCGGCAAGTCCTAGGCTCTGTGGTTTAACCCACAGCGCCACCTGCGTCCCTTTTCTACAGATAGAACCTCTGATCTAAAGAAGTGCATACAGCAGCTCCTTCCATGCAACAAAGGATAACTGCTCCACAACATAAACCATAATTGAAATACCACCCAAAGCCATCTGCAATGCAGCGTCGGGTGGAGAAAAGAGGAACACTGTTCAGAAAAGTAAAGAGGTTCCTGGGCTGTTTGAAAAGCTGATTGTAGATCACAACCAACCTTACATACCGTATTTTTCGCTCTATAAGACGCACAAGACCACAAGATGCACTTAGTTTTTGGAGGAGGAAAACAAGAAAAAAATATTCTGAATCTCAGAAGCCAGAACAGCAAGAGGGATCGCTGCGCAGCGAAAGCAGCAATCCCTCTTGCTGTTCTGGCTTCTGGGATAGCTGCACAGACTGCATTCGCTCCATAAGATGCACACATATTTCCCCTTACTTTTAAGGAGGGAAAAAGTGAGTCCTACAGAGCAAAAAAATACGGTATATGGGCAGAAAGTGCTTATTCAAATAATAATAATAACACACAGGTGAGGACAGGGTGGATTTGATTTAAATCAATCAATTAGATTTAAATCAATCACAATTTAAATCACTAGTCAGTAAAACTTGATTTAAATCATTTTTTTTACAGAAAGACTCATTCTTGGTGGTATAATCTTAATATTTGCAACCAGATGAAGGTTTCATTTTTGGAATAATAAATTTTCAGAGTAGTTTTTACAGTTATATCAGAAATGACTGATTTGGTTATACTATTAGAAATACATCGGCAGAAAATTATGAAATGATTGTGAGGTTAACTTGCTTTATATTTGGACAACTTTTCTGCTGTACTTTACTGGAAGGAGAAAAATAACCATTTCCTTAATAACAATTTAAACAATTTATTTAACTGAAACAATAAAACATTATAGCATATGTATCCATGTTTGTTAACTGATGTGGTTAAACAATTTTTTTTTTTAAAAAACAACCTCTTAGACTGAGTTTTAGCACACATGAAAAACTTAAAACAAATCCTTATTTCCTGATGATATAGCCTTTGGACTATAACGTAACTTAAATAGAAAAGTATCTTTAGAAAGATTTTTCCTCCAAAAGCATTTTATTTTAAAAATCCGATTTTTAAAAAAAATTTCGATTTAAATTTTTAAAATCCAATTTTTTTTATTTGATTTTTAAAAAAAATCTATGATTTTTATCCATCCTGGGTGAGGAGGACCATATTTCCTTCCTGTGACAGCTCCACATGGGGTGTTGCTCTGTAAAATTCCCCCTGACCCTGGCAACTTGGAAAAGGTTTTTCTGGAGCAATGAGAGTTGCAACTGAAAGGTGCATGGATGAAAAGCCTTGGAGAATGCAGAGGAGACAATGAATGATGGTAGCAACTCTGACTAGTACAGTGGTACCTCGGGTTAAGTACTTAATTTGTTCCGGACGTCCGTTCTTAACCTGACACTGTTCTTAACCTGGAGCACCACTTTAGCAATTGGGGCCTCCTGCTGCTGCCGCACCGCCGGAGCACAATTTCAGTTCTCATCCTGAAGCAAAGTTCTTAACCTGAAGCACTATTTCTGGCTTAGTGGAGTGTGTAACCTGAAGCGTATGTAACCCGAGGTACCACTGTATTGGGCTTTCATCCAATTAGCTTGGGATTAACCCACTGAAGCAAACAGTACAGTGGTACCTTGGTTGTCAAACTTTATTTCTTCTGGGAGTCTGTTCGACTCCCAAAACCTGCGCTCAGTTGGAAGCCAAGGAAGTTGCATCGGATGTTTGGCTTCTGAAAAATGTTCGCAAACCGGAACACTCACTTCCGGGTCTGCGGCGTTTAGGAGCCGATTTGTTCACGAGGCAAGCCGTTTGGGTACCAAGGTACCACTGTATAGAATATCTATATATGGGTAACACAGATAACTGAAGAAGAAACTCTTTCCTTTAATCACAGAAGCAGAAAGCTCATTCTTAGATCATCAAACAAGCCTTAGGAATTATAACCTTCACCGAACAACATAGAGCGAAATTTACCAAAGCCAGATGTTGTTCTGTTTCCATCCTTTGCAAAGAGCGGTTTCATGGGAAGCCAACCACAAGATAGAAGATACGGAAGGGATTGCAGTTGTGGGAAGGGACATAGGTCAATGGCAGAACACAGGCTTTGGGAGGCAGCCTTGTCTGAAAACCTGCAGAACTGCTGCTAGTCACACTTCCGGTTTACCACGGAGCCGATTTGCAAGCGGGATTCAGCCCTCTGGGGAGAATCCAGCTTTTCAGGGGAAAACGGGGGTTTTGCAAGGGCGCCGCAAGCCCCCCAAAAGCCACAGGAGGAAGATCCTGAGGACAGGATCCCTGCAAGCCATAGAGCGGTCTCTCTGCTGCCAAAAAAAGCTCCTTTAAGGAGCAAAAAGAGCAGTGAGATTGAGACGCCGGTGTGGGACGCCATTTTCTACCCTCGAGAAGTGCAGCCTCAAGCTTGTTCGGCAAAGCGGTGGACTCTTAAACACTAAAAAAATCTGGATTTAATTGGCGAAACAAATAAGAAATGCATAAGAAGTGGTTAAAACAGTGGATCATCAGAGGTGCTGATGGAAGTCTAAAAAGATTGTGTAAGTGATAAGTTTTGTGGTACATTTTATAATTTATATGTTAAAAATCAATAAAAATTATTTATATATATATAGAGAGAGAGAGAGAGAGAGAACAGCTGCTAGTCAGTGCAGGTAGTACTAAGTTAGAAGGAACAATTGTCTGACTCAGTATATAATGCATCTTTGTATACTACTAATTGTGTTAGCAAAGAGCTAACGCCTGCTCCTTGGGAGAAAGGCAATGGCAAACCTAGACAGCATCTTAAAAAGCAGAGATATCACCTTGCCAACAAAGGTCCGTATAGTTATAGCCATGGTTTTCCCAGTAGTGATGTAAGGAAGTGAGAGCTGGACCATAAAGAATTGATGCTTTTGAATTATGGTGCTGGAGGAGACTCTTGAGAGTCCCATGGACTGCAAGAAGATCCAACCTCTCCATTCTGAAGGAAATCAGCCCTGAGAGCTCACTGGAAGGACAGATCCTGAAGCTGAGGCTCCAATACTTTGGCCACCTCATGAGAAGAGAAGACTCCCTGGAAAAGACCCTGATGTTGGGAAAGATGGAGGGCACAAGGAGAAGGGGACGACAGAGGACGAGATGGTTGGACAGTGTTCTCGAAGCTACCAGCATGCACCTGACCAAACTGTGAGAGGCAGTGGAAGACAGAAGTGCCTGGTGTGCTCTGGTCCATGGGGTCACAAAGAGTCGGACATGACTGAACGACTAAACAACAACAACAATTGTGTTACACATATTCAGGTCACCAAATATAACTTCCCAGAGTCTTGGAGAGGCCACTTACCAAGGGTCCTGCAGATGTCTCCAACTACCCTGAAGACCACAGATGAGAAGCTAACGTTCAGCCTCACCGTCTTCATGCTTGGCAGACGGAGGCGCAACATTTTGTGCTGAACAGTGAACAACAGCTTGGCATCTGCTTGCACCCCATACTTATCCAGCGTCCAGTGAGTTTTGAGAAGCCAGCACTGCTTCTGCTCCCACCAAAGGGCATAGTCTGACCAGTCCTGCGACACTCCTGGGGAAAACAACAAAACCAAGCACAAGTATTAACAACCTGCTAAAGGTGATTGGTCAGGGATGATGGGAGTTGTAGTGCGACAACATTTTTATGGCTATGGGTTTCCCATCCCTGAGTTCAAAGAACAGGTACCATTATAAGCTTTCTTATGTAAACATGAATCCACCTGGCTCTACTTTGCACCTAGGCTGGTGAGCCGGATCCTTATTTTTCCCAGTTCCCCAAGTTTGATAGGTAGGTGCGGCTGCCTATCTGTCTATCCCATGATGTCACCTGGACCTCAAGTGACCTCTTTTCGCCACATGTGGGGCACGACACTTGGAAGCCCCGACAATCAGCTGAAAGCCTAATTTGAAAGAAGGAAGAACAAGCCTTGTTGTTGCTCTTGTTAATCAACGAAAGCCAGAATCTCTTGACTATCTACTGAAGTGATGGCCAAACTTGCCCCTCCAGCTGTTTTTGGACTACAACTCCCATCATCCCTAGCTAACAGGACCAGTGGTCAGGGATGATGGGAACTGTAGTCCCAAAACAGCTGGAGGGCCAAGTTTGGCCACCACTGGTCTACTGCAAGTCATCCCAGCGTTACTATTCATTATAATTGTCGCTTGCTACAAATATTTCTCTCTCTCTCTCTCTCTCTCTCTCTCTTCTTTCTCTGGCTCTCTCTCTCTCTCTTCTTTCTCTGGCGCTCTCTCTCTCTCTCTCTCTCTCTCTCGTAGCTTACAATTTAAAAGCAAAACAAAACGTACAATATAAAATTATAATGCAGCCAAAGATTAAATGCATTGGGAGGCACTCAAGTGTTGCACTACCGAGTCATTCTGTCAGTGCAAACATTTCTGCTTGTCACACAGAATAATCTCCCCTCTTCTCCCCATGCACACCATTCTGGGGGTTCTCCTGACCCCCCCCCCCACAGCCAATTTTGGGGGTAGCGGGAGCCCTGTTGCACTAATGGGACTTCTTGCACTAACTCCCACTAGTGCAACTACTTAGTTGAATCCAGCCCTTTATTACCAAAAAGCGTTCATCCTGCAATAGCTTAAACAGGACACATCCTACTCCCCCCCCAAAAATGAGCACCAATGAAGAGTTGTTGTACAGTGGTGCCTCGCAAGACGAAATTAATCCGTTCCGCGAGTCTCTTCGTCTAGCGGTTTTTCCGTCTTGCGAAGCAACCCTATTAGCGGCTTAGCGGCTTAGCGCTATTAGCGGCTTAGCAGCTATTAAAGGCTTAGGGGCTTAGCGGCTAAAAGGCTATTAGCGGCTTAGCAGCTTAGAAAAAGGGGGGAAGCGAAAAAAAATCGCAACACTCGCAAGACGCTTTCGTTTTGCGAAGCAAGCCCATAGGGAAATTCGCCTTGCGAAGCGCATCCAAAAACGGAAAACCCTTTCGTCTAGCGGGTTTTCCGTCTTGCGAGGCATTCGTCTTGTGGGGCACCACTGTATAGTGACACTTGAAGAAACTGCCTATATAAGGATATTAACCAAAATGTTCTGCCTTGGTGCATATACAGAAAAGCATATATCATTGAACTCACTGATTTGTTCCACGAGCTTAAGCATCACTCCTCCAATGTGAAGATCTCCTGATACTTGGAGGGAGCTTTCCTTTTGCTCCCCTCCGCACTGGTGATCGATAGCAACAATGAGCTCCCAGGAACTGGAACCATATTCATTCGACGAAGTCATATTGCTACTGAAAATCCCAGAGGCTCAAGAATGGAAGAAAAGTCAACATCTGTTCAGAAAGAAAGGCGAAGGGGGAAAAAAAGAGACTTTTTTCTTGCACAGTTACCCAGCTATGAGGCCACTTCACCTGGTTTAGGACCAGGATGACTGAAGCCAACTGGAGATATTCCCATGAATGTTCGGCTGCTGCCTTCATTATATACCTTTAGGCTCCAGGCAAAAACATTCCTCTTTAACCAGGCCTTTGCCTGATTGAGGTCCAATGCCCTTTTAAAATGTGATAGGCCTATGGGTTCTTGGGTTGCTTTTGTTTCTGTTTTGATTATGCATTTTTTTGTTTTTATATTGTGATTTTATGTTGTGAACTGCCCTGAAATCTGTGGGTATAGGGCGGCATGCAAATTTAATAAATAACAGTAATTAGTTCTAAATAATTACTGGTTACAACCAAAAACATGGTTGCCATCAATTTGATTTGAATTAATTTTATAATTAAATAATTATAGAATGTTGTATTATTTTATTGTTGTTAGCTGCCCTGAGCCCGGCTTCGGCTGGGGAGGGTGGGATATAAATAAAAATTATTATTATTATTAAATGATATTATATCCTGAAGTGCATTCCATAGTTTTCAATGGGGATGCCTTTTCTGGAGAGATTCTGGAGAGATCCCATTCAACTCAATCCTTGGAATCTTCCCCCCACCAATAAACAGGAAGAACCACTAATTAAATTCCAAGGAGCTTCTATGAACTATTATTTTCCTGAACTCTGTGACCCAGCAACAACAAAAGAAAATCCTCTGCTATCCATCAAACTCAATAAATATACCAGATGTCTCTTGTTTTCAAGGTCATGTCTTTTTCTTTAACACTCCCCTCCCCCCAAACACACACACACACACACACACACACACACACACACACCACTCCCCTCCCAATAGTTTATTCAAGACTTGAAAGTCCATTAAATCTGCAATCTTTTAAGGTGCTCCTGTGGAAGGAAATTTGGGTGCTGGAAACCATGTTTGTTAGAGCAATCACCCTTATGGCTCTACATATTATTTAATCTGCTTAGAAGATTCATTCATTCATCATCATCATCATCATCATCTATTATATTTGTATACTACCCCTCATCTGAACATCCTAGAGAGGCTGACAACAGAAAAATACAAATTGAGAACACAAAATACAGAATAAAACAAAAACTTACAACCTCCTTCCCACAAACACATTTAAAAAGCCATAGAATGTTAATCAGCTGAACACCTGGTGGAGGAGAAGCACTTTCACCTGGCACCTAAAGATATGTAATGATTGGCACCAGGTGAGTCACCACAAGCAGGGAGCCACCACAGGAAAGGCCCATTCTTGTGTTGTGGAGGAGACACACAAAGAAGGGCCTCAGAGATTGATCTCAGGGTCCGGTTGGTTCATATGAGGAGAGGCAGTCCTTAAGGTATTGCGGTCCTGGGCCATTTAGGGCTTTATAGGTGAAAACCAGCACTTTGAATTGGGACCAGAAGCTAATTGGCAGCCAGTGCAGTCAGACCAGGATCAGTGCAATAAGCTCAAACCGTGAAGAAAAGAAGAAAAAGCTCTTCAGGCAGTGCACAAGCAATAATATCTATCTATCTATCTATCTATCTATCTATCTATCTATCTATCATGGGATGCAGGTGGCGCTGTGGGTTAAACCACAGAGCCTAGGACTTGCTGATCAGAAGGTCGGTGGTTTGAATCCCCGCAACGGGGTGAGCTCCCATTGCTCAGTCCCAGCTCCTGCCAACCTAGCAGTTCGAAAGTACGTCAAAGTGCAAGTAGATAAATAGGTACCGCTCTGGCGGGAAGGTAAACAGCGTTTCCGTGCGCTGCTCTGGTTTGCCAGAAGCGGCTTAGTCATGCTGGCCACATGACCCGGAAGCTGTACGCCGGCTCCCTCAGCCAATAAAGTGAAAAGAGCGCCGCAACCCCAGAGTCAGCCACGACTGGACCTAATGGTCAGGGGTCCCTTTACCTTTACCTATCTATCTAGCGCTGGCTTCAGGGCAGTGTGGGTTGTTTCCCCGTACAGGGCGCTGAGCCAAGGAGGCACATAACAACAACAACAACAACAACTATATTTATATTGGTACCAACTGAGAAGATCTGAAAAAGAAGAAACTGTGCCTAAAGGAATTAGTGCGACACTAATAAATATATTTAGCGGTGGCACCAAATTTTGTCCTCGCTCATGGCATCATATTAAAGTCCAGCTCTGAGATATATATATATATGCAAATGAATAAATCTTCTTAAGTAGATCAAATAATAGGGATAGCATATCAGAGTGTGTATATATGTAAGTGTGTGTGTGTGTGTGTGTGTATAAACACATGACCAAGACATTCTCTGATATGCTATCCATATTATTTGACCTACTTAGAAGATTTATTCTTTTGAAAAGGAAAGAAAAAGCTCTCCCAGCAGTTTGCAAGCATCTACCTATATATGTGTTTGTGTGCTCTTAATGTTGTACACTGTCCTGGGATTGTTGGTAAAGGCGGTACATAAATTGATATTTCATATATATATATATATATATTCATATATATATATATATATATATATATATATATATATATATATATATATATATATATTCATATATATATATATATATTCATATATTTGCTTTCGTAGATTTTCACGGGTACAGGAATGCAGGTTTTGGTGTCCGTCGAAACGTCGCCTAGACACCCCAACTCTTACACGGGAAGACACCCGAAGACACCAAAACCTATATTCATATATATATATATATATATATATATATATATATATATATATTCATATATATATATATATATATATATTCATATATATATATATATATATATATATATATATATATATATATATATATATATATATATATATATATATATATATGAGAGCTGGGAGGGTCTACTACCATCTGTGGGCGGTAAGCGTTAAGAACTATCTTTAAGAGAGGACTCCATTCAGATACTTGTATCCGTTTTTGTTTTTTGTTTACATTAAGTTTTCTAGATCACGAAAAAAGCTAATCTAAACAGCCATACGTGTGCACGGCCTCCTCTAGTGCCTTCCTAGTGCCTAGCAGACGTGCTGCTGCAACTCTCGAGTCGCACGATTCCCGCCCTCTGGAAGTAACCCGCGCGCTCCCCACTCCCCATAGCATAGCAACGGCGCAGGTGTTCCCACTGGCTGAGCTACTCCGAATCGCGCGCTTCCCTTCCGCAAGCAGCCTGGGAAATCGCGAGCGCGCTGGCACCAGCCCCGGCCACCCGGGCTGCCCCAGATCCCCACCCGATAAGTCTTTGATGGTGCCCAAATCCACGCGCTACTCACTCGCTCCTTCCCAAGCCGGGCGCCGTCTCTGCTGCTGCCGCTGCCGCCGCCACCGCCTCTTCCCGTCCTGGAGGAGCCGCTGGGTGCAGGTCCCGACAGCGCCAGCCCAGGAGGTGCCTCCCTCCTTCCCCGCCAGCCCCACCCTCCGAGGCGGCGGGGCCCCGAGGAGCCGGCGCAGATGCGCTGATGACCTGCGCTCTCGTCGGGCCCCGTGCGCAAAGACGCACGCCTGGCCCGGACGCGAGATTCCACAGTCTCCTCCCTGTCTGGCACCGGCAGGCAGGCAGGTAAGAACAAGCGAGCGCGCCGGGCGGAGCTTCCTGCAAGACGCCTCGGCGAAACGCGCGCGGGTCTTTCCCAGCGTCTGGCTGGAGCGAAGAGGAACGGCGTCGAAGCCCAGGAATGCGCCTCCTGCAGTTCCGTGCGCGCTGACTCCGAAGGAAACTGCGCTGGGGTCAAGGAGTAGGCTTGTTGCTCCCCGGTAAGGATGCGCAGCATCTTAAAAACAGAGACATCACCTTGCCAACAAAGGTCCGTATAGTTAAAGCTATGGTTTTCCCAGTACAGTGGTACCTCGGGTTAAGTACTTAATTCCTTCCGGAGATCTGTACTTAACCTGAAACTGTTCTTAACCTGAAGCACCACTTTAGCTAATGGGGCCTCCTGCTGCTGCCGCACCACCGGAGCACGATTTCTGTTCTCATCCTGAAGCAAAGTTCTTAACCTGAAGCACTATTTGTGGGTTAGTGAAGTGTGTAACCTGAAGCGTATGTAACCTGAAGCGTATGTAACCTGAAGCATATGTAACCCGAGGTACTACTGTAGTGATGTATGGAAGTGAGAGCTGGACCATAAAGAAGGCTGATCACTGAAGAATTGATGCTTTTGAATTATGGTGCTGGAGGAGACTCTTGAGAGTCCCATGGACTGCAAGAAGATCCAGCCTATCCATTCTGAAGGAAATCAGCCCTGAGTGCTCACTGGAAGGACAGATCCTGAAGCTGAGGCTCCAATACTTTAGCCACCTCATGAGAAGAGAAGACTCCCTGGAAAAGACCCTGATGTTGGGAAAGACTGAGGGCACAAGGAGAAGGGGACGACAGAGGACAAGATGGTTGGACAGTGTTCTTGAAGCTACCAGCATGAGTTTGACCAAACTGCAGGAGGCAGTGGAAGACAGAAGTGCCTGGCGTGCTCTGGTCCATGGGGTCACGAAGAGTCGGACACGACTAAACGACTAAACAACAACAACAAAGGATGCGCATGGTGGAAGCATCGTGGTCTCCACTTCCCCAATATGCACGTGTTGCGCGCAGGAAGAGCCCCTCTGTGGATCAGGCCAAGGGCTCGTCTGGTTCCCATCTCAAAAATGACAAACTAGCAGAGGGAAACCCCCAAAGCAGGGGTGCAAACTTGAATAAAATATGTGGGGCGGCAGGTAAGCCTCTCTCTGCATAATCAGTCACAAGATGTTGGGCACACATACCATCAATGACAATGCCCATCAACTTGGGGGGTCGGGCTGGCCCCCTCATATTTTATTGGGGGTCCTGAAAGGAGCTCTGCATCTAGGAGTTGGCTCCTATGTCCCAAACACATATACAGAATTATTTAAAAGTTATTCTTCTGTATTGTTGTTATTATTTTTGGCTAAACAGCACAGAAAATAAATACATCATTCTATGAAGTTCAAGAGCTGTGTTACTGCATTCTTAGCAATGAGCCCCTGTGCAATTTCAGTACATTCAGAACTTTCAAAATGTTTCCAACCAGACTAAAACCTAAATTCTAAACTGAGGAAACAGAATTTCCTGTAAGGATACTAAATAATCTGCTTGTTCCAATGATGATTGCAGAGGGAAAACAAATGTCTACCTGAAATATAAACATAGCTTTACTTAGAACCTATCATTTCAAATGTGTGCTGCCACAAGATTTTGGTGTTCTAAATGAATCCTGATCAAACAAGAGGCACACTAATTCGACAAGAGTTGGTTCCCTTCTAATTTACGATAATAATGGTCCAAGATGCTTAGCTAATGACTTCATATTCACATTATAAAAAATATTCATATTCACTATAAAAAAAGAAAGAGTTCCAGCGATAGGTCTATGGGAAACTCAGGTGTATACAGCGATAAGTACAAATTCCAAAGTTCTGGTTGTTGCAACAAAAACAAATAGTTTTGTGGCAGCTTAAAAACCCAGCAGGTTTATTGCGATAAATAGGCTTTCCTTATCCTGAGCCAAACCATTGAGCCATCTGGCTCAGTATGATCTACATTAACTGCCAGCATTCCTCAAGGGATTCATGCAGGCCTTTCTCCCAGTTGTACCTGGAGATAAGGTAGGGGAAAAAAAAGAGAGGTAAAGGTAAGGTAAAGGGCCCCTGGACAAACTGGCCACTGTGTTCTCAACGGATGTGTCCAACCAGAAGGAGAGACACAGGCCATTGTGATGTCATGCTGATGCTGAAGGAGAGAGAAACTGGCCAATGTACCAGCCCACAACTGCTGTTCACCTGAATAACAAGGAGACACTGCCTGGCACGCCAACACATTGCTCACCATGTTCATGAGAATTAGGTCCTTTGCACCTTGGACTAAACTGGGGTTTTTTAACTTGCTTTTACTCTCTTGTTCCTGCATATTAGGTTCCCTTACCAGAGGTCTATAATAACAAGGTAATGAATCAACCACATTTATTTGTACATAAAAGGTAAAAGGTAAAGGACCCCTAGATGGTTAAGTCCAGTCAAAGGCAACTATGGGGTTGTGTTCATCTCGCTTTCAGGCTGAGGGAGACAGCATTTATCTGCAGACAGCTTTCTGGGTCATGTGGCCAGCAGGACTAAACCGCTTCTGGCGCAACTGAACACTGTGACGGAAGCCAGAGCACACAGAAATGCCATTTAACTTCCTGCTGCAGTGGTACCTATTTATCTGCTTGCACTGGCATGCTTTTGAACTGCTAGGTTGGCAGGAGCTGGAACAGAGCAACAGGAGCTCACCCTGTCAAGCGGATTTGAACCACCAACCTTTTGATCAGCAAGCCCAAGAAGCTCAGTGGTTTAGACGGGATTGAGCCTGGGAACTTCTCTGCATGTCAGAAAGATATCATTCCACTGAACCTTTTCCTACTGCTAGCCAACAGCTGACAGATATATCACACACTTATCTGGAGAAAAATAATATTAGTAACAATAACAACTGTTACATATACTCTACTTTTCAGCTAAACTGTGATCGAAGACCATAAAATGCAGGAGAAGTGGTGGGACTGTGACCAAACACATGGTACTGGTGCTTGCCTTAAAACAGCTAGGAGGAGTTTAGCTGATGCTTTGATGCTTTGTCTCCACTGATGCTGTGTTTTCATATAGGTAAAGAAGCAATGCTGCAAGAATAACATTTAAACAGTCTTCAGTGCTCTCTCTTCCAGATGAGACCAAACTCTGGTAGCATTGCTCTCCTCCCAGCCCCCTGGAGTCTTACCACAAGTCAGTTAGTTAGAAATGTAAGGAAACTAAGAAAAGCTAAGGGGAACTCTAGAGTGTCACTATTTTGTGGGATGGCGCATACCATATATCCAGGATTAAAGTCTTCTGTTGTCTGGATCAGGCTTCCTCAACCTCGGCCCTCTAGAAGTTTTTGGCCTACAACTCCCATGATCCTTAGCTAGCAGGACCAGTGGTCAGGGATGCTGGGAATTGTAGTCCCAAAAAAATTTGGAGGTTCGAGGTTGAGGAAGCCTGGTCTAGATTAACAAACACACTTTTTTTTTTAAAAAAAGTGGGATTTTTGCAGCTGGGATGTGAAGAGTGTGGGAGGAACATAAGATTAGTAGGAAGACCTATAAACACCCTACAAGCAGCTCAGGATGAATGTAGGGTGAATTCTTCTTGTTATATAGTTTTCCTGTAAACAAAACACAATGAATGTCACAGTCTAACTACTGTGTAAGCTTTGGGCAAACAAATCAGGATGGTTGCTGAGTAAACTAGCTGTCTATAAGAACCCTAATGGACTCCATTTTTCAAAACAGATGAAAGATCATGGAGTTGCGGGGTGACGAAGAAGTTTGTTAGGGAGCCCAGGGAAATATTTGGGGTACTGGGCATGAAGATTCCTATAGCTCAGATTATGGGCACACTATACCTTTAAAACACATTCAAAGCTCATTTCCCCCCCTCAAAGAATTCTGGGCACTGTAGTTTGTTAAAGTTTGGTGGGAATTGCAACTCTCTGAGGGGTAAACTATAGCACCCAGAAGAGAAAGAAATGTGTTCTGGATGTGCTTTAAAGGCATAGTGTATAAGCAGCCTCAGACTACACTAGACTTAATGGTCTTCTTAACCCGAGGTGCCACTGTAACAAGACTAAAAACTTAGCACTAAGCATACAGAACACCACACCAGACAGAAAATAGATAGAAAAAGAAAGTAAGTGAAACCAAGGCTCCTTCTGGCCCTACTATTATAGTCAGCATGACCTTGACTGAAAGAGATAACAGAAGCAGTTTAAGCCTGCTGTACTCAGTTTTCCATAAGGAATAACCCGAACATCATGAGGCTTCTTTCACACAGAGAAGCTTCTAGAAGCTTCCAGAATTAAATAGAATAGGAACAGTATCTACACATCAGATTGATACTTTCTGTACTAAAAAACGCAAACTGACACTCCCCCCTTCCGTTCTCTGGTAGCCAAAGTACAACAATAATAAATTAAGCCATTACTTGCTACCCCAAATCTCCTGTTTGAGGTAGCCAACATGGTAGTGCCATGTTATGCCCTGACGCACAACAACACACAAGAAATGATCATATGGCAGGATAACCAATGGAGATCCAGAAATGTCTGCATGAAGTCACCAGTGAGTAAACATGAGATGTGTGTGGCTGGGTGGAATTCTGTCTCTGATTCAAAGGAGATCAGTAATACAAGCAAACGTATCACAACAATGTGGAGTTTCCTATGCAGTCTGGGCTAATGATTCAGATCTTTGTCATGCTTCCAAACATGAATCCCCAAATCTGGGCCCGGTTAGATGGCAATGGAATCATTTGTCATGCTCAGAAAGGTCTCTCATTGATTCAGCTTCCGGCAGACCTTCCTGTTATGTGTCATGGATTGATAGCAGTGGCGAATACAGGCGTTCTCTCTATGGGTAGGAGTTCAGTAGCGAACCAGAGGCTTATTGGAGAAGACTGGAAAACAATCTGTGAATTTTTATACGCCAGCCGTCTTAATGGCTTGCCCCAGCCACTCTGGGCAGCTTCCAACATACATAAAAACATAATAAAACATTCAGCATTAAAAAAAAAAACACAACTTCCCTATACAGGGCTGCATTCAGATG